>NC_134953.1:60140161-60451328 GCF_965638725.1 Aptenodytes patagonicus
TCCAGGCTGAAAACATACCGTTTGATTAATGCTATTATTCCAAAAGAGAAAGGCACCAACCAAACAAAGAATTAACTTGAATGTCTCCTCTTAAAATGAGAAAGCAAGGGTTTATTACTTGGAATAATTTTAAATTGTCCTATGTGACATAAACTGAAAAAAAAAGTATGTACGCTGTGCTAGTAAGAACACAGATTTTTCTACCACTGAAAGTATCAGTCAGACAGCAACTCTTGCATTTACACAGACAACTGCCATTTTCTTTTTCCATCAAGTGAGGTGGGGGGATCTGGACAAATGAATGGATAACAATTCCTCCCCCTACAAAAATCCCCATTTAATATCACTGTGAAATCATAAAACAGTTGTACGCTCTCCCTAAATAAGCCATACATCTTATTTAATCAGCTGCCTTGAGAGTCTATTCAAGAAGTTAATCAGGTTTATGCTGCACTTATGACATCATAAAACTTGACAGATTTGATTAAATAAGACAATATTTTGTATCAGAATTTCAATTTTGATTGTTTTTAATCTCTTCAAAGGACAGAGTCTGGCAGACCTGTTTTCTCTTCCACAAAGAGTAAAATAAAGGGATTAGGTTCAGACACCTTTGCCTATACCACATTTCAAATAAGAGGTGATAAGCCAGGCATTCATTTCTCTGCAGAAGAAAAATAAAATCACAAACAAGTGAACAGAGTATTTTAACAGATTTTTTTTTTAGTAACAAAATAGGTTATTAGGTAAAAAATAGCTTCTCTTTAATGTATTTAATGAAATAAAGATATTAATGCATTAAGCTTTGGGCATTTTTTAAATGAACACAATTATAATCAGGAAATTGATGATGTATGTGAACAGAGACTTGCAATATGTCAAGCACTCTCTCTTTTCCTTCTGGCAAAAGAAATCAGTCTCCAAGGATTTATCCAAGAGGAAGAGCTAAACGGATAAACTTCACTATATTAAATAGACTTACTGTTTCCACTCTGACTGGAGGAGGAAGCCAACTAAGAGAAAGTTAGAAAACAAATGCTTGAGGGAAAAATAAAAGTGGGGTATGGTAGTTTTTACTGTAATTCTTTTGGGTTGATATTCAACTGATTTTTTTTTTTTTCTCTCTTGTGGAATTTAGCCTTCAAAAGGGACAATTCAGATGCATCCATGACTTGCTCCTCAGGAATAAACACTGTCTTTTGGGTAAGCTGGAACTCCATGGATCCTGCTTTTTATATTATTTTATTTTTAAATTTAAATGGCATCTAACACCTAGAAACCATGGCATGGTGCTCCAGAAGGCTCAAGATGTTTTGTGTATCTTACAACAGATGGCTAACCAAGACATCCAACAGATGATAACCAAGCCAGAAGAGACGCCAGGTCTTCCAAACTGCAGTCCGGGGGTTATGCTCCAGTGTTTATTAATTATATTTTAATCTCTTAATATAAATTAAGTTTAATTCTAATATGCTAAATAATTTTATTCTGTTTTCCTATAGGAACAAAGCTTATGCAATCATACCCTGTGCAATCCAAGCTCCTGCCCCAAAACCTTTGAACGTGCTGGCCAATTTCAAGTAAATCTGATGGTAGAGTAGGGGTCTCAAAGGTACTATAAAAGGTTCATGAAAATAGGCAGCCGTGCAGAGGAGAGAAACCTGATAAATACCCTGACTGGGGGAAAGGCTTCAGTGTGAGATCACACTTTATTAAAGCGTCAAAGAATTCACATGAGAGAAAGCCCTTAGAAATGCTCCAGCCACAGGAAAAGCTTAAAATCAGAGCTCACACCTTCCTTGACACCCAAGTCAGTTGAACGGGAGACACAAATCTGTAGGAATCCAACTTCATTAGCTGCAGTACTCACAGAAGTACTCGTTAAACTCTTCACGACTCTGCACTCAAGTCCTGACTGAAGGCAGGGCAGAGAGCACCCAACCGGTACCTCTGTCCTCCCCTCAAAACGTCTCTTCTGCATCACTCTGAGCAGAGTACAAGAATCAGCCAAAAAGGAAAAGGGGAAGGTCTGCCAACACATGGCTATCAAGGGACAGGGAGGACGGGCCGGAGCAGAATTACCAACTGGCTGCTATACAGACCCATCCAGGGATGCCAAAAGGGTTAGCCTATTGGTTT
The DNA here is from genome assembly GCF_965638725.1 of Aptenodytes patagonicus. NCBI lineage: Eukaryota > Metazoa > Chordata > Aves > Sphenisciformes > Spheniscidae > Aptenodytes > Aptenodytes patagonicus. Next base: position 60,142,301 of record NC_134953.1, read on the forward strand.
GCTCTGACGCCAAGAGCCATCCGCTCGCACTGCCAGCAGCTGCCATGGGTCCTGCTCACTCTGCCTTTCCGAGCCAGTGCTCTCCCTGACGTGTGTCACTGTGCAAGTCCTACTCATTTACAACGCCACAATATGCCTCCTGCACACACAAAAGAATGACCACATCATTCTATCCCTGAAAGGCTTCACTGAACTCTCCATTCCTCACAAAATCCCTTTAGCCTCTTTCTTGGCCCTCACTCATAAGCTGCCCGTGCTCATCCTTGCATACAGCTAGCTCTACTTACTCTCTCGTCCATCACATCCCAGTCTCATCTCATTTTTTCCCCTTCAACTCTTCTCCCAGCCCTTCAGTGATACCTCACTACATACCACGCTGTCAGGCTGTTCACTTAATGGCTTTCTTCCCTTGAAAAACAGTATTTCAAAAATCACATCTTCTATACTTCTAACAATTCAATCCTGAAATGAGCTCTTGCTGTAAGATTACTGCATTGTCTATTTAAATACATTAACGATACACAACAAAATGATACTGTGTTAATCCTCAAATAACCTGTCATATCCCGAAGAGAATAACAGGTTACAAAATGGAGGAAAGTACAGCCAAACCTTATGGGGTTTAAACCAGATTTTTTTGCCAAACACTTGAAAGAAATATAGTTTCTGGTTCAGAACACAGTTTGCATTAAGGTTTACAATTCAATGCAGAAAAATGTCCAGATTTGAAGGTCTGAGTCACAGGTGAGCCTGGCACAGGGAGCAGGAGGGTACAGCACCAAGGGAATCTTGTCCCTCCTCCTTCCCTGGGCATCCAGCCGATCTGCTGCAGCTGAGCGGCCCCGACGACTGCGTTACAGAACAGTCATGGCTTTACCAGACCAGACAATTTCAGGACCATTACACACTGTAGTAGTATAGGATACACTTTGCTGTTGTTTTAAGGTACAGCAAATGCTGCTGCTTGCTTTTTACTCCCAGAGCACCTGGAGGGATGCAGACTTAGTAGCATAATATCTTTAAGAACCATTTGGATGGTGTAATCCCTCTCTGCTCTCACAAGCACAGCGTAAAAATAACTTAGCTCCACACACATGTGCACACACAAACAAATGCCTTGTACCTACATACTCTCTGGCATTTCCCTCCAAATTCCTCCCAATTTAGGTATGTGGTTCAACTCTAAGTAACAGCACATTACAGATATAAGAACGTATGTTCAATATCTCGTAATATTCCCAGGATCATCACACCATGGAAATGACGACTTCCCACCCCACTTTATAGAGGACCTGGTTGAGAATACTACATAAGTTTAATATTCATAGGTCAAAAAATGCTACTTAAGCTTACAGTTCTGAAATAACAGATAAAACACATTTATATATACGTGATAGCTAATGCACTTGGTTTTCAGTTAAGGGATACAAAAAATCCTCTGGAACTACCTAAAGCATTTTAAAAAAAATCCAAAACAACTATTAAAAGTATTTGGCATCTACAGAACAATCACAAAACAGTATGATGAAGTCAAGGTTTACTCCTCCTGGCTTTGCACAACGTACATAATCCACCTGTACCTCTGTCCCCTGGCAGTAGTACACTCAACACCTGAACAGGAATTCCAAATTTAGCTTGCTCAGCTACTGCTGTTGGGACAGCAATGGCTCCTGGCTCTGTGCTGGCCTGTCTGCATACATAAAGACAAGCAGAAGAGTAGGGCCCTCCTCCACACCTACACCTTGTTCTTCCCCCAGACCAAGATCCCAAACAGTCCCCTTACCTATCCTATTCTCCTGTTGCACATTCTAATTCACAAACCCCATTACTCCACTTTGCTCCCCCTTCTCCCTTACCTTCTCAAAATGACCCCAGAATATGATGCCAACACCAACTCTGCTCCTGGATCTTGAATTACAGCTGTGGATCCTGACAGCGCCTGGTTCCCACAGCACCAGCAGTGGACAGGGCAAGGAGAGAGCTGGGAGCACACAGCACCAAGATGCCACTGGTCAGTGGTACCTGACATGCCATCTGCCTGTTGGGAACACTTTCCCATTCACCAAGGTAATCTGGATCAATGGGTGTCTTGATGGAGGTGCTCACCCCTCACCTCTGGGGAGCACACAGAGGGCCCATGCAGAATGGGCGCAATGGCTATGGACTCCGCCTATGCACACAGCTCTCTACAGAGAGATGCCAGCACAGCCCAGGGTCCTCGGTTTTGGAGGGCTACACTCCTCAGACCTCCACTCCATCTCTGCCCAGCACAAGTGCACACACACACATGCACTTTTTACATTCACAGCAGCAGAAATTTGCTGTTTCCTTGATGATCCCCAAAAGCTCAATGCTTTAACATTTCCTCTAATAACTTTTTTGGGAAGCAGGGACAGGAAAGCATAAGCCGTGATCTCTAAGTACTGATGAAGCAAATAGACATGCCCATCATTACACTAATAATAAAAGGCTCATTATTACTTCTGGGGTAGCAGAAAGAACTACCTGCCTTTTAGCCAGTTGCCACAACATCTCTTCTCATTTCAATATGGCAAAAGTATTTTGAATTTGCTGATAAAATAGAGGTGTTCATCTGATGCAGGTATCAGTCTTTTATACACACACACACACACACATATATGTGTATGTATATAGATCTCCTTCCTAATGTCATTAGCTTGCAAGTAGGTTTCAATGCGCATGTGGTCACTATAAGGCGTGTGGTCACTACAAGGCATAAAGCAAATTTTTAATAGTCTGTCACAGTGTATTATAGCTAGCATACCTACAGATAAATATTCCGGATTGCTCTTTAAATGCCAGCTATCCTGATAAAGAGCAATTACATACCTGCTCAAAGCAGAAGGTAAATTGATGTCTAGCCCCTAAGCCACTATGTTGAATAAGGGAGAATCAAGTCTTAAGATTGAGGATCAAAAGATAACTTCAACTTTCTCAAACAGTTAAAGAAGTTACTCTGGACAGCTGTCTCAATTACTGTAATACTGTGGAAAACTAGGTAACATCTGTAAAGAATAAAATTATTGTCATTTAACATTTTTACTTTCCCTTCTGTTAGAGGCTTACTTCCACTACATATTTGGAGCAGCTACTGTTTAAACCAAGCAGACCATTTTGGAACAGAGCTATTATGCAAATAATCTATTCTGTATTCTAACTAAAAGCAATGCTGTGCTAGTCTGGACAAGACATGATGCACAGTAGAGTTTCTTTTTAATTATTTTTTTTGTGCAGTGGAGCAACATCATTTACGATGGTAATGACGAAAGATATCTTCCTATCTAAAAATCAGACGTTCAAGAATATAAACACATAACCACCTTTTATGGGCTAGTGTTTGTCTTTCATTTATTTATGTACTTACATCCTTTTTACATATTTTTAGGTGCAAGTCATTGCAGTGATATTAAGCGTTCTTCAATGAGAGCAATATAAAGATCTACTTGTATTATCCTCTCTTAGCAAGTTTGTACAGTGATACATGTGCATGCAGATTTATACCACAGACATTATCTTCTATCTGTAAGTTATATGAAATTACTTATCTGTAACACCTGAGTAAGATCAAAGATCCCAAACAACATAAGCCACCTGCACCATGCCTTAGACAATGTAATAACCTTAAAACATCAAATCAGTATATTTCATGCCTGGCATTTTAATGCTATTCTCTGGATACCTGGCTTGTGTTGGAAGAAAAGATCATACCTAAGAACAAATGCAATCTGAGGCAATATTTAAAAATTAAATTATCCTTCATTGCAAATAGCTCATTTGTTTACTATCACATTGCTTTATTCTTGTTTTGCCTCCTTATACCATGAAAATGCTGAATATTCAGTTTAGATTCCCCAGCAGCTTTTTATTTTAGTCTAAAAACATTTACCTAACACATTCTTAACAAGCAAAGTGAAGAAAATTCAGCCATCTGTCTCTACATTACAATAACAGTTATGGAAGAGTAGATTATTCTATATAGCAAGAAATTTAATGCTAGAAATTCTTATACTTTAAGCACTGCGTGCTCACGTCAGCTTTGTATATAAGAATGTTGAACACGAATGTACAACAGAAACAATGATTTATAAGGAAACACAAGACAAAATATTTTAAAGATGTTAAATGCATTCAATATTCCAGTCATGCTATATGTCCATGCTTCAAACTGAGAAAAAAAAAAATTATCTGTGCTATTATTTGCTTACCTCCAGCACTTCGCTAGTTCTAAATTATCACTAAAAATACTTAAAATGACTTGCTGGAAACAAACACAATATATAGAGAGATCCGAATCCTTACCTGGGAAACCCCCTTGTACCATTGCTGTACCAGCATGTACTTCAAGATATCTGCATTCCTGACAAACATTCAATGCTGTAAGCAGCTCAAATCCTCATCATACACAGACTCAGTGCTTGTCTTTCTTCTGACGACCTTGGGCCTATTTTTCTGAGATTTTTCTCTCCTTAAGGGCAAACCGTCTGTCTGTTTCTATTATGAGATGCCATCAATTATATTAATTTCAAGCTACCCACAAGCTAACAGTTACATCTGCCAGCAGATGAAAGCTGCCTATGAAAGTATGCAGGGAGAAGCAGATCTCTGGTTTCCCACATCTGACCCACTGATGCTCTACGGCTGCTGTTTGTGCACTGGCTTACTCTGCTAGCATTCGAATGACATCTCTATCCCCAAACACGAGTCACCTCAAACGTTTGTTTATATCACTGTTAGCTGCAGGTACTATCATGCTTAATGACCCACTGCATGGCAAAGTAGCAGTTAATAGATGTTATTTATCTAAGCATCATTTTCATGCAAGCTACAGGGGTTAAAAATGAATTTCTCTTAGTCAAATGGCTTCATTAAATGTGTTATTTTCCAATGCTGCAAATCTTGCGGTTTCCCAACACTGGTATGTGTTCATGGCGTAGGGTTTCGTTGTTTTTTTTTTTTAATGTCAGAAAACAAAACCAATCTGTCATTATAAGCATAAGAAAGATTCAAACTTCATCATAACTTGTATTTTGCTGAAACCCTAAACAAGCAATATTAGTTTTACTGCAATGAGTGCTGAACGGAAACATTGACAAGACTAAATCCCTCATTTAGTAATTAAAAAAAGCAAAGATAAAATCTCTCTCTAAATTTATAAACATACTTAGTTATTTTGGGAAGTCCTTACTAATTCTCTATTCCAAATGCTGAATTTAAAACAACTCAAAATACTCAGTTATTTTGTTAATACCATTAATTTGTTAATTTTTAAAGTTCATTGTCCTTTCTTTAGAATATGTATCACAGCACACACAAAGCCATCTGTTCAGTGCATTATGTACAAGCACACAGTAAAAAATACAAGTCCCAGCTGCAATTTTACTATTAATTCATCAAAAATGTAATTTCCTTTTGCAATACTTCATCAGATGATGAGAACTGTGCATGTGATTCAAATAGAGTAAAAAAAAAACCCAGCCCAATAACAAAAACCCAAACTAACCCACAACGTCAAACTACAATGACACCAACATCGTAATCTATCCTCATGTGGCACAACAGCTTGTGAGTCTGCCCAGCATGTACAGCCCTTCTGGATCTGATATTAGGGCTGGTTACAAAACTTACATATTTTAGCTAATTATGGGTCAGAACAAGAATGGGAAAAGAAGATTAGCAGTATAGAGTCATATTAAATAGAGATTAACACAGAGCTAAAAACTGAAAGTCACTGCTCTATTTGTCTAATCCTGGCTCTTGCATGATCTTTGGAAATCCACTGTACTAACTACACTTGTTACTATAGTTAAGAAAATTAAATATTGCAATTATTATTTTTTCAATATTTTATTTTCAAAAAGCTTGAAGCATTTTTCCAAGCTACATCTTACTCTTTGAACATCACCTCCATTTGCTGTTGATTGCAGTGACATCTATTGGAGAGGCAGTGTTTGGCTACACAAGCTGCCTCACCTGAAGATCACTGTTTTCAGGTTCCAGCCCCCCCTCCCCCAAATTTAAATAAAATTAAGAATTGCTTTTCCTTTGTTTTAGCACAGCTTCACATAAATCAAACTCTAAAAACTCAGATTCTCAAGATACATATATTTATCAGTGGTTTTGTTTTTATTTAGTTATGGCTAATAATTCTGGCATTTTTCCAAAGTGACAATGATCGTTTTCCCATCTTCGCCCACAGCAGTACATAGACACTTCCTGAGGTCATAGTTTTGCACCTAAAGCACACCACATATACTTGACCATACCTTCCATAAAGTCGCAACTGAACTCTATTCCTTTTTTTCATCTTTTGTTTTTAATGAAAGCCACCATCCTCTCACGTGCATGTGGATATCATTGACGCTATGGAAGCTGCTAAAAACCTTAGGTATGATGAGGACACTCTGCTCACACGCCCAAGCGCTTTCTAACCCCAACCCAATGCTATCTAGACAACAAGCAGTGTGGGTTTGTCTGAATCAGCCTACATATGTATGCACACACACACACACTCACCTCTCTTGCACCCTACGCAGCCACAGATTTATCACAATGGGGAACGCAAAGTCAAAACACTAGAGAAGTTATAAAATCTCTTTCTTTGGTAGAGAAACTACCATTCCTCAAAAAGCATTTTAGGAAGATAAATCATTATGCTTTCTTACAGCTTCATTGATTTCTACATTATCTAGAGACAAAATAAAAGAAAGGGGGCATTATTATCCCCTTATTAGATACAGTTAAATATCCTTGCAGACAGGAAGTCTGAGCACAGCAGTATCTAGTCCATTATCTCAGCCACCTTTCACAAATTTTATTATTATCTATTATTCTAAACTTATTTGAAACCAACCAGATCATCCCAGTCAACTAACTAGACAAAAGATTTTACTAAAAAATATAGTATCAACTGAAATTAAGGATTCCAAGTTCTTTCAACAGTTGTCTTTTTAGCTTTCTTATAATGGTTTTTAAGGTCTTTCCTATCTAACTTATGATTGCTTCAACTCAATCACAAAAGTATATCTAAATTGTAGTTATGAATGCCCCAAGGAAAACCTTACAAAACATTCCATTACAAACTACTCTGCCCATCCATTTCCTCTGCTTCTTTTTACTGCTAACCCCTCATTATAGCAATAAGCCGCAACAGGGTGCACATTAGTCTATTAGCAGATTCTTAGCACACACCTACAGCCATCCGCCACTAAAGCAAAACACACCAATGCCTATTGATGCAGTCTGTAGCACAGCTGCTTGCAAGTACAAATAGCTCCTTTGTATGCTCTCCCCTCCTTTTACTTGTTTTGATTTAAAAAAAAAAAAAAATCCTATTCAAAACCTGATGTTTTTAAGGTTTGGGAAGCCTAAAAAAACCTCTTCATGGAGAGGACCTCCTCCAATATCACTTTTGCCATGGAGGAAGCGTTTTCAGCGTGGGGAGTAAAAACTCCAAACCCATGTTGTAATATTTTTAGGTCTGTAAGATGAAGCATTTTGAAGGCTCCTTTTGCAGCAGGATGCACACACTGCAAGTTTTACAAAACTATTTTAAAGAATAAACTGAAAGCCTTAAAACAGCAAAGTCAAAGCAATGAGTAAACAAAAACCACATCACACAGGGTTAGAGTTGAATACTGATAAAGATTTGACAGTATCACAAGAAGAAGAAATAAAACAAGAGAAAATGCTATTTTCAACTTGCCTTTAAAGTCTAGCAAAAAACTATCTAAGAACTTAGAAAATAATATTGGAAGTAACGGTGGTTCAAATGAAACTGAAATATAAAGAGAAGCAGTTCTGAAACTAAAGGTCTTGGAAGACACATTTGAAAAAAAAGAAGACACATTTGGAAAAAAAAAAAAACAAAAAACCAAAAACCAAAACCACCTGGAACTTCTTTAAATTTCTTAAACCACAGAAACATGGAGGACGTCTGGAGTTTCTCTAAATCAAGAGCTACCTAATAGTTCTATCCCCAACAAGGATTCACCCTATTTGGATCAAAAACAACCTTTGAAAAGAAAAGGCAGAACATCTACAAAAAATGACTGTTTGTTAGAAAAAGTCAGCAATGAAAGCTGCAGCTTCAGTGGTGGAAAAGCAGAAATAAAAGGGAGCATTGCCAAAAGGCAAGTGGACTTAGATCCCACAGGGGAAATTAAATCAATACCAAAAGGTTATTCCACCACTTTAAGGGGAAAACAGACAAAACATGGAGACTGTAAGGCAGTATGGATAGGACAGAAAGGAAAGAAAAATTTTCTAAGTATGGCAGGAAGACTAACAATGCCTTGCTTTCATTTTCAGTATGCGGAATGATGAAGGACATGGAGACAAAAGATGAGAGCATGGGTCGAAAGAAGTGACAAGTAAGGAGAAAAAATGTCAAGTGGAGCAAGTAAAGTATTTCTGGAGTATGAAAGAAATTGATGAGCAGGTTCATGACACTGCAGTTGTATTAGTAAGAATGCTAAAAAATAAAATAAAATCCATCAGAAGCACAACCAGAGGACAGATTTAACAGGTGTCCCACCTCAAAATGCCCACTAAGGCCTTCCATGCTACTGGTACAGATTGAGATCTACATGAAGTAAATGAAAGAAGGAGAAGCTATGACCTGAATTTACCTGAGCTGAGCGCAGTTCTTCCATTTAAGATACCTGATCTTCTAAATAAGGAAGACAATAAATCTAGTTCACCTGTTCAGTGAAGCTCAGAAAATTATTAGTTAAGGTTACAAAACCAGTAGAATTAGTAGGATAAGTGGGTAAGGAATAGACCAATATGAACATGCAAATGGGCAGTGTTAAAAAGGCAAGTACTGGCCTGGACTGAGATTTCTGGGAAGCGTGCTCAAGAATCAGGACAGAAGTTATGAACATCAAGTAGTTCGCAAAAACAATACTGTACTGGAATTTACAGAGAAAACTTTGTTTTTCAAGTGATCCCAGAAAAGAGACTCTGTAAAAGCCCATTCCACAGCCGCTGAGATGCTTAATATCATTAAGTACAGTTAGATCACTTCTAACATGCTTTTTACTTCAAGGGTTGAGGTACAAACTTAGTTTAAGCTTCCTTAACCTGTTTTTTATTTTAAAGAAACAGAATGACGTGGGGAAGAATAAAATGGAAAATGCATATCTTGGTTTTCCAAGATTCATGGGAAAGATGGCTATTGCAAAACATTCAACTTCAGTCAGTAAAAAGGGTAGAGAAGGAGACAGAATACAATAGACTATTTCAGCTGGAAATAGGGACCTAAAACAATCAGCTAGTCCAACTGCCTAACCAATTCAGGGCTGACCAAAAGTTAAAGCATGTTATTAAGGGTATTGTCCAAATGCCTCTTAAACACTGACAGGCTTGGGGCATCGACCACCTCTCTAGGAAGCCTGTTCCAGTGTTTGACCATCCTCTTGGTAAAGAAATGCTTCCTAATGTCCAGTCTAAACCTCCCCTGGTGCAGCTTTGAACCATTCCCACGTGTCCTATCACTGGATACCAGGGAGAAGAGATCAGCACCTCCCTCTCCGCTTCCCCTCCTCAGGAAGCTGTAGAGAGCAATGAGGTCACCTCTCAGCCTCCTTTTCTCCAAATTAGACAAACCCAAAGTCCTTAGCTGCTCCTCATGGGACATTACTTCCATCCCTTTCACCAGCTTTGTTGCCCTCCTCTGGACACATTCAAGGACCTTAACATCCTTCTTAAATTGTGGGGCCCAGAACTGCACACAGTACTCAAGGTGAGGCCACACCAACACTGAATACAGCAGGATAATCACCTCTTTTGACCAGCTGGTTATACTGGGTTTGATGCACCCCAGGATGCAGTTTGCCCTCATGGCTGCCAGGGCACACTGCTGATTCCTATTGAGCCTGCTGCTGACCAGCACCCCCAGATCCCTTTCTGCAGGGCTGCTCTCCAGCCACTCCTCTCCCACTTTATACTTGTGCCTGGCATTACTCCATGCTAGGTACAGAATCCGGCATTTTGACTTGTTAAATTTCATCCCATTAATCATAGCCCAATGCTCCAATCTATCTAGATCCCTCTGCAAGGCCCTCAAGAGAATCAACAGCACCTCCCAGTTTGGTATCATCAGCAAACTTGCTAATGGTGCATTCAACTCCTGCATCCAGATCGTTGATAAATATATTGAACAGAACCGGCCCTAGAATTGAACCCTGAGGAACACTGCTGGTGACTGGTCACCAGCCAGATGCAGCCCCATTCACTACAACACTTTGAGCTCTGCCCTTCAGCCAGTTCTTCACCCAGCGTACTGTAAACCCGCTCATCTCACAGTTGGACAACTTGTCCAGAAGGATGCTGTGAGGGAGAGATTCATCTGAGTAGATCTGCCTGCTGCTGCCAAATCTGGTAGGATTGATGAATTTAATATCAGAAGTAGCTTTACCTTTTCAGTTACTAGACTCAGCTGGCAATATCATTAGGGGTGGCAGAACAGCTAAAAAATGACCAAGCCCATCAATAAGAAATAATTTCTGTGCAAAGTATTAACTTAGGTCTAGCAAGCACTCAGATTGAGGCATATCCTAATTAGATAACTCAGGTGTCAGGCTAGTTATCAAACGTATCCTTTAACTAGGAATTATAACTTTAATAACAAGCTGAAATCAGTTTGCTACAATTGGAGGTTTACAGAGTTGGTCTGAAAGCACAAGATACATTCAATCCAACATCCAGACAGTCTGCAGTCAAATGCTCCTCCTGACTACCACTCCCCAACAAAAATACTGAAAAGCCTTCTTGTGGTTACTATGTGGCATACTTCAAACAGATGAGGTGACAAACTCAGTAAGGGAGAGTTCTGGAAAAATCTCAGTTGGTTAAAGAACTCGCAGCTTTCCCTTAAAAGCAACAGAGGAAGAGCTGAACACCCTGCTTCTGTGCCCCCATTACTGTTTCCGTGAGAACAAGCTTCCAAAATCCTTCTCGTCTCCACCAAAGCAGCCCTAAAAGTGACAAACCAACCAAACTCATTAATTATCTCAGCTTCAATGGCATGCCATTGCCAAGGAAATAAGCAAGAGCAGCTGGAAGAGCTTTCCCACCAGCAGGCCCCAAGTTAGGAGCTTCCACTCTGAATGGGAGCCATGGTCACTTCAAGGTCAAAAGCTACAAAGGCATCTCTCTGCTTTGGCTTACCCACAACTAGGGCAAACAAAAACCTCTTGAAGACAAAAGATGATGAGAAAAATCACTGTAGCAAAAAAACCCAAGCCAAACCCCAACAAAAACCCCACATGTATGCTAATTTGGTACAAGAGAGTGTAAAGAGAAAAAAAATAAAAGGTAACTAATTTTAGAAAATAATTTAGGACTCCTAGCTGCAATTTTAGTATTCCTAAATATTTTTATTGGAAGACAAGCTATGGATAGTAATATTCCATTTATCCACAGTTGGAATTAACAAAGCAGTATGCTGGAATCAAAGTCATGCTGCCAGAAGCTCTCAAGTTGCACTGCATCCTACTCTTTAGGTCCCTACTCTTCTACAGAGTGCAAATCGTCATAATTCATTGCAAAACCCAGAACTGGACAATTGCAGAACCTTTCCCATAAAAGCTGCTACAAAAAAAGGGGATCCTTTGTTTCAGTAGAGTACTGAGACAATAAATCAGCAGATTTTTCTTTTTAGAGGAATTTTTTTTGCTTGAAAAGCATTGTCTGAAACCAACTGCAGGCTTTTCTGGACAAGGACTATGCACCAGTGGTTCTCAACCTATGCCTGCTCAACTACCACTGCAATTACAACAGTAAAGCGCAACATCTGTCTTTCACTGCTGACATCACTGCCAAAGTAAGTCCTCTAGCTATTGCTTAGACATTTTTAGGCTGAAAGTAAACAGAGCCCTTCCTACATCTCTTCAGAAGAGCTGAGCTGGGAAGGAGCTTGGCTGGGAAGAGACGACTATCTGAGTTACAAACCAGTAGCCCTTAGTAAGAACAAGTTTGAGGATGAGACGCTATTGCCCCACTGAACACTACTTCCCATAATACAAGCAATAAATGGCAGATATGTTTATCACAACCTGACTGTGTTCCATAAATGTAATCTGACGTAATGATTGTGGCATGACTCACTCTCTGCACAAGCATCCTCATTCTCCTCTTCATCCACGTTAGCTTCCTCTGCACGCAGTCTTTCAAGTGCTCTATAAGGAGGTGGCAATTTCATTGGAGGTGGAGCCCCGTATTTTCTCTAATGGATTCAAAGAAAAATAGTTACATGTTTTGTAACCTCCACGCACAAGAAAAAAAAATCCTGTTGTCTACTGTACATGTACATACACAGCACTTAATTACATTGCTAAATTCTGCAGCATAGGCTTTTTATGCAAGAAATCAGAACAAGAAGTGACACTGAACATCAAAAAAAAACCCAATTGTGCACGTACCTTTACCTGTTGAAAAAATACTTGCGTATCATCATAAACAGGAAAGTGTGAATGTTAATCAAGGGTTAAAAATAAACATTAAATTATAACCCATTTCTCATTAGAGACAACAAAAAATTGTCTGGTACTGATAAAAGTCAAACTTTTAAACACAAAATAAGAACTCAATCTTCTTAGTGCATCTACGAATATTTAAACATAACAGTTCATCTATATTTTGGCTTAAATTTAAAAAGGAATTTGAATTATAACTTACGATAAAATTCTATTACCTCACATAAATACAGGCAGCTCCTATAATGATGCATATAGCGGCGCATAGCAGGCATAAAGAATAGGCTCCGAATCTAATGAAAACAGGCGCTTGTTTGCCCGAGCAACTGTTTTTATAGCTCTGAGTAACTGGATCGTGCCTTAGCTTGCTACATGATTTCACCAAATTATGTTCAACTGTATCCCATGCAACCCCACTACTAATAGCAGGATGCACTTTAGAAAGGGAACACTGAGTATGATATGCCATTAGAGCAACCAGAATGCCCATAATTAATTTCTTCTATAGCTGGGAATTACGGCTCAACACCCAAACATCAAACCCAGAATAAAATTTTTTACTGTGTACAATGAAAGCTGAACCTGCATATGGATTTCTAAAATCTTGAGGCTAAATTTGCATAGAATAGTCTAACTAGCAAACGGCAATGCAAGCTACATAGAAAATTTTGTGAGATAAGATATACATCATCCCATCCATTTAAAAAACATTACAGGAAAGTGCTGCATTGAAGACAGCATAACAATAATAAATGAAATTAATTCAGTCCAATAGTAGTAAGAGTGTATACTAAGAGCACTTGGAAAGGCGACAGCTGTTTCCCCAAAGTATACAATACACCAAATATGCTTCCCACTTTTTGCTTGATGCCAACACAGGTAGAACTGTGCAAAATCCAGAAGATCCAGGAAGCGTGAGAGGACTCACATTCTACATTACCGAGCAGGTAAAGATGGAAAACCTGCAGCCCCACTTTCACCTGCCTATGACAAATCAGTAGTATCACTATAGTTTAGTAATAGCTCATAGTCTAAATGTTGACCCTTTGGCTTTTTAAGACCTTAAACATTTGTTAGAAAGTCTGTGTGAAATTACACGAGACACCTAAGCTTATCCAGCAGTTTGCTATGGCTCAGAAGGACAAGCTTCTCTCGTCCCTCCTGACCTGGTGAAAAGCCAGAGGAGTAAATTGTGCCAGAGAACTCCATTACATCGTGTTTTTGTATTAACACAGCTCTTTCCAGCACAGAGGCAAAAGCTCAGTTTACATAGCCAACCAGCAAAATAACGTTAATATCTCGTTTGTCCACAAGAAGCTCAATTGTTTTAAGTGGTTTTATATAAATTACTTCAAGTGATCATTTTTAAACAAACAGATCAATCGAGGAGGATAAACACCAACAAATCAGAGAAAACCTTCAGTATTGAAAAGATAATTCATCATATAGGAAAAGGCAGATTTTCCAGCTGGATGTGGCTGCTTTCAAGCCAAACTCTTTTGTGACACTTCGAAGACTGGACTAGAAGTATCACTGATTCCCCACAGGGATGCGGACTAGTAATCCACTAATAGCAACTCTTTCCAACTCAGAGATGCCCCTACTGTAGCACAGTATGACTGCTTTGTGAATCAATGTTCAAAGCTAAAAAGGAGCTACATATTTATGCACTGAAGCTCTTCTACATTCCACCCACCAGTTTACAGCACCAGTGGCTGAAAAAGGTTTGAAAAACATTAGGCTCCCTCTTTAACCTCCGAACACTATAGAATGCAACACACTGTGGAGTCCTAGAGATTAAAGGCAGCACACTGCAAGAGGATGAGTGCTTTTGAGATCAGAAATATAGATAACAAAACTAAGAAAAGGAGATTGTAACTGCTTCATTGTAAGTATTATCTACTGGCATGAAAGCATGACTTCAACACCTTTCTTGATTTTTTTTCAATAACTGAGCCTCATAGCTTCTGTATCTGACAGGATCTGAAAGGAGTTTTACAAAAACTTTTGGAGGCAAGAGGACCTTCTCAGTTATCCACCACACACCAGACTACTGAGTAGGATCAAATGAAAAGTTTGTCGTATTTGTAGGTGGCATGTTAAACTGCACCGGGCAAAAGTTATTGTCTGCACTAATTCTGTCTCTGCTCCTCCAGTTCTGACACCCTCAAAGTACCTGACCTACATTCATGAGTCAGCACAGTTCCCACAGTTTAAAATACCTAGGCCATTAGAGCAATCTGGCTGGGAATGAGAAACTAAATTTTTCCCTTATTGCAGAGATTAAAAGAAATCCACTGGTTTAGACCAAACAGATTTTTTTCTCTTTTAAATCTGCTGTGAAGTTACTTGAAGGTTACTGTGCAGTAATTGCTTCACAATTAGCTGGCCAGCTGCAGATTACTCGGTCATTTCCTTGTTTTACACAGCAATGGGAAACATAGGAAACTTAGCTGATTTAATTATCCTGTGACATGATTTTACTGAATTTCAGCCAGCCTCACATTAAGGATATCATTTGTGTACATGTTATTATTTCTCTGTTTCTACTGAACAAAGAGAATCAATTTGCCTCCACGTGGAGCAAAGCAGGTACTTCCAGAAAGATGCCAGTGAAGAGCTGCAGTGAAAAGCTGCAGTAAGTACAGGGTTTCAGCACCCAGGGGAGACCCAAAGAACATTTGTCTGAAGCCTGCCTTGTATTTGGCAGAAATTTGGCAAAAATTACTTGAATCAAAGATACTTCAACAAAACACTTCAAATTTCATTTCAGACTTCAGGGGGGGCTTATCATAGAGTTATAATGCATGCTATTATACCACTTCATTTAGTAAAACTTGGGTATAGCATTGAATGGAATAAATACCTTTTCACTCTTATTTTCTTTGTCTGCATCCTGATCTTCGCTGACTTTGATTCCCTTAGGCTGTACGGCAGAAACCACCTGAAAAACAATATATATATTACACACATTAGAAAGAGCATTATAGCCGCAAAACAAACATCCAAAAGCTAGGTAATGACAACAATAAAGCTACCCAGTGCACTCTTCATTTTGCTTCATGTAGAAGGGCATTGCAGTGCAGTCTTTAAATTACATTCTTTTACTGAATTTACAACATTCGCTACTTTTTTTAGTGCTTACTGTTTGATATCTAGCCCCATCTCTTCATTTAATTAAACATTACTCTGAAGTCAACAATATAGATGTACATCCTTGATACAGAGCTCAGTATGGACTCCTGAAGTGTCAGTTCTTAACTATTCAGATAAAGACCAGTGTCCATGCACACAGGCACCTAATAAAAGAGAGCATATTTAGCCTCCACATAATATTCCTCCATGCTGTTCTTTATTCTTTCAAAATGTAACATATTCCCACTCCTCTGGCAGCACCTTATTTCAGTGAACGGGAGTTGGGACTGCGCAGCACTGCTGAAAGTCTGTGAATGTCCAATTTCCTACAGCCTACATTTCAAAGCAAAGCAACTCAAATTTCAAGTTATCTGTCCTTCCCTTGATCTCTCTAAAGTGACTAGGAAAGTTAGGGTCAGAGATGCAGATGAACACTTGAATGCTCTGACAGTTTTTTTGGATCTTTTCTGTGAAAAAGCCGATACAGGAAGGGAGCCAACTCGGTTACCATCACTGTGATTTTTGCCATCACTGCTTGAGCACCTTCCCAGCATAGTTGGTGAAAGTCTTAACAGATTTTGAAAGACTCCCTGGAGCACTGGAAAAATAATGGACACAGTTGTGCCAGATTTGTCTACAATTGTCAAAGGGGTCTCCTCAGGTCTACTAATCCACCAAAATTCTCAATTAAATTGTCAGACTATACCGAAAGTACATAGAAGTCTTGGGGGTTTTGGTGTGTATTTCAAAGCAGGCAGAATTGTATGCCTTTTCTTACTAAGTCATTAAAAGGTTTCTTGCCTTGGCCTTGCAGATGAGGAGGCGTCTAAACCTTGAAATTTAACTTGTTCCCAAATAACTACTTCAGGTCCCTTTGATTACATATTTTACACAGAGTTGCTAGTGTGAATCTGGCTAATTTTAATTACACTTTTGTTCCTTTGGATAACAGAGTATATTTTTAGATAATGAAATATGAACAAATTAAAGTACACAGGGCCAGACTCAATTACACAGGTGGGAGAACTGAATTAACACCTAGTCAACAGATTTACATCTACTTGATTTACATCAGAGAAACAAGGTTTCAAATCAGGCCAGACAAGTAATCAATCAATCACATGGTCTATAAGCAGAAACTCTGACAGAAAGGATGGACACGAAAATTGATGGAACTTGCTGAAAGAAATTTAGCCAAGTTTAAAATGAGTATTACACATTTATTAAGTTTTGGAATAAAAATAGAAATAAACTTACTTTTGGTATGTTAGACAAACCCTGAACCACAAACACGACAGGATTTCCTGCATTCTTGATAGCTTCTACTGCTTCCTCGTGTGTGGCATTTTGTAGGTCTATCCCAGAAACCTAACAAACAATGTTTATTTTTACTAGGGAGCTTGTTTTTGGCACAGAGTCATTACAAGAGATCACACACATTTGCAGAAGATTTTGCGCATCTGAGGAAGGTATCAAAAGCAGTCAAGAGAAATTATTTTTAAAGTATATTTCCATGACGGTTTAAGGAAAAGTATATTACTTAGTATTCATAATTAAAAGATGGCCATATGTTCCCCAAAACAATCCTTCTAGATAAAAACATAAGGAATAAGACTGTCAAAGAATGCTAGATATAATGGTAGGTATAATACAATTCTTTCAGATTTTACCTGTTTGTGAACTAAACCTGACTTGAAACAATTTTTCAAAACTTCACACACAACCCTAAAGCACATACAAGAATTGCACTATCAGCTTGAGAACCCAGATTCAGTAGTATTCATTTGGACAAAAATGAGTAAAAAAAAAATCAACACACAGAGCCAGAGATGAGAGCCAGGAATGGCTCTCCCCCCTACGGCACCTGCCAGAATCAAGGATTTCCCCCAAATAGTAGTTAATCAGACTGTTAACTATTCCAAATTGACACACACAAAATAACAGACCAATTTCAGTATGAAGAGTCTGTTCTTCTATATGTTATAACTTATGCTTATAAAGGTATGCTATAACTTATTATTCATTTATATGGGAAGAAGGCACTCTCATTTTCTCATTTCCCCATCAGATACCAGGACCTATCTTTTCTTATAGAGGAGAATGTTAAAAGGGCTCCATAGTCAGACCTTAAAAAAAGAAAAGACGACATCAGGGGTTTCTTTTGGTTTTCAAAACACAGTGTCATCAATACTTCATGAAGTAGTGGCAGTATTTTGTCCCTTTCTCCTCTCAAAGCTGTTTGAGCCAATCTTTGTTTCGTAGAATGAAAAGGTAGGTTTATCTGCATTTACCTCAAGTATTTTATCTCCAGTTTTTAAAGCCCTTGTTCTTCCTGCTGGGCTGTCTTCCAAAACTTGTTTGATAAAGATCCCTTTAAGTTCTTCTCCATTCTTCAGGCGCTTTATGACAGTTTGTCCACCAACAATACTGATTCCAAGAGACACATGAGGGTCTCTAAAGATCTCAACACTGAAAAAATACATGTGGTAGTTTAACAGCTTGAAACAGTTTTTTAAACTATAAATGCAAAACCTTAAATAAATGTAAGCCTCTAGTCTTTCAAGAAGATTTAATAGAGTAAAGGGATGAGAGCATTCTTAGGCTTCTGGCTTTGACAGAGGCGGCTTTTTACCCTCAGTATACCTCACCCGACAAAAAGAACAAAATTCTGCTGCCAACCCATGCCCACTGCTCTTCCAAAAGGCTTTTATTTCAGAGAAAGTCAGGGTAAAACAGGCAGGTCTTCAAGTAAACACCCATCCTCTTTCAGTTTGAGCAAATTGTCTGGAAATGGCAAATACTACAAGTGGTATGCTAGACAAATAATAAAACAAAGCTTTTCATACAACCTTCTGAACACCAACTTCAGTGTATCAGATGCATATTAATCAGCTTAAGCAGAAATTTTCTGATCATATTTTACTTAGGACCATAAAAACAATTCACCTAAAAATGTTAACAATACAACAAGGATGTGGCTAAAACTTGGCTTGGCAATTTGGAATTCTGCCATTAAGTTTAGCAGGGAACCCATGGAAAAGGAGACAGCAGCACTATGTGCATTGTTCACACCTAATAGTTATTAAATGAGCAAGAACTTGCAGGTCATCCACAACGTAAACCCGCCAAGCTTTCCCAAGTCAGCTGTATAAATAGAAGGCATAATTCTGTTGAACATCTGTTAAAAATTCACTGTATCTAAGAAAGCCCAAGGTACACAAGTACCTTAAAGTTATTGGCAGAGGAGGGGAGAAAAAAACCCCACGAGCACTAATTGGGCTCACAGAAAAAGACATAAGGTAAATGGGAAGAAATAATGTAATCATATGAACATACGTCCGTGGTGGTCCCCAGTGGCTGAAGTTTGGAGTTTCTTCTCCTTCTCCTTCTTCTCTCTCAGGTAATTCACTAATTGGGGGTAGAGGGAGAGGAGGAATAAAAAAGGCATCACCCATACCAGGTTGCAATTCCTTGCATATTTTGTATCTGGCAATGAGACAGCAACGCCTTCTCACACTGTCCAGTTTAAACCAAATGTGCAGAGTCAACAGACTAGACAGGAATTTTTGTATTTAGGTTTAAATGTACTTAAGGAATGCTCTAGAAATAAACATGATGGGCAGACCAAATTTATAAGCTGCTCTGTGATATATAAATCTGCACTGCATTTACTCATTCAAAATGACTATTTAAGCAATTAACATTTACTTTCTGATGAATATGCTGTGATTCTTATAGAGGGATATAAACATAATAAAACCAGTCTAGCTGACCAGAAAGCAGATCATGATGCAACTGGGAGAACAGATCCAGTGTGTTCCATTAAACACCCCAGAACAGGGTGTTAATTAAACTTTTATAGTATATGTGACTCACCTATTCACAGAATAGGAATGGAAGTATGGAATTGCATGCCCCCACAGAAAGGTTGAAACAATACATCCTTGCACACATTTTCTGTAGATCCCAAGAGCTGTAAATGCTACTCTTAAACTGCAAAAAGGAAGTAGGATGTTGTGCTGGAGAAATAATCCCCTCACCCTATTGTTCAGCTGCTTTCCCTCTGAGGGAAGATTACATTAGGGAAGTACTGAGGATTTGAATCAACAGGCCCCAAAAGCAGATCCACTACCCACTCACCCAAAAGCGGTGGGGAAAGAATGGGACACTTGACAGATGTGGCAAATATCTATTAACTAGTGCCAGCTCAAGGTTTCTCAACACCACTGGCAAGACTAAAATTTCTTGTACAGGCCTGAGAGCCATGGCTGAACTGCTCTTCCCAAAAGGAAGAACAAAGGAAAGGGAAAACCAAGAGGACGGAGCTATGATAAGGAGCTAAGGGGAGAGCTCCTTAAGCAGTAATGACCAATGCTGCCGGTAAAGGCCACATCCATACTCCCTTCACTGTGGAGTAAGTGAAGTAGGTGGCAGAGCCATTCACACTTTTCTGTCCCAGTACTCAGGGGAGGAAACATGGGAAGTAAGGAGTCAATTCGATTGTAAGGCAAAATTCAGCTCCTTGGACAAAAGTCATAGAACTGGCCATCTATGTATGTCTTACTGTTTCACACAGCTGTTGATGATTAGTCAGCTAAGTAAAGCAAGAAGACAGTTAAGATCACTAATTGAAAATCTTCCAAAAATGGAAATCTTTCTCCATACCTGCACAATGCTGTTCTAGGCTGAGCTAAGGTGGTTACTCTCCCAGATTCTGGGTTCTTGGAAAAAACATACTCCTCTCCTCTTAGTTCTTCCTTTTCAATACCTTCCAGATCAACAGCAAGCGCAGGTCCTTTAGAATCAATCCAAAGCTTTGTACCTGAAGAAAAGGTGTAGATGTGAACTTTTGCTTTTTCTGTCCCTGCATCTACCAGTTATCACCCTTGGAAATAAACCCCTTAGCTCACCATGTTCCAAATCTGGATGTTGTGTGATGATCAAGAGGCTTAGAGATACAGAACATTTATTTTTGAAGGAAATTTAAACCACACTAAACACTTTTTTATAGCACCTTGCTTCTAATGTACATGCAGTCAAGTAATAACTGGAAACGCCAAATCTTTGTGGAACTGAGACATGCTTAGGTACAACTTACATGACAGATGCTTCTCACAAAAACACACTTGAAATAGTGAATCCATCCTTTACGCAGGGAGAACTGTGCAAAGCCCTGCTCCAGCATGGAACCCCATCACACCGGGGAAGACTGATGTCATTTTGGTGACATAAGTATCAACATTAATTGAACCACCGGAGCTCCTTGCAAGAATCATCAGTCTGCCACTGTAGCTTACACAGTGTGTGCTGTACAAGATGCAGGTGACAAAGAAAGGAAACAACCCAACCTCCTTTCTCCCAACCAGTGAGTGCTATCTCAGGCAGATTGATAAATTTATTTCCCTGATGAGCTACCAAATTCTAGCCATCCCTCTCTGGCCACCTGACAAGGAGAAACTTTGCTCCTGAGCACAGATTATAAAACCAAGATATGGGGCAATTATCTAACATAGAGTTCACTTGCAAATTTTGATTGTGGTAAAATTACCTCCAGAGCCTGTCACTTTTTTTTTTTTTTAAGTGCAAAAATCTATAAAATCAGCAATCAAAAGTGACTGAGACAAATTCATGACAGAAATTAGAGGCATGAGCTATTTTACTAGTGCATGGAGTCCTACTGGGGACATTAGCTACACAAAAGAAAGTGATTCTCCACAGGCAGGACAAAGCTGCAGGCACTTTCAATATCACTTGTGACAACTGTGGGTAAAGATTTGGAGGAAGAAGCAAGATCATGAAGCTGAAACCTATTTAAAGCCAGACTGTCTTGAGCCTGCAGAATTCTTCATTTGAATATTTTATCATTTGAAAGAATTTGTGTTTTGGTATAAAATCTAAATTTGTACATATGAAATTGTAAGATAAAGAAAAAACTTCTTACAAACCTAAATCCATCTTGTTTTTTGCTCCTGACTGGGTAGTTTCAGTATCAAATATGTCTTTTTGGTAGCCACTGTGTGCTGTGGTTCCAGAAGATAGTGAACTTATACTAGCATTTTCTTCACACTTCACAGAGGAGGAAAAAAGTAAAGTTAGAAAGCAATGGTATCAACTTATACAGGGGTATTTGACATGAACATTGATTTTTACAGCAAACATTCACATTTTCTCAACTACATTAATATTTATTCAGATAACAGTGAAATACTAATTGCTCATTTATGCATTATATTAAGAAGAGGCATGAAAAACGTTATGTGCTATTGCAATATAAAGCAACTGTATCTTTCTACTTGCCTGTAATCCAGACAATAAGTTCTTTACTCTTGCTCATTTGTTGTTTTTAAGTAACAAATGTATAAATATAACATTGGGCAGTCTGGTATAAAACTGTCACTAGAAGCTGCATTTTAGCCTGTTTATGTACATAGTGCATAAGGGGACAAGCCAAACAAAACCTGAAATTCTCTGTAACTGTGATATTAAATCCTTTTCCACTTCAGTTTTTTCACATAAAAGCATACATCTCGGAAGCTGGTGCATGGAAGGCTGCATGCTTTTTTGTTTGGCAAGTGAATGAACAGACTCAGAAAAAAATAATTCTCAGAATACTTGAGGAGGACACATAAATAAGAGTTTCACAATTTACCTGAAGCTCTGTCTCCTTCTACTCCTTCATTCACCAGTATGCTTGTTACAATTGCTTCCGCCATATCATTTTTTGCTCAACTGCACTATCATCTGGCTCAAGAAACTGATTTGGATTAAAAATAATGAGGAAAAGAGGGAGCTCCTTTCACTGACATTGCTGCTGAAGCCCCTGGACTATTAAAACCATGAAGTGACATTCTGCTGTTACTGACATGCACTATATTAGAACAGCTTGCAAAAAAGAACTGAGCCCACAAGTCAGACATGGGAAAGAAGACTCAAGTACATGATGCCTGTAAATACACCAACCACAGCATGTATCTCATTTGAGCAGTTAAATATACAGACACTAAATAACCAAAAGAACCTTCCAAAATGTACAAAAGGATAGACTGGTATCCGTTAGAGGTACCCAGATCTCATCTAGTAATTAAAACACTAGAAAGACTCCTTACAGAGTTTAGGTCTGTAATTTGCCTTGAGGTATGGGTCCCATGGTCAGGGTACAGCACTGAGACCAACAGAGCACTCCTTACCATTTGATCTTTATAGAATGGATATTCCAGGGACTGTTTTGGACTTAAGTTAACACTGGATCTTAAGTCTCGTATTTCAGTAGTCTCAAGTTGCTTTGCCCATCGTTCTGTATTGAGGTTCCTCTCTGAAGTTGCCTTCTGTCCACATGATGCATTATATTTCAGGAAGTCTGAATCTTCTTCATACTCATCATCCACCAACATTTCCTGTTCTTCATCCATTTCTTCTGTTCTGGGTTTCAGAAATTCATGCATCTCCCAGGATTCCTTCTCATACTCACTGTCATTTTGAGAAAGCTGAAATGACCTTCCCAAGTCCAAACTTGGTTCATCAACAAGATCTTCTTTAAAAGGTGTTTCATCTCTGAAACCCTGCATAAAACATTACAGGAATATAGATTTTACATTATGTTTCTTGCTAACTCTTTTAAAACTATGTTTTATGTTAGGCCCATATTAAAAGTACATCCTGATTTTTAAAGTGAAAATCTTTGACCTTTTGCATTTTCTAAAAGAAAATACACTCTGACTTATAATTTTAACACCAAAAGTAGACATGGCAATCTTTTTTTAAATATAAAGAAATATAAGTTGCACAGCTTAGATATTGCTGCAGCCATTCAGAATAATCAACCTGAACTGAAGTTAGAGAATGAGAATTATTAAATAACACTAAAAAACCTACAGGAAAAAGTATATATAAATCCAGCTAAAGTATCTCTGTGCTCCAGACTTATCTGCTATCGCTTTATGAATGCAGGTATGTTTCTTACAATACCATCAGCTAAATAAAAAACAGCCTGAGTTTGCTTATGCAACAGTATCAGCAATAAAAAAAAAACCAACCCACAAACCAAAAGCTTGGTTTGTCCCTCCCTTGGGTATTCCATACAATATTTTAACCTGGGGGAGAGGGGAAATGGATGACCCACATCCTAAAAATAAAAAAATAAAAAAAAAAATAAAAGGACGTAATTGACTGTTCATTATCTAATACCCTTACTGTTTTAAAGAGAAGAGTGCTCAACTTTCTGCTGAATTCAAACCACAGAGCAACAAACCAAAAAAACAAACAACAAAACCAAAAGAAAAGGTACTAAAACCCACTCTGAAAGATCTTGCTCAACAGTTCTTTTTCTGGGATTTGTCGCATGCCATCCCAATTTCCAATGCTCCGTGCTTCTCCTAAACTGAATGGGGTGCTCATGGAGTGAGTCTGCACAGGCGTTTCTGAAATTTTACACCTTGCACCACTACCAGAAAGCTTGCCACACACAGAAAGCTTTTCCTCTCTTTTCTTCAGGCCACCAAGTATGTATGCCCAAACCCTATCTTCAAGGCACCAAAACCCCAAACACTGAAACCAATCTACCGATTCAGGGGTCCTCAATCAAAATGTTTTTCTTTCTGCTTCCTGCCCCTTCCCAGACTCCCCAAGGTACTTCACTATTTCTGACCTTTAGTGTCAGAATCCTGTTTTGTTAGGTTTGTACAAATGCAGAAGAAAAAAACCCAGATGCTGCCAAAATGTTTGCATAGTTCAAATGAGAGGCAGGAGAGAAAACAAGAGACAGACAAGAGCATAAGGAAACAATGCAATAATACTAGCTGGCATGAAAGCAGAACATTAGCAATCTAGAAATTAGCACATTTTTCATAAGCATTAAATGTTCTTTTAATCTATTTGACCTGTGTATCTCAATCTCAAAAAATACCCAGTCTGAAGAGATTCTAATTCTCTTCATCTTTACTTCATTTCATTTCACTTCTGCAGCATCATTCTCCAAACACTTCTGTAAGAGGCACCAACTTCATCGTTGTCTAAAACAGTTGACTTAGCTCAGAACCACACAGCAATTTGTATTACCATCTCCTAGTACAGCAGTTACGTATGTATAATCACAGACTGCTGCACTGCAGTAGCAGACACTACCAATGGAATAGGGAATACTGCAAACATGACAGTAAAGTCTACTGTTGTAGCATATAAAGTCTTCAAGTTCCTTTTTTTTTTTTTTTTAAGTCAGCTTTGTCAGCACTATGCTAGTGCATAAGAGTGGAAGCCATCATGACACGCCACTCTTGGCTCTTATATGAGCAGGTAAGTTAATAAATGGATGGAAATTTTATACTACTGCTCTAAGCTACTATCAATGCTGTCATACATAAGGTGAAACAAAATACAAGCAAATACCTCTGCGTGTATTTTGTACAAATTGATCATTCCAGTTTCTATATTCAGCTGGACTTTAAGATAAAATACTTTATTTAAAAATACTTAATAACATTAGTTTTATTTAGGAAGCAGAGAAACAATCTGAGCTGGCAGAGGACTAATTGCTGTGCCAGGAGCCCTTCCTGTGCACCCAGAAGACAACAAACTCCATTTTACATCATTAAAATCAGTAAATATCATGTCCAAGCTAGTTTCTACATAGTATACCTACATCTACCCTGTAATATTGCTCCTTTTGGTGGTTCTAATGTACCATTTCAGCATTAAAAATATGTTTGTATCCAGAGACAGGTAGACATGTTTAGCAACAAGAAAATCTAGAATTTATTTTTATTACTGTGTTGCAGTTCTGGATGATCCTTTATGTAGTCTTTTCTGGTCTAAAAAGAATGCATTTACCAATGTAAATTAATAAAAATTTTGCAAAGCACTTGAGAACAGATGAAAATTAAAAAATATCCACATCTCTCTCACTCTACACAGGTCAATACTGCAATATTATTGCCTATTACCCTGGTATCTGAGTTTCTCACTATCTTTAGTGCCTCATCCTCCACAATAAACAGAATTATTTCTCAGAAAATAAGAAAAAGGAGAATTGAAGAAGAGAGTAAAGAAATCACTCAAGACCACATAGGAAGTCTATGAAGAAGAACAGATTTCAAGCTTGCCTTATACGCTTGACTACTTTTTTGTTTTGCTGCATTATAATAAAAAGTGTTCTGCTTCCATACCTTACTTTCTTCGCAAAGCTGAACCAACTACTTATGACTACTAGTAATGTAGCATTCCTATTTCATATCCAAGGTAACCCAAGGTATTTTAATGACAGTAAATTTGATAAGGCAGTCTGGGAACTGCATTGGTAAGTGCTATGCATATGCTTAGTGTTCATAATACCATTAGTATGCAGTTAGCTGTTAGAATCTTTTTCAGAGGGAATCCAGCCTGAAGTCTATCCGATACTTAAGTCTTATCTGAAGGACATATTTTTTTTACTTTAAAACATCATTTCCTGTCCATATAAACTTAAGCTGAACCAAAAGAGTAACCAAATACCTGTGGTGCTTCAAGTATTATTGAGAAATTAATATTATCTATTGGTTCTGAAGATCCAGGGCTGGTTTTAATGTTGCTGGAATCCACACTGTGCATGTTCTCCTCCTCTTTGCTTTCTCCCTAAGAAAGGCAATCAAAATGATGAGTCAGGAAAACAAACAAAAAAATTCCCACATTTTTCAGTAAACTAAAAGGGAGAGGAAGAACCAGCCATTAGAAAAGAGATGGGAAAAAGTTACAGAATTATAAAAAGGGGAAGTTGTAAATGGAGAAGATGAAGACAACAGCTTTTATTCTTTTAAGATATTAGTACAGATATAGTAAAAAATAAAGAGATGTGTAGGAAAGAAAGACAAATACAAGGATATGAAGAATGAAATATCACTTTTTAGAAAAGGAAAGAATATATTTAACAGCCTTCCTACATTCCTATTTCACCACTCCTCTACTACTTTGAATTACAAGCACTTTCTATTAGAAGGTGCTGTGCTTTAATTAATTTTGCCTGGGTGCCCTTGATGAACAATACTGCAGTGTTCTCAAGTAAACTACTGTCTGTTCCAAAGCACTGATTCTAGAAAAAGGAAATTCTACTTGAATTTACAGTCTTGCCTTCAAACAGATTAAGTTTCTTTGATGTCAGTGGAGCTCAAGCAAGCGCTTAGCAGTGTCTTAGAGTGAAATGGACTTCAGCACATATTTAACTGATTTGCTGAATTGCTCGAACCATGTTACACCTATGCATAGGGCCAGTGTGCATAGGTTTGCCTAGACATGTCTTCTGATTCCACGTGGATGTTCTTTCAGGAGGAACTTGAGAACACTGGTTTTCCAGTCAGACATTTTGGACACTAAGCTGCCCATTCGCCAGCTAGCCAGAATTTCTGGACATGTCAAGGTGTACGCATAGCAACTTAGTTGCTTTCCACATGCATATATACCTCTAACCTGAATTTCCTCCCCACCCCAAATATAACAACCCAGTCTACACATGTCATAGAATCAAATAGAAAAAAGTTAAAATCAGTCCTTACCACCAAAGGCTTGCAGATTCCAAGAGAAACTGTACCTGGGGGCACAGATTTCAACACTTCCACTGCCTCTGCTAAAGTGGCGCTGTCCAAATATTTCTCATTTACAAACACTAAGCGGTCACCCGGTAAAAGCTTGCCCCCACGTTCAGCTACTCCACCTGCCACCAAAGAGCTGATCACAATGGCTGTCCTTGTTGGATCTAAGGGATCCTGGGGGAAAAAAAAAATTAAAAAAAAAAGTCAGTCCCCAGAAAGATTGTTTATTTTGAGTATGTAAAGACCACTTAAGCATGTTCATCATCTAATGCTACAGAGCTGAAGCTTGCTGAGATGTTCAAAAGGACTATCTACTAATATTGCCAAGGCTTACAGTTTACAAAAAGAAAGGTTTGCAGTAGGAAGATATTCTGTCACTTGCCTAATCCATTAAGAAATTTTAAGATCTGAAAGCTGACTGATACCCTATCTGCCCTCTTTTTACATACACAGAAACAGCCAGGCCAACCTGCAAATAGAAAAACAACACTGGCACTCTTCCACAAGCCTCCATCCAGCCTGTTACATGCTAATGTTACATAAAATAACCATTCTGCATGCCATTCAAGAGCTTCATAGCAGCAAAATTGATGTTAAACGAAATCATTGCAAGATCAGAAATGTAATTAAAAATATTATTAAATTAAAATTAAAAATCAAACCCAAAACATTCAAGAAATAGCAGTATACATTTGCTATATTACTGCAGTGTTCCTGCTTTGTCAAATCTGCATGACAATTTATAAAAGACATTTTCTCCACCCATGAAGCTTCCTTAACAGAGAATACAGGGGACAGCAACAGAAGAATAACTAAGATTATTACTGAAGACAAGGAACACTGTAGTGGTGTATACAGAGGAATGTGAAGTAGAAAATATTATACACATTGGAGAGGCTGTAAACTGATGGAAAGATATTCACTTCACTTAATTTTTTTTTTCCAGTATTAGCCTTTGTGTTGTGTCATGTACCATTTCTATCATGCATTCAGCCATTTAAAAATTCATCCTCAATCCAATGAAATGATTATAAGTTATTATATAGTGGCAGAAAGATAAACAAAACAAATTTATGGGGGTTTTTTTGTTTCCTTTTTTTTTTTTTTTTTTTTTTTTTTTTTTTTAAGATTAGAATTAGCCTTTCTCCCCTTTGCTAAGGGCTCATAAAGCCCAGAAATGCTCCTTGTATGCACTGGGTCTTCAAATGCATAATCATGTACTATTTTTCCCTCAGGACTTGCATCTTATTCAGGGCATGGGAGGGATAAAAAGAAAGGGCAAAATTCAAATCACAAAGACCACCATGATTTCAGCACCTCGGTGTTAATTTGAAAACAGGAATGCTTTTTTAACCCTTTATTTTTATACCTATACATTGCTTTCCAAGAGAACATGTTTTTTAAGGTATGTGCAAACGTATGAGGCAATGAATGTAATATCTGTAAATGGCTGAAATTAAAGAACTGAAATTAGAGTTCAGCAGGAAGAGCCATGCTGAAGCTGAATTCAAGTAAATACATATTACTAATAATTCTCTTCTGTTCTACTGCTTAATTCTGCCATTTTATAATCTTCCCAAACACTGGCTATCCACATTGTACGGAAGAGGCTTCCTTGCGAGTATCATGTCTGGATAATCAAGCCCAGCAACCTCCCTCTGCTGCGCAATGGTGTTCTGCCTACTGAATCCGTGCCAATATGCTTGGGCTGTCCGACTGTTTATGCTCAAACCTGCCTCACACAATGCTGAGGGGAAAGGATTTCATTTGTTTCAAATAGCAAGCTATCCATGTTCTGCATACACTTTGGAAATTTTTAGAAACAAAACAAACCCAAATGCAGGAAGTCCAGAAGAGGAATCCAAA
Source organism: Aptenodytes patagonicus (assembly GCF_965638725.1). Lineage (NCBI taxonomy): Eukaryota > Metazoa > Chordata > Aves > Sphenisciformes > Spheniscidae > Aptenodytes > Aptenodytes patagonicus. The sequence continues at coordinate 60,171,351 of NC_134953.1, forward strand.
GGATTCCAAGATGTAAAAAAAAGAGGTTTTGCTTTAAGAGTGTTGAATTTTGAAAATGTAAAGTTACTGCTGCCCTTTGTGTAGAGAGTCAGCTTTGCCTGCCCTTGCCGACAAAACCATGTGCCTAACCATCCTGATGACAGCTGACCACAGAACAAACACTCCGTTTGACACAGAGTTTTGAGATGGTTTTAATTTTTTGGGTTTGCTCCAATGCAAAATAAAAATAACCTTTTGGACTTCTTTGCAAAACGAGGATCGTGTTGAGACAGCCATTTTCGAGCAAGTAAGGCACTGTTCACATTAGGAAGGCTTTGCTAATAGAACTAAACCAGCAAGTTTTCCTATCATGGGCTCATCTTGCCATGGCAAGCAAGGTTTTATGCTGGTTCCCTAAATGGGTGAACGCTTTCTCAGCAAAACTACACCTTTGCTGACACAACAGCTTTTATACTATGACTTTTGCTGGCTTAGCTATAGTGATAAAAAATGAACAAAACAAAACCAGCACTTGTCCTTACTGAGGCAGATAAGCTGACAAAAATTTGCAAGTGAGTGACTGGCCCAGTAATTATGGCGCTGGCTGAGAATGTGGGAGAACCAGGTTCAAATCCCTGCTCTGTCTGATCCAAAGCTGTTCTTTTTTGGGTTCCAGATCAGAACCACTTAAGTAGGACAGCTTCTCCTACGCAGATATTCAAGGTCAGTAGCCTAACTACCACATTTCTGATGAGAAACAGTCCTGTTTCAACTTAAGTTTTCATGGCGATAAAAAATTTTGGCTTCAATAAATCACCATGTTTTGGTAAGAGATAATTTAGCTGAAAAAGTGTTCCAACCAGCTCTAATCTTCATGCTAAAAATGAAGACAGAGTTCCTGCAACCACATGCAGTTCCTATGTGGTAAAGTTTTGAGAACAACATGGTTATCATTGCTACTTTTCAACATGCATGAGCGTAAGCCATGTATTGGAATCGCTTCATGAAAAGCAGCAGCAATCTTAAAAAAGGGGCCCATATTAAAAACCGTTGATCAGGCAAATACAAAACAGGGGTTATAATTACACTGCTGTTTTCAAGCAGAGGGAGCTATTGTACAGGAAGAGCAATATAAACTACACAGTGACAGGGCTAACCCTGTAACGCGAGCAGTGCTGTAAAACCCTGAGTGTTTGTTACCAGTAACTGTGAATCGCAATGCAATTGCCATGAGGAATGCAACAAAAGCCGCATGTGAAGACACAGACCTACTGAATTTCGAGGTGTAATCATTAATACATATTCTCTATAATTTAACATTAAGGTGATTGCAACGGTGGATTGCACCGTGCTTTTCTCACCAAAACAAAAGGAACAATGTTTTTTGGAAACCCTGCCTTACGATTTACACTCAAACCCAAACGTACCCTAAAAAACAACACCTGCTAAAACAAGACAGCAAACACTGAATTCACATTCACATCTTGTAAACAGTGAGTGCAACTGGACTGCGTAGGTTGTTGTCTTATTTTTCAAAGAAAGCACTGCTAGCAGCAGGCTGAAAAACAGATTCTTACCTTCTATACTAACTGCAAAAGGCAAGTTCACTCCCACAGTGCCCTGACGGACTTCGGGGCCACCTCCATGTTAACAGACCAGCTAGAGCCATTTCAGGTTAAAAAAACAGCACTAACTGCGACTGCACACCTCCCCTAAGGCTCTTGATTCATTTTACCTGGCTCACATTAAGCCAGATAATAGTCATTTTTAGTCACTATCAGTAAGGACTGGATTTGAGTCGCTGCTTTAAAGTGAAAGGCTCATTTACTTGGATGGAGTTTACAGGCTGGGAAGAAACCCCCTCCCCAAACCCAGAGCTAAGATGTTGCTGTAATGGTACTTGGATAGAATACAGAAGTGACTCAACTTCAGGTTTAAGAAATTATTATCCTTCCACATGACTTTGCATTACAGCAGAGGGAGTGTGCACAGGACAGCCCCATGCAATTTGGTCATCTTAAAATGGGCATGAACTGGGCTTGGTACATTTAAAGAGGAACTTTTAACTTCCGTTTACTGAAGGATTCCTTTACACAAATGAAACATTTATGAACAATGAGGAAAGGAATCGGACAGCAAAGTAAGGCTGTCAGGAGACAAAACCTCTTAACTCACAAGCACTGACACAAATTCTTTTTTTAAAAAAGAATGACATGTAAGAAAGTTTGCCACTTGTATAAACGATGAAAGTTGACCACTGCCATGCACCAGCAGCAGCCCAGGATGCTGGCCTCCAGGTAACCCTTTGAGGAATTAGTATGTTGTAGCTGTTGTCTTTTCCTTTGTGCTCGAGCCAGCCACAGAGTATATGAACTTGTTTAAAATAGTCACAATTTATTCATACTTAGCACACCATATATTTAACTACGTTGAACCATAGGTTTTCCCTTCCCCCCTACTGCTCCTCATCAAAATCCACAAATGTTTCCTGGAGTCCAGGTGTCAAATTTTTCTTCTTATTTTTGGAGCCTCATTTGTTCTGGATTAATGTAGCAGTGCAGAGAGTCAAGCAGGGGCCACTGCAGTTGCTGCCTCTGGGATCCCTGGATTCAGAGCAGTATGAAGTCTCTTAAAAACCTGAGCTCTGCTAAAACATTAAGAGTCCCAGGAGCACCAAGTTAACAAGAGTCCTACGTGCAATGATGCTGGAGCATGTAACTTTATTGTGGCTTCAAGTGTGGGATTCGAGCTTGCCATGGGCACCAAAGATTCACACTCAGTTAGCTATCAGACGTCCTCAGGAAGCAAATCTAGAAAATATAAGCAATACAGCTTACCTGTGTCCATCACACTGGAAAATTAAAATGATAACAACTGACTGACTCTTCCACCGTCCTTACCAAAATGTGAGGTTTCTGCAGCAGCCAAGAGAGGGCACTCCAGGCCAGCCCAGCTCCCGCACTACCGGAGGCGTTTCATGCTCCGGCAAGTCTGTCCCCATCTGTCCAGCCCCCAGCACCAGCAGGACCCTCGCTATGCGCAGAGGATGAGAAGCAGTCTGTCCTATGCAGTAGACTGTAGCTATAACTCGATTGGATGTAAGCAGCACCACGTTTTCTGGAGTTTTGTTTGTGTTTTCCTTTTTTAAAGGCTTATATGAAAATGTAAGACAAAGCTGCGGGTGACTGACATTTACTGTGCAAAGTCACTCTCACTTAGTTACAGGCTATATTAGTTTTGGCATCACTTAAGATCTAAATTCAGCTAGCTTGACTTCCTAGAATATTTTAGCTTTCTTCAAGCAACAAACTGCCTGCTGCCACAAAAACACTCCTCTGAAAACAGACATCAAAAATAGCATGGCAAAGGATCCCAAAAGAAACAGTTTGAAACTTTTTTCCCTGTACCAATTTTGATTTATCTGAACAATTTTACAAGTGCCAATTTGTATACTGCAGGTTTTTGCGAGAGCGCCAAAACAAACACATGTTAGAGCTCAGAGGTCAGAGCAACCCAGCTTCATTACATTTTGCATGGGACCACTTCCAGGTCTAACATACATATCCATATTTAAAACTCTTCAGTTTGCAAGTGAATAAGATACCAGGCTGAAAGACTCTTAAAAACACAACACTGTAGCATACTGTACAAGGAACATACACACTTCAACAATTAAAAGGACCAAATGCATTTTATGTTCATCTTACTATTATGTAGAACAAAGGCAGAACTGCGCATGAATTCATTTACCTATATGCTCAGTGTTGTGAAGTTACTCAAAATACTCATCCATGCCCTTTGCAGAGCCCCCCTCCACATACACACCAACAATTTCAATTTGATGCAAGAGTCAAGGATGATAAACAACCTGCAGCCTTTTCAAAGGCACTAAGTACTTCCCGACAGAAGGAGAAGAGAGGAAAAGCCAGCTGAGAGTGAGGTCCAATTCCCTCCTTAAGGTGGCCTCAATTTAGGATTGAGACTAAAGGTCCAAACCTTCTGTTCATTCACTCCAACATATTTACAGGACTTGGCTGTAGGAACTGCCAAAGGTACTCTAAAGCCTGAAAAAACATCCCTGAGAAAGTGCTCAACTAGTTTTTGTTAGATCCACTGCATGGGCAATCAGACTGAAATTCAAAGCGTTTTAAGACTTGTTTCTGCCTCTTCCACTCATATTAGATTGCAGTCAGCAGGGCTACTTAGGAAGAAGACTACACAATGTATAGCCTCTGGCTGTACCAAAAAAATAAACTACAGGCTGATGTGCTGAAGTAATACAAACTTAAACACAGAATGGTATTCAAGGAGGAACGCTGAACTTTTCTGTGATGTGAGGCAAGCACTGGAAATAAAATATAAGTATTTATTGATCTGCAGTGAGGGAATAAAGCAATGAATTTCAGAAGCTCTAGGGTGCAGCCAGCGTTAATCAAACCTTCTGCTGTGGGAAATGTCAGCAAAGAACAGGAATTCACAGAGAAAGAAAAAAACATAAACAAAACATACAGAGCCACACCCAAAGGAGGAGAGAGAACAGCAAAATAAGAGTAGGTGGCACAATGGATTTCCCACACCAGGCTTTCATCATCTGCGATCTGAAATCGTATCAGTCTTCTACAGCAAGAACGAACATGGTGGCCAGCAATTACTCAAACCCGTGTAGGTCTGGCAGAGCTGGCAAGCACTACGCAGTCAACGTTCATCTGCTGCGGAAGAGGAATATGCAGCAGATAGTTGGGACAAAAGTGCCTTCAGATCAAAAGAAAAAGATCTTACACACTACTGCTATTCTCAAATAAAAAGATCAAAGATAGGCACTGGCTATGGTAGTTTTTAAAGTGTCACTGTGCAGTGGACTAGCATGTCACTATCTTTTAATTTATCAAACTTCTCAATCAACCTAAGATTTCATCTGCTTCATATTTGCTCTCAACAAAGCTAAAGTCACAGGGATTACATTCATTAGACTTTCTTAATATCTTATACTTTCAGACCTTCCAGCTCCAGAGAAAACACACTAAATGCTGACTACAGGGAAAAGCCACAAAGATAAGAAAAAAACCCTGAACTCATAAGGAAATGGAGGAAAGACACTGTGTGATGAGATAAAGAAGGGATAGAGATGTGCGGGAATAAAGAAAAAAATACTGACGAGCCAAGGGAAAAAGTATAAATGGTATCACTTACACTCAATTGTCTTAACACACATTCTGGGTTTGATCAGCTTTCAGATTCAAATAATCCCCGCACTAAAAATCCACCAAGACAGCCCAGCAGACACTTCCACCAGTTAGGTGTGCTGGCCTCAACACTGTTAACAGTCTGTGGAAGTGCAGTATGTGTTTTCACACAAACCAGAGCTCTCCTCTGCATGGAGAGCTTGCATCATAAACAGCAAACACATGAATTACAGATGATTTGCTACAGAAAAAGCTGCAAAAGAAAAGTGGGGAGACAGGACAGGCCGTTTTTTTGCAACAAGGATCTGCAAACAGTGACTTGGCCCAAAGAAGATTTGCAACAGTAAGGATGGTGGAGAAGACAGAAGGGTAGGCAAAAAGGTTGCAGAGAATTTTAAGGCTACTGCAAAACGCAGTAAGAACAGACAGAAAAACTCCAAGTGCAACAGTACTATTTGGATTTGGGGAGCAGCATCTTCCAGAAGGGTGAGGTATTAAGAAAACAGAATACCTTATAACTTCCATGAGTTTTCAGAATTCCTCATGCTTATCCATCAGCACCAACATATATCTCAAATCGCATCGGTTCAGAACAACAGATTTGGAGCTGCCTGGGTTAAGCTTTTACACGCCCATTGCTCCACCATCTCCACATGCTCACTGAAAGACTAGCGCAGCTTTTAGATAAGCAGCACTCAGCTGCACAGTTTCCTCTAGTCTCATCTACATTATCTTACCCTTGCTGAGATTTGCCAAGTGTTTAACAGAAAATCTAGCTACAGTTTTGTCCCTTTAAAATCTTGCCTTCTCTTGCAGGCAGAAGACATCTGTGGAATAATAATGAATTTCTTTGGTTTGGGGTTTTTTGTTTTTATTAAAAGCTATTCTTCCTAGCAGGAAATGAAAAAGAACAACCAGATTGTAGAATTTGGGGAATAGGGAAAACATTTCTAAAGGTTAATAATAATACTGCTTAGCATTTATTTCAAGGATATGCGACAAACCACAGAAAAACAGATGTTCTCAGTAATGATCCAGTTTCTCTGCAAACTCAGGTATTGTCCAGAGCACTGGCTGTTGCAGCTCAGAAAAGACAGGAGGGCTGCCTCTAGGATATGGCACTCTGCTCTGTACATGAGATTCCTTCCTAACTTTTCACTTAAAGAGTCAGAATGATGACCCCCCCACACCCCAAACCCAGCGTCAGGGCATACTCAAGCCCTAACGTGACTTCCTACATCCAAGTTCTCCAGCTTCTCTACCTCAGCAAGCTATTCCTGTGTATCTGTCTGTATCTCATGCTGAGATACACAGTCTCTTTGATTTCTTATTAAAGTGGTTTCTGGTCTCCCAATGCTTTTAGTACTGCTGCAGTGAGGTTTTGGAAACCACTAATCATGAACACCCTAGAAACTCTACCAGGAATGTGCTCAATTGCATTCACCAGCTCTTCAGTCCTGAAAAGTAGTATTAAGCTGAACTCCAAGAGAATTTTTCAAAAAGCTACATTTAATTCAATTCATGACACACTATTAAGAATTATTTTACAAATGAAACAGCTTAATATGATTTAAAGGATGCAGAACTTTCCCATAGGGGGAGAGAAGCAAATCCTCCGTGAGATGAGTACCAACACAGTTGGTACTGAGGCTTACAGAACTTTGATGTTAATGAATGTGGATGGGTTGTAGAGATGGGAGAAAAGCTGCCTTTATCAGTTTTCCCAGTACCAAGCTGATAGCCATTGTAAAACTGCTTTTTAATATAGCTGTGCAGCTTTTGCCAGTAAGCCACAGGTTTCCATCACATGATCAGGTGAAAATGTGCTTAACAAGGACGTGAATATGCTTCTTTGTTCATTACAAACTTATCACAAAACAGACGAAGCTCAAATTATCACAAGAGGGCAAACATTTAGCCAGCAATATGTCAAAGCATTCCAACCCACATCTCACTGTTGAACAGTCCAAAAAAGAAAAAAAAAATAATCTAGTTGAATACCACCTTCTACAAATAAGTAGTCAGTTTGCTTTTTTTGTAACTCTACATCTGGAGCCTGTTTGTTTGGAGCATAAAGAAAAGAGGAAAGATATTTGGAGACACTTAAATTGCTTCACTTCCTGCCGTGAATGACTACGCAGTGATTTTGTTATAAAAAAAGAAAACAATTGTTTCCCATGCTCCCTGGGAGAAGGACAAAACATAACCTGCTGAATGTGCAGCAAAAAGAGACTTCAGTTCAACAGTAAGAAGAAACTGCTAATTATAAGGAAGATAAGTCCAGGAATAAGGCAGCTGTGGAGTCTCAATTGCTAGACTACAGTAAGAACCCCTTAAGCACTGACCCAGGCTGATGAAGGCTGGCACACTTTATGCTGTTTCAAGTCTGGGTAACATAAAGCTCATACAGTGCTGATATGCCTGTTACTGCTTCCGTGGATGGGTAGATATCTACACTCACATTGGCAAGGACCACTTGGAGCAGGTGAGCCCATGAGCTCCTACAGCCCCACAGGTCTATAGGGCAGCCGGCTACTATGCAAAAGCACCCAGAGTCTGGGGACTTACCTTTCAAGCAGAGAGGGAGAGAAACAGCATCTCACAGGCATTCCTAAGAGCTATGTAAAATGTCAACCCTCTCTATTCCAACCCTCGCCCCATCCAGTTTCACGCACTTTAAAACAGCTGCTTTAAAATACTCTGACTTCAAAGCACAGTAAATTAAGCTCCACATAAAGTCCATTCCGCTTTTTGTTTAATTTGATAAAAGCTCATCAGACCATTCAAGTTACCTTCTGGTCAATACTGCCTCAAGAAATCTGCAATTCAGTTACCTGTGTTTTTTTCCAATATTTCTGTAAAACATTACTGACAGAATCTGTTGGTCTGCATGCATCAAGTCTTTGGTAAACACTGTTTCAGGGCCACTCAAAGTACCTTTTATACTATTGCGATCTCTTCTTTTTCTCTAGAAGTCTTCATCTTGTGTGATTTTTCTTTCCTCTTGCTCTAATGCCTTGGGATCGCTCTCATTTTTATACAGCATTTGTCCTCTATTTTAACCTGGTGACATACCATGCCCTCTTCCGTTTTAATTTCTTTCTAAGAAAAAGGATTGGTCCCAATAACAATGGTTTAGCTCTTGACTTGCTGGCCAGGAGGTTTAGCTTCAGGCTAGGTGAAGTTACTGTTAAGCTAGATACTTTCACGTCTATTGACAAAGAACAATAAATACGCTTAACGTAGCCCCTTGCATCACAGATGATCCCAAAGCACTCTACAAACAGTGTACTGGGTCCCTCATTCACCATCAAAACATACTTGCCGCTAACTGTGCCAGCAACACTACATAAAAGTTAGTTAAGAGGTGAAAAAGAAAGCAACTTCTCCAAGTGAAATTACAAGGAAATTAAGGGAGGTAGAGTATATTACTTCACGGAGAAGTTGGCCAAAAGACTGAACAGCACACCTTTTTAATGGCCAAAAGGGGGGCAGGGTCCCTGTTCAAGATAGAATCACCAGCAATGCAACACTGCTCCTCAGGTCTCTGCTGAACCCAATGCGTTATCAGCTGAAGAAAGCATGCCGCACGCAGAGCCTATCAGCATGGCTGCTGCTGCCTCTCCTTCTGCAGGCTTTTCATCTAAGCATTATCAAGAAAAAGCAATGCTTAGCCTAAGAGCTTTGACAAGATCCCAACACAGTGGTGACAATAGAAAAATACACAGAAGATTTCATTTTAAGACCTCTTCAATGTTTCTTATTTAAATAAGCCATCACACCGGGAGAACAAAAATCCGGTGAAACCGATCATTTCAAGAATACACAGTATCAGCCTCCCCATCCACCTCCCCTCTTGCCAAGTATTGACCTTGCTAGCAGAGCAGCAGTCTCAGAGAGTTTAGATTTCCGACCACATAATTGCAAATTAGGACATTCAGCGAAGGGGAAAAAAGATTTTTTTTATACACAGTGATCATGGGAAGCTGAACAGTATCCTATATAGATACAGGCCTGTTAAAGCAAAGAGAGTAAGTCTACTCTATTTCTATAATGGTATCCCAAAGTTTTAGGAACGTGTACAGGCCTTCCAAGAGGACCTTATTAAAAAAAGGCAGCGGCTCTGTTTTAAGCATTTAAATCCCTAAAGACAAACAAAAGAAAACACAGGACGAAGTAGAAATACTATTGATTATGCATAATTGGTATAATTAATTTGTAATTAGTTCATTAAAATATATAGGCATTGGAATTATGCTTGTACATTTCTGGGAATATCCTGCAAGTCACTTGGGATATGCTTATCATTTATTTGATAGATGAAACATTATTAGAAAGACAGCCCATTAAAAATTAATATACCAGAGTAATAATTTCTCAATCTCAGCCTTCAGTTTTCTACATACTCAGATTCCTATTCTACCTCACAAAGAGTTTTTATTAATACTGTTTTTCAGAGTGTGACTTGGGAAGCACAGCATTTTAGACAACTGAGGCACAATATCCTTTTCGGCAAGTATGTAGTCAGTTTTGAGAAAACAAAATGACAAATACTATAAGTTACATACCATGAGAGCATTCAGCACCACATCTAACTCTACAATCAAAATTAAGATGGAAAGGTAAAAAGCCTCACGCTTCAAAACAAATACCAAACATGAATGGAAAGTAGTAGGAACAAACTTCCACAGCACCGTAAGCAGCCTGGTCTCTAATTGCTTAGCATTCTTCCATTTCTGCAGTGCATCTGGCATCGCTCACTGTCATAAATGAACACGTCTGCATGAGCAGGATTTCAGGGGTTCTTAAATACCGCAGATAACAGTCACCAGTCTCTCACAAGAAGCAACTGAAATGGGCTGGTATACACTGGTACTGCAGCAGCATTTCAAAGATGTTATCATAGCTTGATGTGGGGGGAAAGTAAGATGGAATAATAGTGCATCATCGTTTTTTTCCTGTAATGTTACTTCACTATTCCTACTGATCTTTCTGAAGTCCTACCGATATTTCTGAAATGCCATTTCAACCAACAGCTACAGAAATAATTTGATATTAAAAACCCAGAATACAGTCACATCACCTCCAAGTTGGGTACGTAACACCAAAGTTTCCTTAAACTTCTATAATGGATAGAGAATGTCAGTCCTTATGCGTGTAATTATGAGCACCACGAATAGGCCTTCTGCTCAAAATCACCTCTTAAAAAGTATTTTCCTCCCCACCCTACCTCCATCAACACTAATGGGAGCCTAGAAAGGTTGGTCTCTCACTGATGCACTGATCCATGAACGTAGGCCATGTGAATACCCATCTCCATTTAAAAAAAAAAAAATCTAAAAAGAAAAAAAAAAGAAATCCTATGATTACTTAAAAAAAGCAAAATCAACAGTGGATATATAGTGCAAGTAGTGTCATTTGCCATTAATAAGGCTTGAATCTTTTCTTGCAAAACAAAGAGTATGTGCCTAAAAAAAACCCTTTCCTTTTTTAAAGAAGGGTAACATTGCAAAAAGAAATATAGAAAAGAGAGTTAGGTCTCCAGGTCCTTTAAGCCACAATTAAACACTTCACTGTAATTTTGTGCTTCTCAGCAAATCTGCTTTAAGAATTCTGAACAGCCTCCCAGGAACCACGTACTTTTTTTTTCCCCGCCTCCAATCTAGCATGGACAATTATGTATTTTCTTTGCCCTGCACTCAAGAATGTGATGGATATATTTACATAAACACACACACAATCACAGATATCTCTATATAAAAATTAATCTGCAGATGATGAAAAGTGTAAAAGATCTGAGGCACATCCCAAACAAAAGAGCATACTTTATACATAAATATCTTGAAATTATAAAGATCTGAGATTAAGTGGTTTACCACTCATTTAGAATTGATTAGAATGTATTTAAATTTAGCTGAAAGTACCACAACATTGCTCATGTATTTGCATCTGCGAATAAGTAAATAAAAAGCCTGTTATTAAAGCCTTCATTAATTCTGATTATATGAGAACTTAAAAGCAAATCTGTGTATTACTGCTCTGTAAAGATTCCTAGCAACTCTACAGTAAAGCTGGCACTTCAACACAACATGTGTCAGCGAAAATGACTAACAGGATCTATTTTCAGTAATCTTAAATCACACTGGTAAAATATAGAATTAATGGTTTTACATAATACTTGAAATATTTTTTATTCTAATTCATTCCCAATTCATGCCTTATTGTATCAAAAAGTGAATTTTATATCACTTGACATTTATGCACAACAGCTGAACACATTTTATTAAACTACAACATTTAGGCAGTATTCAGATGTGATGTGTATATTATTATGAAGAGCGATCCAGCTATTTTATTTCCTTATAAATATGATGGCTAGAGGTTTAAAAATATATCACATTGACTAGAAACATGAAGAACATTTCATTCTGACTACAGATTTTGAGAGTTTCTATGTATTTAATTGAAGCCAATCTTTTTGAAAGAAGGATTCATTAATTTTAGCAGAATTGTCCCCCAATTAAAGACTTGTCTGTTGATTTCTAAAGAGTTTAACAACTAAGTATATAATCTTCCCCAAAATGGTCCTTCTTGGAGAAATCAAGTTTTAAGCTATGAATGACTTCTGAAAGTCAACTCACCCCCTGCCCTGAAAATTCTACTCGTATCTCTGGCATACTGGTTTAATAGTTTAAGCAGAGAAGCGTAACTGAAAAATTATTAACGAGGTCCTTCAATCTCTATTCTTATACTAATAAATTAATGTATTAAAGCAAATTTGTGTTTACAGAAACTTGAGTTTGCAACAATGATTCACCTGTCAGCCCTGATGTTCCCTTTTGAATGTGAAGGACAGTCCTGATAAAGCTACCTCTGCAAACTCTACTTTTCATGGCTCTATTCAAAGCCTGAGTGAATCTTTCCATGACTTGAGTGGGACCACAGATCGCAGACCAGCATGGGTCTATACTCCATTTATAAATGAAAGGTGATTTGGGGCAGTGAGGGGAGAAAAAGCAAAAGACCCATTAAATTTGGTACATAGGAAATGATGTTGCAGTACCTAAGTTTGCTTGCCACTCTCATAGTTGATAAGTCATTCCAAGCTAAAACAAAATAAAACAAAAACCAACCTCCCCCCAACATTTAGGCATTAAACTCAGAGTTATGAGGTGGAGTTTGATTAACGATTTTGCACTTTATCACGTCTGATAATCAGACTGGTTTAGAACAAGCTCTACACTATACTTTATAGAGTTGGCCTCAAAATAAATTACTTTTCCCTACCACAGTTTCTAGGCCCAAGTGCCAAGTCGATTACCCAGTAATCGACCTCACAAAATATTTTAAGGGATTTTTAGTATTTAGTTATACAGAAAAGTATACCTGATAGTCTAAAATGCTGAATCCTAAACCATTTCTGTCTTTCTCCAGTTCAATAACCTTCACATCAGGAGACCATAATGCTAGTTCCCCTTCTTCCTCCTCAGGATTAATGTCTTCCTCGGGTTTCACCTGAAAAATAAAAGCTCTAATAATAAAAGTTCAAATGATATTCTTTCAGTTCTTTACAAACACTATTCCTCCAATATTTTGATTACTAATGGCTCATACATGCCCTAAAATATGACCTTTTATGGAATTACAGCTTCATTGAACATTATGCATCCAGTTTTCTCCAGCTTGCTGCCTTGGATACTTCCCTGGGACCATGCCTACATGTTTTGAGCATCGGAGCCCAACCTGGCATACAAATACCCATGTATTAGTCAAATTAGTTGTTATAATATTACTAACCTGTTACATGTTGATGAACTTCAGCTGTCCCATTAGATGCATAAAAGAAAAATAAATATCTTAGCATAAAAGATTTAACCACAAACAGCTAATAGAAAGACCAGGCAATCAAGCACATCTGATACTTGTGTCATTAAATATGTGAAGAAAAAATTCTTATATTGTAACTATACAAATAGTATCTACTTTGAAAAAGCAGTTTCCTTCACAATTTTTGTGCTAAGGGATAAAAGAGGTATAGTTACCCAATTTTGTTGGGTAAGGACAGCTTCATAAATACATCTTCCAAAAAGCCATCTTTTGTTGTCTAACTTAAAATACGTGTTTTAACATTACTGCTATTTTATCAATACAATCTTTACAAAATATCAATGTATGATGTCCCAAGAAAAATGTTGAAGTCTTGTACCATTAACTTCAAACTGATTTAACTTTATTTCTTTGGACAAATATGCCTATTACACAGAGCACTGCCATGGGGCAAAAGGAAGAAATATTTCTTCCACACACTCTTTCTTGATACTTTTGACAAAAGAAAGCAGAAATATTGTGAGATTGCTCTAAGGAGAAGGCAACCTCTGTTCACTCAATATCAGCTTATGGCAAAGATGTGCAACTGACAGGATGTACATGGAAAATGTTCAGTAAAATGCAACATCAAAAGAACACAGTGGAACAAGTTCTATTGCAACAGAAAGGGCCTTTTACAAAAAGGTGTAATATTGTACACCTTATTCTTCCATGAAACATCCATATTACTTGTTTAACTCTCCACCTTAGAGGAAATTAGATCAGAAAATATCAGAAAAAATGAGAAGTCAAGGTGTAAATACTTTTTATAAATAGGAACAACCATTACAAGTGTCAAGCTTTAGTTTGAGACTTTAAAGCTTCTGCAATGGAAAGAAACATTAAGTTTCTTTTTTTTTCCAGTTCTATAAAAACCTACTCAGAACATGGAAGTAATCAGCTAATGGTGGCAAGGATGTGATTTAGTATAATTCAGAGCTCTCACTCACCTATTAAGTGTAAGAATGATGAATGGGATGTACATAGTCAGCATGCTAGCTCGGTGATTTACCTACCTTGTATTTACAGTACAATGAAGTTTCTTCTGACCAACCTGTATAAACTGTAGTAAAAGTACCAGTGTTGCAAAGATGAACTATCTTTCACTGAAACACCAGCTGTCCCTTATGAGCCCAAAGTGAATGGCAAAGGCAGCTTCATATGACAATTTAATACAAAACTGCCTCATATAATTATATATTTTAGGAAATGTTATTTAAGACTGAAAAGTGGTCTGGATCAAACAGCAAAAGGAAAACAGAAACACTGTCTTTAGAAAGCTAGATCACTTTCTCAGAAATATATGCACTTTTTCAAAAAGTTACTGTCCTTTTACACAACTGAATGACATGAGAAGTCTACCTTTTGTTCTGGAGGGGAAACTCCCACGGTGGGTTCATCCACAAGAGACTCGCTGCCATCATCAAAAAGTTGCCGACAGCAAACCAGTGTAAATGGTGGAGGCACTTCTTTTAGAAAAGTGATTGCCTCACGGCGTGATTTTCCGTATAGCTGAACTCCATTTACCTACACAGAAGGGGAAACACACATCCACACTAAGATAATTAAAAGGATATCAACCAGATTATTTCATTAATTTTTCTGCGTACATGTCTTTCCCCAGTTGCATGCAAAAGTAATTTTACCTAGGGATTCTGGCAAAGCTTGCATAGTTTTATTAACGTATGCTTCTGAAGTATACATGCATTACTGTAAGACTTAAACTGCATCTGCAAGATCTTGTGACTACTGACTGCTACATCATGTCTCTGCTCTCTTCAGCTTCCTCTAACTTGTTTTCTGCTCACTACTTTTTCTAGCCTAAATCTTTCCTAGCATTGTTATTTTATTCTCACCTGTTTCTTTGTTGGGGATTTTTTTTATAGCATTAGGCTTATGTGTTTGAATTTAAAAAGATAAAAAATTAATTTTCCAAAATATTTTAAGAAAACACAGATTTTGAACACAGATTTTGAACTCTAATCAAAGACTTGAAGTCAGAACTAGCACAACTTTGTCAGTTGTTTAAAATGAACAAAATGGTTGAAACTAAAATAGATCCTACAAAAAACATGCAAGTATGTTTATATAGTAAAAAAGAAACCAATTACAGTAAGCAATTAATCAGAAAACCCTGACAAGGGTCAAAGCTTACCATCCCATAAGCTTTCGATCCTGAGTGACAACAGAAGACCATAAGGCCATTGTTAACGGATGTTTTAAACCACAGACTTAAAAAAAAGAAAAAAAAAAAAAAAAAGATAGATAGATAGATAGATAATAAAGCTGCTTTAAAAATGGGATACTGCAGTGGTACTTCCTCAGGAAAATAAAACTACAGTGATTCATCCTCTTTTACGTATTTTATAACCTACAATATCATGAGGGTACATCTATTTGCACCATAGCAGTATCCTTAAATATGAGGAAAGCAGAACATCAGTAGGTGTCATAGATGTGAACATCATCTATGTTGACAAGCAGTGCAGCCCCAAAAGAGCAAGGGTTTAACCCAATTAGTGTTATGGACTCAATCCCGACACCTCTTGTGTTTCAGAGATTTGTTTCAGGCTACCTCAAGTCTGCTCTCATGACCAAATATGAAAAGTTGCTGGAGTGCAACCAGCGACTGGTTTAGGAATCCGGTACACATCATCCAAGTCCACTCCACAACATGAACCAAAGCACAGTAAGCGGGGATAATTGAAGATTCTCTTCAATACTTCACTCCATACCCAAACTGCAATGCTAATGTAGATGAACCCACATGTGATCCTAGAAAATGCAGCACGTAAATATACAACATACATGTACATACCTCTGTACATGTGTACTTGAGGCAGAGCCTTGCCATATACTTCCCAGATCTCCTTGTTCTTTAGAGGGACCCAATCTTGTGCAAGACTACACAGCAATCTCACTTTAGCCACCATTTTCTTCCTGATCACCTCTATTTTTTCCCACTTTCTCCTTTGTGCTTTTTACAGTGTAAATATAGCTTATATTGCTGGGAAACACAGAGTTGCTCTCACACTATAACCCAGCCAAGGAGAAAAATTCAGAGTGGTGTAACTGGCCTCCAACACGGTAAGACAAACTGCTATGTTTTTTTTCTGTAAGAATTACAGCAACTGCTGAGCTATCAGGCTAATCCATTAGTTAATTATTTAAGCAGAAGTATCTACGCATAAGGACTTTTTAATGCATTGAGAGCGGCAATGTGGTGGAAAGTTACCAGCACTTCTCAGCGTACTGTGATTGATGAAGAAGAGCTACTGCGCACTCCCAAGCAGACTTGGGGACTCCCATTTCTCCTTTTGCAGCTGCCAGAAATCAGCCTCGCAACACGCAAGGTGCCCAACACCCCATTCATTTACCACACCACTCTAATTAGTTGTGTCATCAAGTAGGAGCGAGTGAAATTTTTTAACAAAACTAGAAGGACACAAGGAAGCAATCTACTCCTAAAAAAGAACACAATGAAATTAGCTAAAATTAGGGGAGGGAAAAAAAAAATTAAAAAAAAAAAAATTACCATGCTTTCTATCATAATTCAAACACATCATTAAAAATAATCAACATTCAACCTCACTATATATTAAAAAAAATTCCTTGCTGATCACATTTTAATCCCAACTGTAGCAGGCCCAGGTAGAGCTCCTTGTTTGGGGAATGGGGCTGTCACTTTTTCCATTGCAAGCCCCTACTTAAGGGAATTTATAACTTGGCTGCAAAAACATACTCTGGGCTAAACCTGGCATATATAGCTTTAGCCCTGAAGCACATTTTTATTGTGTTGGGTTTTTTTTCCAGCTACAGAGTAGAAAAAAATTTATGCTTACTAGGTCTGGACATATCTGTGAACTTAATTGTAAGTACACAGTAATAAGTAAAACTGTTAAATATATACAATTAAAGTTTCCTAAGTTACTCTACAGCACTGCATTATTGCTTTTTGTATATAAATTTTTGTTTAGTGGCCAAGGAATTTAAACAACACTTCCAGCATTCCATTAATCCCTTCCTTTAGGAATCAAGATTTCCTCCATTAAGCAATAACTGAAGAAAATGGTTTAGGTCTTAGTGATATCAGTATGAATTTTTGATGTTAAAGGGTGAACAACAAGTAAAAGCAAGAGCACTGTATACCTAACAAATTAATCTTTCAGAAGGCCTAATTTTGTTCCCATTGATGTCAATTAAATGTTCTTGGCATCCACTAAAAAAAAGGTTCAAATTCAAAATATTCCACAAAGAGCAGGTATTCAATAGGAAATTAATGTTTTTTCACTTGCAGGCTGAGATACTGATAGATATACACACACACACACACAAAATAGGTATTGTTTTAATACTATCAAATAAATATTTTTCCTGAGCAAATAGGTCTGGTCTGATTCTGATAACTTCAAAGCTGCCCCAATACCTCTTTATACATATTTAAACAAACTGATGTACTAGCTCATACACACTAATGTCTTTCAACACTCAACAAGCAAGTTATAATGCGTAACAGGAACCACTATTCCTGAGACTGTTGTAAATTTTTTAGGAGTGACAAATATTAAGAAAGATCATCCACCACAAAAGCTGATGCCAAATTGCTCAAAAGACCGAGCTAAAGGTCTACAGATACAAATACATTCAACTGTTATCTCTGCCCTTATAACTCTTGATACTCATGTTAAAACATTTCAGGAAAAAAACCCACAAAGTCACTAAGAGGTCACAAGAATATGACATTTTGTCCATAAAGGAGGAATGAAACAGTGAAGAAAATGAATGTGGCTTCCAAAGCACTACTCTAACTGCTTCCACAACCAACTCTTGAATACTACTATTACACACACAGCAGCCAAACTAGAATTTAATACAAGCATTTTTAAGAAGGCTAAGCAAATAGGAAATATATCGGTTGTATTTTTGGGGTGGGGGTTGTTTTGGTTTTTACCTCCAGAAGTTCATCCTCCAGTTGCAGAAGACCAAGTGTTGCAGCTGGACCATCTGAAGCAATTGATGATATATAATGATGTCCATCAAACGTGTCAAGCTCAACTCCTAATCTCAAAGTGTGGATGGGTAATAGCTGCCGACAGATTAAGTATGGCTGAGAATGTATATATCTTTATCTACCACAATATAAACATATTTAGGATTCAGTAGCTCACCAAATTAAATTAAGCACACAGTAAGATGATGAAGTCTTCATACTGACATCATCCGCATTACAGCACAAGTGTCCATAATTTCTCTATACAAACTGCACAAATAAAAACAACCAATCTGCCATTTGGGGGAAAAGGCAATTTGAACTGTATTCTTAAATAAGGCTACCATATTGGAAAAAATGCAGAGAAAAGTACCACCTAAAGTCTATCCTACCCAAAAGGTGAGTTTTCAACAAAACTGAAAGAAATTCCATAATCACCATAAAAACTCATCACAAGATCAGCTGTCTTACTCCTTTAGGAGCTACGCTACTTTGAGGTAGGAAAAATATCCATGAAGCATCCTCTGCAAATAGCTAATAATACTGGCATCCTTGTTTCTGCAAGGTGAAATCACTGATTTTTTGTTAGCCTTTTCCCAGTGGGCCTCCTTAATTTGGAATTTTTCTCTAGGGAGCCTCCAACCATTAGTGTCTTAGGTCTGCTAATATTAGGAAGACTAGCATAAAACTGATACATTATCCAGACAAGACAGCAGAAATCATGGCAACTTGGGGAGAAGAGGCAATCACCAGTGTCTTCTCCTTCAGCTTGGCCATTTTCTGACTTTTTATTACTTAAGTTGAAACACTGACTGTCCTTCTGGTTCCCAATTAACTCTGGATATTCAAGTAAAAGGAGCAATCCATTGATCCTCAACATTCCCTCACATCCATGTCTGATTGTGAATTTATGGCCTTTCTTCACTGAGAAATTCCCACAAGTATATAAATGCATCACCTCCACAAGCCTCTTTTGCACAATATTAACATACATATCTTGAAAATCTCTCGAAATTCTCGGGAGACTGAAATTAATTTCAGCTCTGACCATTTCAATTAAATGGACCTCCCTCTCCCTGAGCCAGGATCACTATGGCAAACGCCTCTGCAGGACAACGACATTGTTCAGCAGAGTTTCAACCTCTGCTCCATTCTGTAGTGGCTTTCAACAACTGAATTTCAATGCAATTAAGTACCCCAACATTTGAGGCTTATATGCATGGTTTGAGTTTTGTTTTGTTTTTTGATTGGGGGTGTGTGTGTGTGTTAAAAGGTTCATTTGCCCATGCTACGAAAAGGTATTGGACCAGTCCAGAAGATAAGCAGAATATTGGCAGCCTTTTTTTGGAAAAGTAAGATAGAGCCACAAAGCCACTAAATTTCTGAAACACATAAATCTGGAATTATGTCATGCCCTCCGGGGATTACTCTGCCAACATATACCATGAAGGAAACCATCATGTTAAGTCATACCTTGGAGTATTTCTGAAGCTCCGAATCATCTGTAATAGGCATATCCACATTCACAACCTAAAAATTGTACATCATAACATTTTTCAATAGCAGGACAATAAAGACTTTACCAAAATGATGAATTATGGCAAAAAAATGATAAGCAAAATAAACCGTACTTAAACAAAGTCACATTGATGCAAAGTAATTTTAAGCAAATGTTAGAAAAATCTTTCAGACACAGAACATTTACAACTAGGAATGTGGTGATTATGCACTATTAGCAGACTCCAATATTATCCTATTCCTGAAGCCCAAGTGCCAATTTTAGTCAAGTTCAGTAATCCTGTATAAGCACAAAATGCCATTATATTTGACACAAATACCCAAACTGACTTGCCAATCAGAATTTGAAAAGTATGATAGCTTAAATTATTACTTCAGGCTATAGTACGGCCATCTAACATCTAGATTAAACCACCATCTTCCACAGCATGTTTCTAACATGGCTTGAAATACATGAGTTTAATTACCAAATTATTTAAAACAGTGTCGTGGTTAAACCTCAGTTGGCAACTGAGCACCACACAGCCGCTCGCTCACTCCCCACCCCCCCACAGTGGGATGGGGGAGAGAATCGGAAGAGTAAAAGTGAGAAAACTCGTGGGTTGAGAGAAAAACAGTTTAATAATTGAAATAAAATACTACTACTACTAATAATAATAGTAATAAGAAGAAGAATAATATACAAAGCAAGTGATGCACAATGCAATTGCTCACCACCCGCTGACCAATGCCCAGCCAGTCCCCGAGCAGCGGCCCCCCCGGCCGGCTTTCCCCCAGTTTATGTACTGAGCATGACGTCACATGGTATGGAATGTCCCTTTGGCCAGTTTGGGTCAGCTGTCCTGGCTGTGCCCCCTCCAGCCTTCTCAGTCGGTAGAGCATGGGAAGATGAAAAGTCCTTGACTAGTGTAAGCACTACTTAGCAACAACTAAAACATCGGTGTGTTATCAACATTATTCTCCTCCTAAATCCAAACCACAGCACTGTACCAGCTACTAGGAAGAAAATTAACTCTATCCCAACCAAAACCAGGACAGAGACAAGAAATCCCTTCAGTATATCTTCATTTTTTTATATTAATAAAATAACTATGTTCACCACCAGTTTTCTTGCAATGTTCTTCCTTAAAATATTTTATTTATCTGTAACCTTGGAAGGTTATTTACTCCAATTTTAAATGTAGTAAGATGACATCTGTGGTGATCTATGGCCCAGGGTTGGAGTTTGGGACACTGAAGTTGAATATGTTTGGAAGGATTGCTACACTTGTTAGATTTGGAAAATATATAGTCTTGCAAAAAATCAGGTAACTTCAGGCTCCTTTGGAAATTTCTAGTTTAACAAAGTATCTATGAAACAATACTAAGTCTCAGCTTTTTCTTTTGGCTTAATTTTAAACAGGGCTTCCAGCATCTTGTTTTCCAGTACCTAGGGTATTTTTCCTGACAGACAGAATCCATTTCATGTCCATTCAGTTGTAACTAAATGAATCTATGACTGATAACTCCTCAGCTTGACTGCTCACGCTTAGGTACCTGGCAACAAATACCACAGTCATACATCCCTGCACAAACTTCCAGGGTCTCTTTCTGTTTCAGCAGGATCTCAGCTCCTTCCATTGGTACCACAAAGGATCAGCAACACAGAAGCCATGAGTGACACCAAACCCTCTCTTCAAACAGGTATTTCCTCTGAAGAGAAATACTTCTGAGAGAATACTCAAACCTCTAGGCACCTTCAGGGTGACTTTCTGGGAGCTGAGTGTAGGAGTGAGGATAGCGTGAAACAGGGACTGCGCTATTGGGCTGAAATCGAACTAAATGTTGTTATTGAACATGGACAAGCAAGACTAGAGGTACGTACAGACAACAAGAACTGGAAGAACCGAAAAATTACTTTCAAAATGGGATGCCACAACAGTTTCCTTCTATTATTTAAAAGGACCAATCGTTAACATTTTCACTCCTGACATTTACTGGCGGCAGCTAAAGAATTAGAAATGGATGGTTTCATGAACTAAGCAGGTTTTCGTCCTCTGTGGGAAGTGTGATAGTGCTAAGGAAAGTAATATCAGACTCTTGAAATGTAAGGATGGGAATACCAAGCAACTGAAGTGGGCAGCCAAACAGATTTATTGCATCATGTACATAATCTTACACGAACTTCAGATCTTAAAGGAGTGCTAATGGAAAGAAGAGAAGTGAGTTTCTCAAGGCAATTCTTAAAGCTACTTTAAATCTTCCAGCGAGTGACTGGAACGATGGCTACTTCAAGTGGTAAAAATAAGTGTCTCTAAATCAACTGGACAAGCATTGCAAAGACAAACAGGGCATTTTCATGGTGGTGGTAAGAATTTTTTAAGTCTTCGGAAAGAACACTTGCTGGAGTCTTTTATCTGTACTCACTGGCTAACACAGCACTGAAAAGCAGCAGTGAATTACAATTTCAGTCAACTCCTTAGGACGATTCATCAAAACAATCTTTTGCTTGGCAATTATTTAATATGAAGTGAAGAAATATCTAATAGACACTGGCACCACAAAGTTACACTACCGTGAATTACTTTCTATTTTCCCAGCATGTTTGAAAATCATTCTTTCATTCTTCTAATAAAATTGTAAGATTCTTTGTGAGACCCGGGAGCTCTATCCTGAGCCTTTTTTTCCCCAGTGCACAATAAAATGAATAGATCATAAATGAAATCATAAAAATGCCACGTATTTTAAGTGGGTGCTATGATGCAGATTTAAAGAGACAATTGATTTTCTTAAATCACTGTTCCTGTCTAGTATCTGTATAACAATAGTATCTATATAAACAGAATTAAAAAGAAACAAAAAAACCAAACAACTCATTATAACACTCCCATATTTCAGCCTTGATGTTACAGGAAAAAATTTGGTGTTACTGATCTGTTCCAAACTCTGAACTGTTCTGTAAACAGCCTGTAATGCTAAGCTCACACATCTGTAATTTAAAGAAATAACATACATGAATGTAGTTTATTAATAAGATAACATACCATAACTTCGTATTCAGGTCCGAGCAGGTTTTCCCACTTGGATTTCAGCTCATGTGCTGGAGGGAGTGGGACTCTTCCTAAATATGGAAGTGAATATTAAATCTACAAGCATATTGTACATTCATAAGTACATTTACTTCTAAATACTTCAATAAAAAAATCAGTGTAAATAAAAGTTTAGAGGGAATAATCCCAAAAAGGAAAGTGCATTAAGTTGAGTCTATCAAACAGTGCAAATCAAAAATGTCTTTCTTAGGAAAACAATGCAAAATGTCAGCTACCACTAACGTGATTTATTCAACTGAGAAGCAGAAGAGGTGATGCTTGCATTGATGAGATGCAAGTTCTGTACCATATAGTACTGTAAATAAATCATTCTTTCAGGCTGCAAAACAAATTTCACATGACTTCATAATTTGTTGCTATAAAAATGCTTGCCACTCCAGGGAAGCATTATCTCCCACCAAAATGAACCCCCTCAAGAAGTAAAACACCTGACAAGATATTGCTGTTATCGAGAGGCTACGTCAGCACAATGCAGTCACAGACTTTATTTATACATTTGGCAGGTATAAAGGCTTGTCTAGTTTAATTAGGCCAGTAAGTAACATGAGCTTTAATATAAGCTCCAGTTCTAAACCAGTCTTCCGTGGGAACTTGGCTATCTTGACATTTATATCTTTTCAGCTTTCTTACTTATGCAACCAAGGCAGTAGTACATTCATGTAAGACAATTTGACAGAGCTAGACAGCATAAAATGACTGGCTGCCCTGCATTTGACCTCATCCAGAAGCTCAGCACACATATAAAGTTCCAAGCTGAAGCAATGTTTAACTGGTAAGAATCAAGCTCTAAAGCAAATTCCATCTAGCAGCTACAGCAGCAGCAACTGGGGTCTGAATTACCGAAAACTTTTTTTCCCCCTTGAACGACTGTAATAGTTTGTCAGATGTCTAGACAAGGCACAGACCACTTAGTATTGCTGATGTGTTGTACTCAAATTTAGAATGTAAATCACAACCTCACATTTTGCACGCAAACAAGCAAGTAAAACCTCAAGGGGGGAATTTTAAAGACACCAAGAGAAGCTCAGAGCCTACCTACTAGCAAAAGCCAACACAAATGGGGTGTCAAGCTGCCTTTGCTTTCAACACCTTTGTAGACTGCAAAGATAAAACATGAGCTTTGCAATACAATTCTCATTACATCATTTTATAACTTTGAAGTTTTCCACTCATTCAAAACAAACATTTAAGTGAACTTATACAACGACATAACCCATCACTGTATCTCTTCCACTCACTTTCTGTCATGCCAGATAGGCAAATTCTGCCTGATCTGCACTGAGAAACAACACTCCTCAGAGCCTAACAGCTGAGATTTCACTTGGAAACATCCAGACCATCTTTAACCTACAGGCTCAAGGAGACGCAGATATTCAAGGATTCCAGCAATTCAGATAACTATTTTCTGTCACCAAAAAGAAACCCCACCAAGAATAAAGACTTGGGTTTGTAAACACAGACCACAGTTCTCTCTGAAATAAATTATCTCCTTAAAAAAAATGGAAGACAAATTGTCCCGAAATTCTCAGCTGTGAGTTAAGGGTTTTTTCCTCCATTTAAATTTAATTGAAGTTTCTAAGGAGAAGTCGTCTTCGTGAGCCTTGTTATCAAGCACAGGCTGATCACTATCTTTTCTTTCCAACCGTAACAAAAACAGAACACCAGTGCATTTTTTTCTACTCCTCCTATTTGCAGAAATACATAGGGACAGAAATTCTTTAGTCTTTTTTTCTGCTATTACAACGTTATAGCATGAACACACAGGACCTAAGCACCTGCAGTCCCCTGTGCAGCCAAATATAGATTTTAAGCTTCACGAGGAGTACTGAATCTTAGGGTCAAGCTCAAAGTGTGTAAGCTGTGTTCAGTTGGCTGAATACAGATTTTTTTGTCACTTCCAAAACACATTACCGAAATCTGTGTGTTGTTCAGAGCAGGTGCTGATGCATGTCTCCATTTGAAGTTTTCCCTTTTCTTTCTTTCAAACATACTTTGAAGTCTTTGCCTGTAACTTTCTCTGAACTGTGGAAATGTTAGCTGGAGGGATTTGGATTGAATATATTCAATTCCAATGGTATCACCCAATTCACTTAAAATGCTTCTTTTTCCCCAAACAGCTTTTTTCACATGGCAGCTAATAGGAAGTTTCTTTCTAGTGTCTCATCCAGCCTGATTTCTCATGACCTGAGATATGTATCACGTCTTCTAGAATGTGCAAGGCCTCAGAAATGAAAACGCTTCACAGGGACAACTTTCATTAGCAACAACTTTCAACGTATTTAGTCTGTCCTTCTGCCTGCACTTCCATACAGTTTTTAATTTCTAATTAGCAAGCGTCAAGAATAAATCACAAGTGTATTGTAAAAATCATCTTTCCTGGTCAAAATTGCTGGCATCTTCAAAATTGGGATCTTTTCTTCTTGGAATTTCCTCCTGGTTTCACAAACTTACTATACAAGGATGTGTACTGTGCTCTAGTGCACTTCATTAATGGAATACCTTTATCTGCCCAACTATCGGATATTTTTCCCCAGCCGTCTTTAAGCGCCTGACTAGCATCATCATATCTGGGTTTTGAGCACTGCTGCAAGGCAAAAGAAAGCAGTTCTGCCCAGTCTGCAGTATTGCAGATGCAGCCGTTAAGTTAATTGCCTCTAGTCTGCCTTGTGCACATTGCATCCTAAACCATGTTCTCTTTGTAACAGAACTGCTTAAGCACAGTCTTGCCTGGCCAGAATTACTATTTAATACCTCTCCAGGAAACACAATTTAACAAGAATTTAACACAACTGGGCTTAAAGGGAAGTAATACATATTATATAAAACATACCTTTTACATTAAACTTCTAAAAGCATTTCCAGAGTTTAGTCAGAGCTTTAAATTAGCAGTATTTACTTTAGCACCACTATAATGAAGTGCCCATCACCATGTCCAAAATAAGCACCTATCTTTGGAATATAAACTTGGCCATTAAATTCTATTCCAAGGTGAAATCTTATACATCATATTTCAGTATGAGTAAACTTTGCAACTAAGTGTTTCAACTTTTTAACGGAGATACACACACTCATTTTATAGTTGCATAAAGCTTTTGCAGAACCTTGTAATTTTAAGTGGTTTTTCACTATGAAAAACCCCAGTTTAATCAAGCAATGATACTTGCATACCATTGCATTAAATGCTCCTGATTCATTACTCAGTTTCAAAGCCATGCCCATTGCATTATCTTGCTGGTCCAAGGAGGACCAACACTGCTAGATAGTATCAAGGGCAGTATCCAACTGCAAACAAACAGTATCTTCAGTGTTTAAATTTTGGTATCCCAAGACACACTGTGCATAGAAACACATTATCCTGTATTCTCCAGGGTAAGCGGAGCTTGGATACATAGGAGAATAGAAAAATCTCTTAGTATACTTGCTACATGATGCGCTGGGGAATGCAGTGCAGATATACCTCACTGTTCCTGCAAGGAATCAGCATAGGTCCAACCAGCAGCTATG
Organism: Aptenodytes patagonicus; assembly: GCF_965638725.1. NCBI lineage: Eukaryota > Metazoa > Chordata > Aves > Sphenisciformes > Spheniscidae > Aptenodytes > Aptenodytes patagonicus. The sequence continues at coordinate 60,197,480 of NC_134953.1, forward strand.
GATTCCAGGCAATTAAGTCCTTGCCAGACCCAGGTGTATCTGCACCATACTCCACAGAGCTCCAAGGAAGGGGATTACGAGATTTGTGCAATACTAGAGTTGAAGGGGAACCACTGATATACATACAACTTGGTTACAAACTCCTTTTGAAACTAAGAGCTTCGGAGTATTTATGGAGAGGCAGTGGATCCACATCAAAGCAGTTTGGGTCTGCTATGAAGAGGGCTCAAAAATACGGTTTGATCCAAGCTGATTATCAGCAGAACAGGGATCACTAAGCCATATCTAGATAACACACCTTGAGACTAACAGAGTTTGTTAACTTCAAGCCAGGTAAAAGCAATTTTAGTTCCCAGCATAAACTGATCCTGGCATTGATATACCATATTTGCACAGCACTAGGTATTAGGTAACAAATTCCTCAGAAAGTTCTCTTTGCATCAGGGCAGACATCTGCAGCCTGTGGCACAAGATAACCCAATCACGAGTAGTCAGAAACTGACTACAGAGCTATTGTTCACTTCAGTAGAGAAAGAAAATACTTTATGCATAGAAAGTTCCACAGTAAAAAAGGACTGGGTAAGTGAGACAGGACAGCATCTGTTGCTCTTTTCTAGCCTCTGTCATAGCGAGTGTAAGTCCTCCTGGCCCTTCTACCCCTAAATACATCCTACTGCTAAGTCCTTAAGTTATTAGTCCATTGTAACTACAAATCCATATATGCTTTTCCATTCATACAGCTAAAACAATGCTTTGATAACCTCACATCTCAGCTACTCAGCCACCTCTGTTTTGGCTTCCTATTTCTGGGAACATGCAAAAGTCACAACAAAGGATGTCTGGTTACAAGGCTTGGACAGAAAAGTAAAACAGAATGGAACATAGGAACTGCTACATTTCTCTCGTTTCCAGGTTGTCTTTAATACTGACAGATCTTCCACAATCATAGCAAAATTGTTATTCATTGACAGCCATAATGTAGAATCCTCTATTACATCTACATATCTCAGAAACTACAAGGCATAAGGATAATTTATGCCGACTTTAACACAAGCTGTAGAAATTCACCCAGAAGTTCCTGTAGAAGAGCCCAGAAATCTGTAGGGGAATTGAAGCATGCCTTCTGGAAGTCAGCTAAAAACCAAAGCAATCCATGCCTTTGTGATCTGCCCTTATGTCCAATTGCCTTTGCTGTTAAAAACACATGCCTAATTTGAACTCCTGTCCAGCTTCCGACTCCGGCTATCACGGCTATTATGCCTTTGCCAGACCAGAGATTCTCATCTGCCTGCATAGGTGTGCAGTCAACAATTTCCAGTTCAGCTAGTAAGCTCAGGGCAAGCAAGCCAGAAATTGCACGTCTAGAGACTGAACTCTATTTTCCAACAGTAGCATGGGAGAAAGCAGTATGCAGCAGTATTAGTACCACAAGGTAAATGAGTTGGGTCTGGGAACCAGCAGGCAGCAAGGAGAGGTTCATTGCCAAGTGGGCAGTCTCACAGGAGGTGGACATAACTCGTGCTAGGCTTCCTACTTCTCTAGCACTCCAGGAAATGTCAGTGACCAGGAGCATTATAAGCAGGACAAACGAACAGAAGCAAGGCAGTTACATGGCAGGTGGCACACAGGTGAGACAGATGTTCATGGAAATGGCATCTGTCTCATTTGTGTGGAAATGACCTACAAATGGAGACATTTCACCAGACATGATCCCCTGTCCTTGCTGCTGCAGCCACCTCTGGTCCTTCATCAAGCCCTACTCAGTCAAAACTCCTGAGGGAGGACGCTGCAGCGCAGGTCACAGGTCGTAGGGAGGCCAAGTTGAGCAGCTCGGAAGGTGAGTTCTGATGAAGCTACTGCAGTGCCAAAAGAAGAAACTGCAACAAATGGGCATTAGAGATGATATACAGGAAACCAACAGAATATTTTTAAAAGACTCTACAGATGCAGGAGCCTAAGACCTGTGAGGGCAAGAAGATAGATATGACTGAGGTAACACTGGATCAGGAAGTGAATGTGAACTCCCAGAGTTCCATCTCCTGATGCTGTTCACCTAGCAATCTGGTTCAGGGCCCTGGCAGCAGAGGAGGATGAACAAATCTTCTCTGTCAGGAGAAGACTGCAGGCAGGACACCTCAGGTCATCAGAGTAGGACCAGGGCTAGAAAGAGGAATTGGTGAGCTGGAGACATTCAGCTCTATAGAGCTTATGAGATTCATTACAGAGTACTGAAATGGCTGCACCTCCACTGTCTATAATCTACAAAATAAAACCCAAAACAAAACATGGCAATCAAAGGGGGATCGCTAATGACCAGAAAAGGGCAAACTTTATGCAAGGAGGAGGATCCAGAGAATTACAGGCCAGTCAGTCTCACCTTTGACCCTGGAGAGATCATGAGATATGTTCTCTTGGAATCCATTTCCAAAGACATAAATGATAAGGTGGCAAATCAGGAACAGTTCATATAGATTTGCCAAATAACTGACTAATCTGACTGCCAAGATAGCTATGTGGATGAAGGGTGTAATACACCTCAACTCTACCGAAGCTTTTGATACCATTTACATCAGCATTCTCATCTGGAAACTAAGGAAGCATGGGTTTGATGACTGCTAAATACACTGAAAACTAGATGGACCACTGGGATCAAAGACAGCATTAATCAATGGCTTGACAGCCAGTTATGAGAGGTCAATAGCTACAGGGGCTAATATTATCCAGTATCTTCATCAGTGACCTCCATGATGATACAGAATGCACTCTCGGCAAACCTGTGGACAGTGCTACATTTTGGGGATAGGGTGGGGTGAAAGAGTTGATAGATCCAACAGGTAGAGCTTTACTTCAGAGGGACCTGAATAAAAAGCATTACAGAGCGAAAGCTAAAGATGGAGTAAGCCATGACAGCCCATCAGTATTGAAAATGGATTAAAGACAATTCCAAAGACTCAGAAGAGACACTGCAAGATATCCTATCCACCTGTTTTATGTAGACTCTGCTTCTTTTCATTGTGAAGATTATCCTTCTGTTCTTGGTTTTCCTCATTCTTAGTGTCCACACTAGTTTCAGTCCCTACAGCTCCAGGGGACACAAAGGTTGGAACAGTTGGCTGCACTGTGAAAACAGGAAAAAAAAAATCATATACTGCAAAAGATATGAAATAGTAACACTGCCTCACGAACTACTTTTTTTGGGGGGGGGGGCGGGGGCTACACAGGAGTTTTGCACTCAATTTTCCTGAATCCCTCATTTCTGTTTCTTTCCATTCCTCCTTAAGTATTTCATTTTCTACAGTGTGCCCTTACAAAATCTAGGATCATGTGGCATCTAGTCCTAATTGTTAAATTAGGTAACTGTAAATTGAGTGATTAGGATTACCTCTACCTGAAGGTCTTTCTGAAGAAATAGTAGAAGAAGGTTTCCTTCTAAGTAAGGTAAGGCGTACAGTCTGTCCTGTGTTACGCAATGCCTCTACCACTTCTTGGTTGGTATAATCCTGTATATTAACTCCATCAACCTAAAACAAGAAAATCGTGTCATATAATAGTAATCACATTACGTTCTTAGGCCGTACCATACACTGTAAGTAACATCCACATTATTTTGTGCAGAAATTATAGGGTTATTCACCCAAAACAGTAGTATTTGCAAAACAATCTCATTAAATGAGATACATTTCACTAATTAGATAATATTTTCAAAATGCATTTTAAAAAGAAACACAACAGTAATTTCTTCTGTCTTCATGGGGCAACCACAAAACAGAATTTACTAATCTAAGTATTCAGTGATTTTCCCCTACAATTTTTTTGCTTACAAAAAACAGCTTGAGGAGTATTGTGGATGAAACTTCCCAGCAAGAGCAGTCAACCTAGAACTCTGTTCAGTTCATTATCACTGTTAGTTTTCTCATGGATTTCTAACATGCCCCACACAAGCCTATACACATAACTGTTCGTATAATCCACTTTGAACAGCCCAATTCTTATATTAATTCAGATATTTTAATTTACACCCAAAATACTCTGTTCACCTCACTGTTAGATCATGCATCAATAGAGGCTTCTCCTGCAAAGCTGCAGATAAAAGCACAAGGTTGTATCAATTTTTGCTCTCACAAAGGAGAAGCTGACTTTGGAAGGTCTGGCATAGCACACATTTTAAAAGTAATTTAAAATCATATCTCTATAAATATTATCTCTTAAAACAAAAAGACTGTGTAATTCATTCCTGCTTGTACTGTGAATGCAAAATTGGCTATTATTCAATTCACTGTTATTCAATGGTTTTTAATTTTTCTACACATAAGCTTGGGTTTTTAAACCTAAATTGTGACTATTAACACTTTGATTGTATCCACACTATGCTACACAGTCATTAAGGACCATAAACAGTGTGCTGCATCTTGCAAAATCTTAATCATCCACAAATCCCATTCAATTCAAATAGAAGCTAATGCTGCTCATCTTTACTTCAGGCCAAAAGCCAAGATTCTCCACTCTGAAATATTTTAATCCAAATGCTTGCCTCTTTCATAGTTAACTACTATTTACTACTTCTTTGAATATAAAACAATATTTTAACCACAGCAAGCCAAAGCTCATTTCTGTTACAAATCTACCTAAACAAATACAAACCACCAAATTATTTCCTTTGCAAAGCGGAGGAGGTTTAATTAATTTTAGAAAGTCTTTACTACGTTGTTCTTCTAACACTGAGATGTGTAATGAAGTATTAGTTCTACAACAATATATAAGACGACTGTTTTACTTACAGCAACAATTTTGTCATGAACATGAATTTGGCCATTGTGGTCAGCAGCACTACCAGGTATTATATTTTTCACGAAAATCCCTGAAGGTTCTGTTGGCAGAGGGAGGGGAAGAAGAGAAACAAGTCACTACATTAACCTAATTTGTTTCTTTTCTTATTAAGATTTTTAATTATAGCCTTTTTCAAACACTTCTGTCCACAAAGTTATGATTCTGTAAACCACCAACATTTGGACATTACCACTCACACAGCTTGACATAGAACGACTGAGGATCTCTGATGGAAAAAACAGCACCAACACAACCACCTGTACACTGACCTCAACATTTTTTCCTTAAAATGGCTCACAAAAGGCCACCTCCTCCATGGATTCATCTTTGTGCTTACCCAGGCTTTAAACCACAATCACTTAATTCCATGCTGCATTTGATTTCAATAGAACTACCTAAGCTAAAAGTAAAGTATGTGCTTAAGTACTTTGATCAGGACTTCAATCATCTTACAGCTAAAGAATTTAGCACTTTAAATCTTAATGAAAAAGGATTTTTCTTTAAAAAAAAAAAAACCAACCCACAACATAGAAATCAGAAAAGCTGTCCTTTGTCTTGTTTGACATTTGATTATTAATTCTAACTTCTAATTAGAACAAGGAAATAAAAACAAAACAAAAAAAAGTAAAAAACCCAAGCATCAGTTGAAACAGTAACCTTCCTTTCCACAAACTCCTGCAAAATATGAGATGCTGATCTTTAATTCTAGTGAATCTTGACACTTCATCCGTCCTTTTCTGAAAACTAACCTTCCTCAGACACCTGCCCAACATGGTTTGTCCATGCTCACCAAAACCCCTCTACCAGTGCTTCAAACCTACCTTTTCCCATTGCCTGACACGTGCTCCTCCCCAACCCTGTTCCCAGTGCTCACTGCATTGGCCTGGGATTCCTGACCGGCAACAGAAGAGGATCTCCTGGGAATGAAGAGGGCTGGAGAGCAACCCCAGCTGCACCATATTCCCAAAATACTTTCTTCAGTCCCATGAGGAAGGGAAGGGGATAAAAAGCCCTACCCCTTTGTGTAAAACCAGATATTCAGTTGAGTCAATTTTAAAGTTATTATCATTTGTGGAACCAATATTTGAAAGATGAGTTAACAGCTCTAATATAAGAGGATTTAGAAAAAAACCCAAACTGATTCCATGTTCCCATATCCTAGCACAGGTATTTTAATCTGTTCCCAGAGTTTAGACACTGAAACAGCCATCTGCCAAAGACAACTACATCATCTTGTGAAGGTGGCATACGCATCACGCACAGCTAAGATTCTCTGCATCTCCTGCCTGGCAGAGGGATGGGCTAGTTAATCTGACTGATCATTTCCACTCTAACACCTACAATTCATTAAACAAACGGAAGTTGCTTGTTGAGCTATTTTGTACATACTGAAGATGCCATTCAAAAGTTAATGCAAACTGGGGACATCCAATACTCTGTTTTTGAAATTCTTCTTAAAATGCACTGAATTGTGCTATATACCACAGGGGCAAAAAACAGGGTGGACAGGAACCTGACTGTGTTAGAGTCTGTACATGCAGGAACTGACTGTTACAGTTTAATATCTTGCACAATAACAACATAAGCATGTAAAATTCACAGTCCAGCAGTCAAGTGGGAATTATTTTTTTAAGCCAATTACAACTCTTTAAAGTTTTTTGTGGCTGAATTTCACTTTGCAGCAAGTTCTCCAAATATCTTCTTCATAGATTTTGTAAGTTACACTGTTTCAAAGAAGCACTATCCATTTTCCCCATAGTAAATAAAGGGTATTTGAGAAGCCCCTGTCTTAGACTTTACTAAACCCTGTAGAACTCACCTACATCACATGTGCCAGCATATCCAACAATTGTTATCCCCAGGCTTTGCCCATTCTTTTTTATAAGTTCCACATCATAGGTCTCAAAAAGGTTGGTATTATCCTATAAATAAAGCACAAGACAGTAAAAAAAAAACAAAAAAAACCCCCACCTCGTCATTTCCCAGTACCACTACAATATTGCAGGTTAATTAAGATCTTCAGAAGTGAGCAGTGATTTTGATCTTCCTATTTTAGGAGGGATCATATTTGCAAAAGAGATATACCCCAGATTTGCTGAAAATAACATGTCACCCAAAGTCATTAGTTGCTTTTTAAATTCTTTCCTAATACTTTCTCCACATACCTGTCAGAGGTATAATATTTATATTTTATGGAAAACAAAGGTTTTTGTTAGACTGCTCAGGGGCCATTTCCCTTTGGATTCTGCTGCCACTTGGTAACAACAAACTTCCCAGTCAGTCCCAGAAGACAACAGAAACCCTGAATGCCCTCAGAATTTCTTCTCACCCTTTCATACGTTAGTACTGATAAACAGTGTCATGAATGCACTTGCCTGAGCTCTTTCTACTGGACAGTTAAGAAGCAAAAAAACCTGGCATAAATAGACAGTGTTATCACATCACACATTTCTGTCAGAAAAAGTGATGCTTATCTCTCCTTGTTATCACCTGCTAAGGAAGTGAGGGGCAGCAGGAAAGGGATCTCAAAACAGAAACAGGTTTGATGCCCTGAAATGAAAGAAACCACGTGTATACATAGCAGACACATCTCTACTACAGAAGCAGTTGCCTACTTAAATGCAAATATGGGAGACTAGGTAGATGTTTGAGCTTATTGTTTGTTTTTATGCTAGATCCCAAACCACAAAACCATTCCAAAAGTCAACTTTACACACATCAGCTTAACAAGTTTGATATGATCCTGTTCAGATTTGAACGCCACCAAATTGCAAAGAGCACTGGAAGCCTCCAGGTTGTCTAAGGCAATGGGAAGCAAAAGACTCATTAGCTCGCATTCAATGAAAATTATTTTTAAGACCTAACAGAGGAAAGGAGAGTATTGATTTGTAAATGCTTTATTGTTGAACTGATGAGACGACTTCTCATAACAAGCAATACTTGAAAAAGAGAAGCACATAACATGACCTGTTCTCTGAACCCTCCGTTTACTACAATTACCAAAAAACCATAAAAGCCACTAGCTAAGATTACAATATGATCTGACCTTACACTGGAGAAGTATATGGAAAAAGGTCCCCACAAAGCTGGCCTCAGTATGTCTGTGCAACTCTACTCTGACAAGCAAAAATCAGACCTGCAAAACAGAGTTCAAACAGGACACACTAAAGACATTGGTGATACTAAAGAGAAAAACAATCAAGCACATAGATCTGGGATTGCAAAGGATAAATTAAAATACATCAAGTTGTTTGTTTTCGGTAGTCAGATACAGCCCAATGAGATCAAAAAGATGATGATCAGAGTAAGGTCTGTTAAAGTGATCAAATCAAAAGGGATAGTGTCACTGCCAACAGCAAAAAATGGACCGGGAAATTGGAAAACATTTCTTAAGACAGTGAACAAAAGAGAAGTTTAATCAAATGCTTGCCAAATATCAGCTTTGGAAGGACCTATATTAAAAGCAGGCCAAAGTTATGGCTGTACCTATTTCACTTTTCACTGAAAGAGAAATCGATGGACAGCTATCTCCTTTCTTATCACACACACACTTTCCTCCAGTAGCCAACTCATTAAGCTCATTAAATGCTTTCCAACCAATTGCTCCATAAGACGCTGATGGAGATGATGATAAGTTTTGATGCTCTGTCACTTATCTTTAGGAGACGGAACCAAAACAGTAAACAAGCCTATAGCAACATCTGAAATGGAGCTATGGCTTTGAGAGTCCTGGTATTTTGACAATCAAAAGCCCTTCATAGTCAGTGCTCTGGTGCTACAGAAATTTTCTCTAAGTAGTGTTACTGGTAGAATGCAAAACATTAGAAGTGGAGTCTGGAATAATCAAGGTACGGAGTCCTAAATACAGTCAGCACAAGTAGGCTGCTAACATTGCTGTCAGTATCTTGGAGTACAGATAATATGACTGTTTTCTTGTGCCCGTGCACAGACATAAGTAGTTTCAGTTATTCTCTACTACAGGAAATTTAAAGGAAATAAAATATTAATATAAAACTGAAAAAACCTGACCATATATTAAAAATGCCTTTCTGCTGGTTTGCAAAATAGAAAAGGAAAATATTTTCTATTCCAAAGCTCACAGGTAGTGAAAGTACTCAGAAACCAGAGAGAAATTAGATTATAGGAAAAAGTGCTGTTGTAAATCAGACACAAACTGAAAGGTGGACCATTAAAATCATCATTAAATTAATAAATACATTCAGATTAGCCATTATTCTTGAATTCAGCAAATCTCTCTTAACACCAGAAAGAGGAGTTTTTTCAAATCTAAATATGAAGGCACTATTTAGTTCAGAAAACAATAGATGACATTCAAAAAGAAGTAGATGAAATTGCAACGTGATTTTTTTTCCCCTCTAAACTACATAGCAGGAATAAGGAGGACACTGAAAAGATATCCAGAAGGAATAACATTTTAGAAAGACTGCAGCATCTACAATGCTTGGGGTCAATTAGTGACAAAGAGGCCCGCCTTTGAGGCGGGGAAGAAAGGAAAATAGTACTTTGTAGAGGAAACAAAACTAGGACCATGTTATTTTTTCCTAATATGGGCCTTGGAAAATATGACACAGACAGGAAAGAAATGCTTCATAACGATGCTGATTCTCTAGGAAAGCCTTTTTTCAGAGTATTAGGCAAGCCCACTTTTAAGACTCCAACCTTATGTACATAGATTACCCCCTCCCATCCCTCTGCCACTCACGTTTCCTACTACACCAATCCCTCTTCTGAGAAGAGGGGCTTGAGAAGGAACCAAAATACTTTACTGACAGCTTCAGCCACAGTAGTCTTCCAGAGACACGCAAGACACAAAGCTAATAGCTGCCTTTGCAGTGACTATGCCCAGTAAGTGAGAAGGTGAGTTTGTAACAATATGACTGCTAGTCTGACCTTTAAAAATGGTGCTTCAAAAAAAATAGCTCTCTTCACTCATATTCAAGAAACTAGACAAGAAAGAAAAGGCTACTCAGATTCTACACCTAAATCTAAGCAGCACAGTAGTAGCAGATGGTACACAAGCACAGCTTTGTTTATGTTTCAAGACCTACTGTACACTTAGTGTAGCATTTGTTGATTTTAATTACTCAAAACTGAAAAGAATGACTTCAAAAACAAGAGACTTTGATATGACCATGATAAGATTTGCTAAAACAAGTTTCAAGATTTTTAGATATATTTCCTATCACAGACAGTAGCATAGACTATGAAAACATTACACTTATGTTTCATAAAAAGATGATTGTGCTGAATAATTCTGGTGTGGCCATGGCACTCTGGATTTCAGACTAGGGAAATTCACAGTCAAGTTTTAAATCCACTTACAAATGATTGATTAGCAAAAATGTGATGAGCTAAGGAGGAGAACTAAAAGTACATTTATCGATAACATTTATGGTCTTGGTAATTAAATTACCCACTCTGAAATAAATTCTGTAAAGTTGGTCGTTCCGATCCCAAGATTATAGGTATTAATAACACACAGGAAAAAGGAAAAAAATATAGAAGGCAGGGCTATAATAATGACTACTTAAATACATGCATATGATATCTGGAAACTCAAAAGAGGAGAAGCACTTTAGGTCTCAAGAACACTCTGTTCTCCTCCTCCTTTCTGATCATCAGCCACAAAAATACTTTAAAATGTCATAAGTAAACACCAGATACTTACATTTCCATTTTGAAAGGAAGGTAATGTACTGACTGGCCAGCTCACAGGAGCTGGTGGAGCATCCACAATTTCACACTTTGGGTCTCTTGCAACGATCATCCTAACAGAATTCCCACAGTTTCTCAGCACTTGGGCAACTTGTTCACTGGTCATTCCTTGCACATTGGTCCCTCCAATCTGTAAGATGTGATCTCCTGTCCGGAGCCTCCCATCCTTCAAACATAAATAAAATTGCAAAAAATGTTTCCAGTCGATACATAAAATATCTTTTCCATTACAAAATTGAAACTGTGTACAGGCATCTTCATGGCCATGAGAGCCAATGCAAGAAAATACCATAAAATTGACCACCACGGCAACATACTAAATAATTCAAGGAAGCATTTGCACTGTTTTTTCCACAGTAGTCAAGAGCGGTAAATCAACCTTTCCAAAACTGAGTAAGATACACAAGCTGAATAGCACCATTCCTAAGAAAGTGGTTATTTTCTCATTTAGGAGAAAACAGACAGCAACAATGTTTTATAATCTCACAGGTTGTTAAGTATTGCTGTTTCACAGAATACTCCTCATTGCATAGGGGTTAGAATAAAAAGCACTGCATTTTGATTTAGGACTTTTTAGAGTTTTTCCTCATACTTCTATATTAGCCTGGCAATGCTTTTCTCATATGACTAGCTCCAACTCGAGCGAGTAAATCCACTGACGGTAACAAGACTCCACACAAACCATTTTTTACATGATAATTATGATTCATGACCTACATCATCATTTCTATTATAAGCAAGCATTCATAGGACCAAATCCTCAGCTGGTATTGATCAGCACAGCTCCACCACCTTAGGTGCATTGATTTATGCAGCAATCATAGCGGAGTTATTCCCAGAACTAACTCAAACTCATTTACAAACTCATCCAATTTTAACATGTATATGTGCTCATTATTTCACGTGTTCTTAATGATGTCTCATTCAGCAGAGAATGATGTGGTGAGTTCTTAACTTACATGCTTCATTTGTAGCCAAAACACTTTATTCCTTACAGCAAAACAGGTGTTACACAATAATTAAAAAATACTCATTTATACATGACAGGTTCAGAGGGAGGCAGTCAAGCAAAAGCCAACATTTTCCAGTAAAGCTCTTTGAATCTCCAGTTTTCATTTCCATCCTATACTAGAGGAAGTACCTTAGCCTCTCTCTTTAGTATGTTACCAGATCTTGTCTGCATGGGCTCCAGACCTCAAATATTGTAACTTGTCATGACCAAATTCACATTAAAAATCCAAATCTGTTGTGCTATTGCATGTGTTCTACTCCTGAAATGGAGCAACACTTAGCACCGAGTCTTTAAAGATTAGCAATCAAAGGTTGCAAACTGTACCTGTGCAACTTTAAAAGATATCAGTAACTTCAAAAGGCTTTGCATCAATCCTAAATGTCTCCTTGAACTGGTCAGACCGCAAGGCAGGGATCAAAACCCCTTTAAAATGAAACCCACTAAAAATAGGACATCTTCAATCTATAAACTGAATCTTGCAACACAATTACTTCAATAGGGCAGATTCTCTTGCCCGACAATTCATTTGGAGAGGTTGTCCCTATAGATGTTGCCAAATGTGCCAAATTCTACAGAGGATGTGCAAATCCATTAAGAGTATTTGTCCTCCCCCAGACTGACCAAAGGCTGAAAATATCAAAAGTATTGAAAGTATTAGAAGATTAGACAACTTTTCAGAATTTCTGCATGTTCAACAATGTTACAAAAGCCAAAAAATGTCTGAGAAACAACTTAATTCATATCAGGTGCTGACTTTTTCCTCAATCATACCTTCAACATATTTATTTATAAAGTATGTGTTGGCATTCAGACTTTGATGCTATCAGCTTCCTTTTGTTTAAGTATATTAGTTTATTTTAAGACTGTCAAAACCAGTTAATTATACTTTACAATCAAACAAGAAGTGACATAATATAACAAATTACCCGATCTGCTAATCCCCCAGGAACAATTGTTCTTACAACTACTCCACTCGACTTTCCTCCTACAATTCCAAAGCCTAATCCTGAACCATCGTTAATCAGCTCAACATCTTCAACGTGGCCCCAGTGAATCTGCAATTAATAAAAACAGGATATTTTCATTTCAGTCGATCTTTAATGTTTCTCACTTTCACATGTATCGGGAATGACGAGAATTAATCAGAGCAATTTTCTCTCTCTACCCCACATACTAGAGATCTGTTGGATTTTGTTCAGTCAGCTTCATTTCCTTATAAATACGCAGTGGGATTTCTCATCTGTTTTTAAACATACATTTTGTCCTTCACTTTCAGGATAACAGGATACTAGGAAAAAGCTTGACTAAGAAAAAGCAATTTTAAGATTTTCTTGCCAAAACGAAAACTATCCTTCTAGTTTTTCAGAAATCTAGAATACTGCAAACAACAGAGAAAAACAGAGGCAAGGAGCTTGCACTGGCCTCGTTTTCACTTAGCATTGCCCAAATTCTTATTTCTGCTATTTCACTTACACACTCTAAACACCACCAGTACACGCTGAATTAATAGCGCAGTACAATATTCTGCCATACTGAATTGGAAGCATGTTTCTAAGCTTCACTGTACCATGACCTTATGTTCTACAAGACAATCTGAAAATAACAAAGCTGTTAAGCAACCCAAACCCAGCCAATGTTTCTGTCAGAATATCTCACAGAAACCAAAATGGAGCAAAGTAGGCAGATTTAAGTCTTCTGTGAATAAAAGATTTATTAGCATACTGAAAACCTTTGCCAAAGCCAGTTAAATATCATAAAAGACATTTAAAGACCCCCTGTAGAGATATATATTTGTGTTTTATTTTGTTAGTCTGTTCAGTGCAGATCTTTCAATGAAAAAGCAGTTAAAGTTTAATTCTTTAAAATTTTCAGTGCAATAAACAATATTGATTATCTACTAAAACCTTCAGATTTCACTAGCTCTGTAATAATCATGAGGGAAATAATTACCGAGAATAAGGAAAAGCACTGCTCTTAACCAGATTTTCATCAAAACCTACTAGCATAATAAATTAAGATTCCAATATTGCAAACCCTGGATTTAGGTGTGCAGTTCGACCAAATTCAGTGAAGCCACCTGGACCATATGGTTTGAACACAGATGGAAGTTCAGCCCTAGCTTATTACACGTCCCAGTGACAATCTCTCCTTGTTCAAGAAAACAGAAGGGTTCGCAATCAATGAAATTTGCAGATTAAAAATACCCTGATAAATAAACAGGGATTGAGAGGTTCTTTAACAGATACTTTTTGTTTGTCTTTAAAACAAAGACAAGGCTTTTTGTTTTGAGCAGTTTAAATTTAAATTGGTTGCGATATTTCAAGCAGTGCTCATGATAGGTTATGTTTACACTTTTTAAGATGTAATCAGAGCATCTTTAATTGCTGAACACAAGTAGGTTTCAGCTGGGTATACTCGTAAAATGCTTTACCCAGCCCATGCTGAACAGACCCTGCTGCTAAGAATATGTTGATCTACTAAAGCTTCTGCTATCCCATAAAAACCCAGGATCTATTTTATAACAACTTCATGCGGCTTTGCAATGGAAGCCTTATACTTATTGCATGATCAGTCTAAATGAAGTGTCATCGCATATAAAATCTGATTAAAGAAAAAAATCCCTATATGTAAAGCTTGCTAACACAAACAATTACAACCACAAAAAAATATCCAGCATAGTTCAAAATCTGATTTTGACAGTATTAGAACAACTCACAGTCTCAGGTGGATTTATATCACTTAATAAGACAGCCGAAGTTCTGCTGTTTCCTTGAACTGGCTCCCTAGCAACAACCAGATGTAGAGATCCTGTGGATTGCTGGAGGAGGGCAATAGCGTGCTGATGGGAAATGTTCTGATCCAATGGGGTGCAATTAATGGCCAGTATGTGGTCATTTTCCTTTAGTCTTTGATCCCTTAACAAAACATTAAAAGAAATTTTAAAATGCAGCATTAGTGACTTCACAACAGGCTTGTGTAATTTAAATATGAACATGCAAAATACACAGTTATGCAAGGTTAAATATTTATATATTAAAAAAATCTGCTTATTAGACTGTCTTCACCAACATACAAACTACATGCAATCCACACTGTACTGAACTGCCCAGCTGTATTTTGTTCCAACTTTATCATAGTACAGAAATTTGCTCAGTTTTTTCTTTTGCTTCTGTTCAAAATTCAATGAAATTCCCTCATCCTTTCTTGATGATATTGAATCACAGGGCGGAAAAAAATTATTTTTGTAGTTATACAATGAACTAGGAACTATTCTTCATTATGTTTAGCACTACATGATACTCTAAGTACCCACAACTCAGGCTATGATATTGTTTTGTATCATTATTTAATCTAAAGATCAATGAGCTGCATAATTATATTTTACTCAAAATTTACAGTATCAAACTTCAGACATCAAACTTTCTTCGAGCAATACACAGTTCAACTTATACCTTAAGATAATATAAATTTCACAGTTAATTCACCCTAGTGATGAATTTAGATTTGTGACAAGAGAGAAACCATCACTCATCTCCTTTGTTAAATATTCATTCTGAGCACGAGACCACACTGTTACATAGACAGACATTGCCTTCAAAGCTCTGTAGGAATCCAAAAAAAGTCACCAGGAGATCTTGTCTCAGAAGCAAAATGGGAAGCACGCTGGGGAAATTTTTAAACTCCGAAACAATATAACTGTACATCTTAACTAACGCATTTTAAACTTCCTTTTTATCATGCAATCTTTAAGACGTTTCCCAGAAATCACTTTCTTCAAGCACTAACCATATTTTAGATTCTCTCATCAAAGAAAGTGAGCAGCAGGTCATCAAATCCTAAAGTGAGATATTCACCCTCCTTTGACATCCGGATCAGTCCATCTGTCTCCACTTTGAAAGAGCCTAATATGCTTTTCTTTAAGTGTTCTCTAGTGTGTTCTCTGTGGGCCCATAGCCATTATCATTCCAACCTCTCCCCACTCTTTTTGTCATCCTGTGTTGGCACTTCCTGACATGTGTTATTTAAAAAGTGACACCAGTGACTTGAAATCTAGACACATTTTCTTGAAACATAATTCCAAGCACTGCATTTGTCTCATGCCAACTCTTGTGGTTTTACAATCACATTTTATTTTTAAAGGATTGCTCTGTCTTTTGTTGTTGGGTGAAAACCCACAGACAATACGGGAAGAAACTGCCTGAAGCCTTGATTCTATGATGACATCTGTGCAGGGATCTGTTGGGAGGATTGGATCTAAATTTACACAGGAAACAAACAGTAAAACCAACTATAAATAGGGCATTGTCATAGGCACATAAATAAAGAAACAAGGGGGGGGAAAAAATCTTTCAGGGACACAATGCATAAAAATTCAAACAGAGGCTAATTTTTATTTTCTTTGTATTCTTTTCCAAGTTTTCTTTTGTTTTTTAATCAGTACTGAAGATTCTCTTAAGTCAGTCATGTTTTCTGGAAACTCCATTTATGAATGGCTTGGATATTTAAAACTCATCTGAAAATCTGATCCTCAAAACATGAGTCCGTTTAGTTGAAAAGCCAAAATTCAAGATACCACCACCAAAATATCCCACCAGGTAACCCAGACAAACACGTTAGTCTGATAGAGTTTTCAACGTGAAAGTTGTGACTTTTCCCTTGACGGAAATACTGCAATTTTCCAACGCAATTATAAAGATCTCACCTGTCAGCTATGCTTCCTGGCTGGACTTCCTTGACAAAGATACCAACTTCTCCCAAGCTGTGATTTTTGAGGGCAACCACGCTAAATCCAAGACCTCCAACAGAAGGCTTTTCAATCTTTATTGATTCTATTTGTCTCCCCTAATAAAACAGAAAAAATTGATTTACTAATTTTTAATGCAATAGAATGAGCTAGTTTAAAATTTATGAACATCGGGAGAATTATTCTCCTCCTAAGACTAAACAAAGGCAAAATACTGAATATGTTATTTCTATAAAAGCTCCTCCATTTATTATTTTTAATATAGCAGAGTATTGGATATGCAAGCACTCTGAGGTTCTGAAACCTCAGGGAATTTAAGAGCTGCTTTCACACTTCATTCACATTATGAGATGAATTCCAAACTGGATGAAAACTATGAACGAAGTGCTGTCTAGAGCAATATATTTGGGATTTCTGGAAATGTTACATAGCTAAACTAAATTACTTGTCTTTTGGCTCCCCTTGCTTTTAATGCTGATTTTTAGGTGTGCATTCAAAAGATTGCAGCTTTTAAATAACGAAATTAATTTCCTTCCCCTCCCTGCAACTTCACACTTAATGCTAAAAAAAGTTTGCTTTTGTGACTGCCTGCTTTTCAGTTCTAATACAAGATTTCTGGGGTTGTTTACTGGGAAATATTACTTAGAGAATGCACTGCTATCACAGCTGTTTTATCCAAAATAATGTGCAGTCTTTACTGCTAAATCTTTTATCTGATGAGTTAATGACACACTAATGAGAAGACTTATGCTCAAAATATTACAGCTACATTAAGGTAGTCAATTAGCAACAGTTACTTAATATAGAAAGGCATAACTAACCAATTAAATTAAAGGTTCAAAGCAACACAGAACAATATATTTATGGTACAAATGCCAATCCCACATGGGTGGATGTCTGCACCTGTAAAACTTCCATAAGCACCTGGTACATGCTACATCACATGTTAATAAAATCAGCATCTGTCTGGCAAAGTGAAGACATACTAAATGAAGAGTTACATAAAATACTACATGCCAGTTCTTTTAATCATTTGCACTGTTCATATATTAACAAAGTTGGTACATTTCCAATTTAAAATGTACTTGATAAAACAAGTCTCTCCATCAAAACAAGTTTCTGCAGAAAATGGCAACTGAAATTTCTTTTCTACATTGGTGCATTTGGCAGAAAGTAAGATGAAAAAATTGGCAAAGAAAAAAAAAAAGCCAACAACCAAACACCACCAGACCACTTTCCATTGCTGAGGATAACTTTTCCCTGTGAAAGATAATGTCAGCACTTCTACTCTCTTACTGGCTAGGAGGCACCACACTCCCAGATACACAACAAAAGAGCATGTTTGAAAATATACTCCAAAAGCCTGCAAGAAAAAGTTTGACATTAAAGGAAAATAAGTTTAGTTCACTAAACCTGAGAGCCTTACCTTTGCCATCTGTTGGATGATTGCGTTAAATTCGTTAACTCCCAGGTTTGGAGTGAAGGTAGATGCTTTGGGTTCAGGTGAACTGCAAGGTGTATACATGCTCCCAGCAGCAACTGATTTGTCAGCAAACACTAGTAGCCCTCTCTTAGTAAAATCAAAATCTACTGAACGGTCAGGAGGCATATAATTAAGCTGTTGAAAATGAACAAAGATGCAGAAAAACTATTAAAAACAAAAGAAGAGATTTCCACATATATCATCTTGTGTGAAGACTGCCAAAGAAGTAAGCATACATATGTTCATATATGCCTATTCACACAAATATATTCACCTGTATAAATTAGGCAATGTTAATATATAAGCTTTAACCAAGCTACCATATCAAGTTTAAACTGTTTTTCGGAAGGAAACATTCCCTGAATGTTTCAGCTGTATTTCTACTCCACTCATTTTCTCCATTTCTTTCATTCTGCTTCCCTGCCTGTGCCCATTATCCTCTTTTCACCCTGATATTCCAGAAACACATGCAAAAGCGACAACATTGAAGAGGCACTCAAGCACTGTTGCAACTGTCAGGCAAACCTAGACAATTCTGGCACAAGAATCTAAATTTTTTAAGAGTCACTTAGTCACTCAGGAGCCAAAGGCCTGGTCTGTATTATCTCCTCCCCAGAGAGAGCCTAGGGTACAAACTAACTACCATTGAACATGTTATTGTTGCTAGAACTTGCAGTTCAACGTCTAGTCCTGACAGATAACGAAGAAATGCAGAAATATTCCCAGTGCGACATAGTAAACTGAAAAAATCTCATCCTCAATGAAATTGCTCACAAGGGACATGCTTAAAAAGAATTTCAAGAACAACAAAATTTTCTAGATATGATAATTCTGAACATTCTGGATATAAAATCCATTATGTCATAGTCACAAAGCATGATCTTAGATATATTTGCATTTTCATTCATTTTAATAGCTTGCAGGCATGCATCCAAGCTTTGGAAGGAAAGAACAGGAGCAGATATAGCACCTTTGTGAACATGGGAAGGAAGAATAAATGGCACAACTGCTACCATGCCACCCAGGCAGGAACACGTGCAATACATTTGGCAATGACAGCAAGGCGGCCTTGTCCCCCTGATACCCACCCTCTGTATCTGCAACTGGGCAGGTGCGGTAACAGCAGAGACAGGGATCGCTGCTGCTTGGGGTATGCCAAGTTAGTCCCTGATTTTAAGTTTGCATGCCTGACTCTGCTAACTGCACGGTGAGACCTGTTCATGCAGATGTGTCATTGATGTCCATGTCCACAAGGTCTAAGTGTCATTTGGCGTTATAAACCAATCTACCCAAGTTCCTTCCACTGCTGGAGCCAAGTCATTTTAAAGCTAGCTTGGGTACATCTGCATCAGAGCTTGGCAAATCTTCAGGTGTGGTTTTCTAAGTTATATTTCCCAAAACAGGTTAACCATTCTTATACAAGTCAGCAGGAACTAAGCGATGATGTCTTTTAAGGAGAAAAGATGCTGCCAGTTAGCTGATAAACAGCGTTTAGCTTCTGTGAAAAACAAAGGATCCCAGTTCCAACTGTGTTCAGAACTCAAAGTACTAGAGCTGATGTCTTTTGCAGATGCTTTTCTCAGACTGATGGGTTCTCAACGCCTGCCTCTTCTGCATCCCGTTCAAAACACGTTGCCCCATGACCTGTTTGTTGCAATACCGCTTTTCATTTCAGTAGTGACTCTGTAGACGATAGCTTGACAAAAAAAAAAAAAGCCCAACTTTCACTCACACCAAGTTACAGCTTATCAATGAGAGTGCCCTCATTAACACATGCCTACATACCTTGTTTTAAGTTCCAAATTCACTATAGTTAGCATCACACCAACAACCGTAATTTTACACTCACTTGTTCCTTCAGTTGCTTGATGGATTGCTGGAGGGTCAGTATCTGGTTAAACAAAGGGCTCCTGAGTGTGTTACGCAAAACAGTCAGGTTTTCATTATGTTGGGAATCTCTTTTCTCACGCAGTTTTGCTTGCAGACGATCAAGGATCTGCAGCACCTGCTGTTTATCTGCACCACAAAATAGTACATGTTAGGAACAGAGCTTCATTTCTCACTGCTTAAGAAAAGTAATCACTTTCAGACCACATACCTGCAGCAGGATTTTCAGGCATGTTGAAGAGTATTTTTGGAATTACTCAGAATAACCTATATGAGGTTTAAAAAAAAAAAAAAAAAAAATCAAATTAATGATTTATATATCCAAGCAGTATGCTAACAGATACACAGTCAATAAATGCAATAATAAAATACTAAGCTAACTATAACAAATTTAAAAAAAAAATATACTACTACCCCTTGTTGTTTACCCCAAGTATTCAACAAAGCTCTCAATATAGCTATTTGCACTGCAGCTTCAGCAGATCCAAAAATCTTTCCTTGTTCTGTGTGCTTTTCCTTTCACACACAGGAAGGAATATGAACAACTCTTTCAAATATGAGTAAAAATGCAGGTTATAAAAACAAACATTGGCCAAGAAAACTGAGAGACAGCTACGTTCAACCAAATTATTTTGAATATGGACATTAAAGTTGTGATCTTTTCAAATATACATACAGTTAAAATCTTCCTATTATTTAGAAGATACTTTCTACCCGATTAATTATTTGTAGACAGTATTCTTATGATAGCTCAGCCCTGCTGCATGGCAATATAGGTGAAACCTTGCATCTCCCTATAAAACAATGAAGTTCCCTCCGCCCACGAGACAGCAGAGCATTAAGGCCCAAAATTGGACAAATCAATCCCTATTCCAACACGTTCCTAAGGGAGGTCAGTTCTAATCGCAGCCCCAGTGCTTAACAGGTGAAAGCAGCCCATTCTCTTCTCCTATGTGAGCTTGCCTTTCTCTTTTCTGTGTATGTGACAAGCTTTTAAGGAGCAGAATATCCTTTATCATGCTCCTCTACAGTGCCAAATAGAACAGGTCTCCAACTGGGGCTGAGGCCTAAATGGCAGTATAAAAACAACAGACTTGCAATTAGCAGCGATAATAAATTTGTACCCTTACTTGCATGTTATTACATTGGTGCAGAGCCTGTCATTCTGAAATCTGTCAAGGCAGTTATACCAAAACATACATGAGAAACAAGATTTCTTCACTTAGTACAAGCTCCTCTGAAAGAAGTCAGCCATTTAATAGCACAATTTACATAATTTTAACTCTACCCAGTATATAACAGTGTAATTTCAGAATAATATATTTAGAAGTATTTCGGAACAAAAATAGCCATATATATATATATATGGGGGGGAAAAAACCCTCTGTATTTACTTTTTTAATCTTGCAATTCGAGAGTAGAAAGGGTCATATGCATCTGAATATAATACCAGGGTAAGCACATCCCAGGGGCTCTCTCCCAGCAGGACGTCTGATCCTTTCAGCTCTGCCTCTGATGCTGTCTGTGCTCACACTGAAAACATCCTGAGTTCTGGCAGGACACTGTGATATTTAACGAAATATTAAGTATGCAGGTGAATAGCTTCTCTTCTCCTGAAGTGTCAGATTAAGCTGATTTACCTAATAAAAAAAAAAAAAAAAAAGGAGGTGTGTCACAAACCACAATTTCAGATTTATGCACACTTTACTGTATCTAAGCAGCTTTGGCTCCTGGAGGAATTCCTGCAGAACTCAGTGGGTTTGCATGGTTTCCACCCAGGGCCAAGCAAAATGGGTCGCTTTGCAAGACTATTAACAGATTTAGGAGGTCATTTTAAATCAAACTCATAGCAAGAGTTGAAGTAGCAAACCCATACAACCCCTGAAAGATTTTCAGGAATGCATCTGAACTTCCGTAAGTGCTGCAGCTTTATTTTCTTTTCCATTTGAAATAAAACACTTCTAAGAGCACAGCAGCCTTTGATTCTGTGCTGAGATCTGATTCTGAAGAACAGATGAAAATACCATTTCCTTATACATTCCTGAGTCTTCATCTAAACCAAAAAGACAAAACTTAACCTCCTTGACTAAAAATATTGCATGATTCTTAACAAAACAGGACAAAGAATATAGAAATTTGTTCTTTCTTCCCAATTTAACTTCCCTCCGTTCACTTCCCTCCTCTATTTTTCTACCTCACATCAGCAGTTAAAAGAGGGAAAAAAACCCAACCAAACAAACCCTAAAGCAAGCGAACCAACATCAGAAAGGGATGCAAAATAACTCCTATGAGGAAAAGTGACTTGAAACACCTTTAAACCAGCAGTAGGGTGAAGAAAAGATTAAACCCAGAAAAGAAATCCAGCATGGCAGGAAATAATGCCAACTTGACAACACCATGCCCATCTAATAGCTGAAGCGAAGAGGCTGGTCCAGCTCCCCAGCCCTCTTTCATGCATTTTGTTCTTCCCTTTCCATCTGTGCTTGCACTCATTCATCTGATCCCATAGTGAGCTGGAACAGGGAGCTAAACACGCGGAAAAATCCTTCACATTTTGGTAGGGTGAGCTTTTTGCCCAGTTAGCTCTCAACTGCCAGCACTGGCATGCAGGAGGGGGGCAAGAAGTGCTGGGGAAGCAGGACCACACCTTGCAGCAGCTAGCGGTTGCAGTAGCTCAGATACACTGGCAAACTGCACCATGAGAAATAGCCTGTGCCGTTCAAAAACAGCCTCAAAGTGCCGCGCTGACAGTCTTCAAGATTAATCTTTTTTCCATTACAGCAGGTATAACAATAGTAATTATGACGATGGGTACAGATCCAAGAGGAAAAATTTAAGCAGAAAAATGTAGGTACAAGATCTACATCTGCCATCTAGGCAGAAGTCCCCTGGAGAAAGAGGTGCAAAAGAAGGGGGAAAAAAAAGATTAAAGACAGTTTCAGCTTCCTGCTTGAGCTGCTCCAAAGCGTTGCTAAGAGCCATTGTAGACCACTCTGCACCAGTGGACGCCAAAGTGGACCTCAGGTACAGTTCGTATAACAGTTCAAGTTTACACAGCACTTTGGGATTCCTTGTGATCAAAGCTGGCCTGCAGCCAGCTTGCAATGGTTTTTAATGATATTTTTTTTTGTGCAATATGTTAAAACCACCCTCAGTATTTCTTTGTTCTCCTTTCTTTCATAAAAAGAGAGTGGGGGGGAAAAAAAGTGTGTTATATTTTAAAGTAAACAGCTCCTTCTGGTGTGAGGGGATCCCTGAAAATATAAACTAATTTAAAGTTTTCAAGTAATGTATAATTGAGGACAGGTCTCTAACACTGGCTTTTGGGCACCAGAGAAACACACAACTCCATATACTATTGAGCTGTTTATGTTTGGGGACCCAAACAGCCTATCGTTAAACGATTTCCAAACACTGATGCTAAGTCCAAGCAAGATGTCAACAGACAGTTGCTAAATTAGGAGGTCCACTCCTAGACAATAATTTTGAATAGTGATCCAAAACACTATGGTTTGTCTTGTTAAAATCAGTTCACCCACTCCGCATTCAACTTCCTTAGCTCCATTCTCCGATTTTGACAGCCACTTATTTATCTTACTGATAGACAAAATTGCAAACCTCAGTTCAAAATTTATGTCACAACTCCCAATATAATTGTAAAATCATTGAGAAAATAATGAATTTCAGAAAGCTTAGTGTTTTCTAACACCAGCAAAAACCCCACACTCCAGCACAGCGTGCATCTGGGTTTTTGCTGTCTTCACTTTTGAGAGCTGAACTCAACGCATCATAGGGAGCAGGAAAGTTTCATAAGGTTTTGTATGAAATCCTAAGACTTGGATCTTCTTCAAAAGCAAACTAAGAAAAAAGGAATTCCCCCATGCTGATGCCAGCAGAGGTCATCAGAAGAGCTGAAAGGTTTAAGTCTTCTATTGCCATCACCCCCCTGCCAGACGCCTGCCACTTGCACGGAGACACGGGGTGCTCAACCCCGGCACATCCCAGAGCCAGAGGGGAACACAACACCCCTGGTAGTAGCCTTGACAAATACGTGCCCTCACAAAGGTCTGCTGAAAGACAAAAATAAGGGTTTTCCTGCTGAGGTCTGAAGGAGGACACGGTTTAGCCAGCAGAGATTCTTCTTCCCATTTCTCCCCACCCACCTAACAACTACAACCGCTTCTACCCTACGTCCTTCAACTTGGCCTCCAACAACCTGTGTCCTTCCAAGAGACTTGCCTGCAGGGAAAGTCCTGCCTTGTGAGAGGCTCTCCCTGTTCAGCGTGGGTGTAACCTTTTGGGACATGAAATACCGTGAGTCCTTAATACACGGGTGCTAACTGCTGCTGTTTTTCAAAAGCTTCTAGCACAGCCAATCTGAGCAGCCTGCCACAGAAGAGCCAAGGGTACATACCAATCCAAAGTAACCTTTCTGCACTAATGTGACTGTAATTTTTTCCTGGCCCTATTATCAGGAGTGACTGATACAGCGCATGTCATCTTCTTCATCAGAGAGATCTCGGACTTGGAAAATTTCAGCCCAAACAGTTTAAAATTTGATAAAGGCAAAAAGAAAGGAAAAACAGCATTTGTTAGTGTCATCTTAATCCTAAATTGTCCTAACACAGCATCACCTGTAACTTCAGATATTAAAAAATTATATCATTTACATGCCATCAAGTGACTATGTACTGTGAAAAAACAACACTATTCTAACACATATTTTGCTGTCCTACACGTTATGCTCAGTTTCCCATCCTGGTAACGCACAGAAGAATTCAGTCCAACCAAGCTTAGCACGTACACACCTTTCAGATGAAACCACCAAAACCTGCTGTTCTGTGTAATGCTGCAGTATTTGTAAAAAGTGCTATAGAGCACGTTCTGACTACTCCAAGCACTTGAAAGAAGGAAACAACTGAACAGTGCTAGAGTACCTAAACACAAATACACCATGCATCTCCAGGGTGAAGCAGGTCAAAGCTAAATATTGTTAAATATCAAAAAACTACTCCATGGGCAAACTGAGTGTGTCCTGTTGTTACATATGATTAGTGACCACAAGATGAGGAAAGCAAAAAAACACCACCCTGCATCTGTGATTACCAGTCTCCATGCAGATCAAGAGGAGCCTTAGTCACTCTCAAGGCATGCTAACTTTTAACAAGCAGAACCTGAATACTTATGGACTTCAGCCTCCATGGAAGTGCAGGTGTAGGTTTTCTGATGTCTAATAGAAGGGTGAGCTCACGCTGAAGCCATTCTCTGTGGAGCAATAACGTGGTCTCAGAAGCCTATTCTCACAAAGCTTGAGGAAAACTTGTTTCCGAGATCTAAATATTGTCATATTCCTCTGAAATTAGCCAATAAATCCTAGAATTACTATGACAACAGTGTACATGACTAACAAATCACTTCATGGGGAATGAGAATTGTTAGACCTGGAACCATACTGAATTTCTAAGCTTCAAAAATTTACAAGGAACACAAAAGAACTGTTTTCTTATTAATCAACTCCTAAATAAAGAAAAAAAATGGCTTTGTTAAGAATCTCCAAATTGACAGGCACTGACAGAAAGACTTGCAAACAGTGTGTTACTTCCCTAGTGCCTCCTCATCACTACACAGTCTCTCCAAGCAATGGAAACTGTTTGCACCATAACACGGCACTAAGATGACTCCTGCGTCCCGGAGCGCCTTCGCCTGCCATCAGGAGCCATGCAGCTCTCCCCAGCCTTTACCAGCAGCAACAGGGAACCACTGAGGCCCCTGGTGCGTGAAACCCAAAAGGCCTCGAGGTGGGAGTCTCTGGCCGATTCCAGGCTAGTATCCTGACCATGGCGGTGTTCACATTGAGATACGGGTCTGGTGCTGAGGAAGTGATATGGTAGGAAACGCTTCTCCCAAGGATCTATGCCACAACCAAGCACTAGCGCCGGGCAGAGCCTCCGTGTCTGAAGAAGGAATTAAACTACTCCAGAAAAGCTCTCACAACAAGCTGACTCTACCTGTCAGGAGAGTCACCTCCTCCCTAGAACCACACCTGCCAGCTCCCGCGGCGTCGAGGGCAGCGAGGCCTCCCCTCAGGCGCACGCCGGCCAGCCGCGAGCCGCCCCTCCGCCCTTCCCCGGCGCAGCCCCCGGCCCCACCGCCTTCGCTACCGAAAGTCATGCCCACGACACTGTCAGGGGGCCGGGGCCGAGCCGGGCAGGGAGCAGGGGGGCAGTGGCGGGCTCCCCTCAGCGCTGGGGGCGCTGCTGAGGCGAAGGGCCGCGCGGCCGGGCCGCGGGCAGCCGCCGGAGCGGCGGGCGGCGCTCGGTGCAGCCGCCGCGGCGGGGCAGGAACAGGGGCAGGGGCGGGCGCGGGGCTCCCCGCCGCGCGGTACCTGCGGACGGGAGGCGGCGGCGGCGGCGGTCGGAGCGGCGCGATGGCCGCCGGCTCTCACCTGGGCGGAAGCGGGAAGCGAGCGCCCCTCACCTGCGGCGCAGGAAGCCGGGGCGGCGCGGCGGGAGAGCCGCCTCCCGGGGGACGGCCGGGCCACATCCCTTCGGCGGGGGCGGGAGCGGCCCGCAGACCGCGGCCGGGGAGACACGTAGCGCCGATGCCCCTGGGCCGGGCCGGCTGGAGGAGCACCGCTGCCGGCAAACACCCCTTCCTGGCTCGGGGAGGCCCGCACCTCCAGCTGAGAGGTACATAAAAGCAGGGGCAAGCCCTCAGGTGTTGTGGAGAAAAGCGCAGCAGTGACTTGAATACGTCTGAAGGCTCGGAGAAGGGCAGAGCTCAGCATTTCTGTGCTACTTCTGAAGATGGGGCACTGGGCACCGGGAGTATGGGAGTGGGGTCCTGCAGGCAAAGGCTCGGGGCTGAAGCTCATGAACAGGACGTTCAGTCTGACCACAGGGACTAGCGGTAGCTGCTCTGTGAAATGCAGAGCTTAAAAGCCAGGTCAATTTTCAGATGGTCCTGACCTGCCTGTGTATTTATAAATACTAGGCCTGAAAGACATACATATCAACATGGCCACCAAACTCCCCAATGAGGTCAAAACATAGGTGCAGACTTTATAGAAAAGCTTTATTTGTACTCATCTGCAGTAAATTGGTGTCCAAACATGAATTCAGAGCCCTTTTGAACTCAAATTCCCCCAGAGGCCTCAGCAGCACAGCCCCTACCACTTCCACAGAAGGGAACAGCAAAAACCGGAGGATGGGGACTTGGATGGAGTTAAGGGATTGTAACACTTCCCCCACAGAGCACCAAATTGGCGATGCACAACCACCTCTCACAGTGCTCACCACAACCAGCGCTGCTCCCAACAGGACTCCAAAACACACCAAGTCACCTGCGGCTTCCGAGAGAGAGAGTGCGTTGCCTGGGATGGCTTGTGTGTGGGAGCTGTGGCTTGAGTCCCTGCAGAGGCAGCTCAAGAGGAGGGAATAAAAGCAAAGTTTTCCTACTACTAGTCACAAAATACTGAACAGACACCATTTTAGTTGAAGTTAATTGCAGGAACTGCAGGTGCTTTCTACCTCTGAAACCTGTGTGGTAGTCTGCTTTCAGCATTTTTAAAGATATATATGTACACACACAAAAAATGTCAAGTGAAACTCTCAAAAAATATTTTTATTCTGCTACACTGTTTCACTAGCTCATTTGCAGCAGATCTTACATAGCCCTGCTAGTTGCATAGGATAAGGACTATAAAAGGTTTGGAAGAATTAATTCACCTCATAACTTTGGATTGATTTCCCCTCTTCCTAGTGCCTGTTTTGTTTTACTAAGCAACAGCAGTTGCACTAGAGCATGCAACATGCTAAGAACATACCATTTCATCCTCTTTTTTTAAAAATTCAGTTCCAAATGCCTAACTTCCCAGTCCTTACTCTCAATTTTAATTAATGTAGCGCTCGTGAGAAGTGACAATTTTCTTGACAGTGATGAACAGCAAGTCGTCTATTTATCCATCCGAGAGATGCACCACAGACAAAAGAGCCAAGCACTTTTCTCATCAGTGCACCTCCGTCTTGATCTCAGAGGGCTGAGTTCATTATGGAGTGCACTCTGGCCCTGGCCTTTCTCTTCCAGTTGCTGAAAGGAGTATCAATTTTCATTTGCATACTTTGTCTGCTGAACTCTAGACTGCCAATTTAGTTTACACAAATCTCCCAAAAAGCTGTTAGATGGCAATATTTCACATCACTGGCTGAGCTCTTTGTCAGCCATCCACACATTTTAAATCCACATTTTTACTGACTCTTTGAATATCTGGGACTGTGACAAACCTTTCATTGGTAGTGACAGACTCCTATGTAAGTCACCATTCATTCACCAAAATAATGACCAATAAAACCAAAAGACTTCCAGAAGGGCTGGGTAATGACAACGTTCTCTTAAATACCATCTTGGAGTTGCTTTCAGCCTTTTTCAGTTTCTACAGCCCAACTTGTTTTTCAGGAAATGCTTCTAGAGCAGATGTAAACTTATGCAAGTAGTGCTGCCTTTCCTGGGTATGTTTACCCCTAACAGTCTCTCTGTCTCCTATAGACAGTCCAGGATCCTCAGCAGTTCATAACTGAAAACTGACACCTTCAAAACCAAACACTAGAAAAACATGAAATAACCTTCAAGGAAGTGAGAAAAGGAAAAGGTTGGTAATCACCCCAAAATACCTTACAAAGAGCAAATGCTGATGAAGATAAAAGCTTGTCTGCTCCAGACATTTAGTATTCATTTTAAAAATAAAATAAAAAGCATTTTTAACAATATAATCACAATTTTATGTGAAAATAGAGTAACAATTTCAAACTATTTCTTTAATCTGACTGCTGTGCGTGTGCTGGACACAGTGACAGCACACAAGGCCCATCCGGCCCACCTGGCTGCCAGGGCACTGCCCCAGCCTGGGTTTAACCCGTGGTTCGGCAGGAGGGGTTACTGGCAGGTGCCGGCAGGCCGCAGAGCAGCACAAGCCATCCCTTTAACCTCTCCTGTGCTTTTTTAAATTCTTTTGAAAGTACCCAGCAAACTCCAGACAACATCAAGGACACTCACAGGTACCAACACCCCGAGGTAAGATTTCACCTGTTGAGCCAAAGTTACAGCTTCAGTACGGTATTTGAAAGAGCAGGGAGGGTTCACCTCTCTCCTCTTGAGACGTGCCCTCACCCGGCCCGGCCCGGCCTAACCCTACCCACTGCTCCCGGCGTCCCCCGCCCGCCGCTCGGTTCAAGGCGCCGGAGCGCTTCCTGCTGCAGGTGACTCGCCTCCCCGCAATACCAACATTCGAGAGCGGCCCCAGCTCCCCTCTGCCGCCGCCGGGAGGACCGCTTAACACCCCCCCCAGCCCCACACCGCTCGAGGGCCAAAGCCGAGGCGGAACGCCTCATGGCCGACATCTTAAGTAAGGGCATGTGGGCGCCATCCCGCCAGGTGCTAGTGGCGGGCGCGGCCATCTTTACTCAGGGCACGAGCCCGCCAGTCCCCCCTCCGGGGCTGTACGAGCGCCATCTTGAGTAGGGGCACGCTCTGCCCTCAGCGCTGACCATTAGCTGCCTCGGGAGCCATATTTGCTGAGGTCAACCGCCCCCAAAACAAACATCCCAAGCCAGCCCCCTCAGCAGCCCACGAACAACACGCGGGGCCCCCACCCTGCCCCTCCCCACAGGCAGGGCGGCCTCGCTCCGCGGCGGGGGCCGCTCCTCCCTGCGGCGTCGCCGAGGCCGGCGAGTCAGCTGACGGCAGCAGCGGTTTCCATCATGGCCGCCCGGCCGGGGCGGCTGCCGGCAGGGCTGGGGCGGCGGAGAGGCGCGGCGGAGGCCCGGATCCTGCTTCTCCTCTGGTTCGCGGGTGCAGTCGTGGAGGGAGCGGCGGGCACGGAGCCGCCGCTCAAGTGCGACGAGCTGAGGCTGGGGCAATATCCTGAGCGCGGCCGCGGCCGGGATCGGGGCGGGTGGCGGGGGCTCGGTTGCTATGGCGATGGGGCCTGGGAGGGTGGAGGGGTCGGCGGTGCCTCGCCCCGGGTCCGGTTTGCTTGAGGGGGGGCCGCTTGCTCAGCAGCCTCGGGTGGAGGGGAAGGGGGAGGTGGAGGGTGTGAGTTCCTGACAGGGAGGGGGAGGGAGCCCCTCGGGTGTCAGAGAAAGCCTCAGGTCAGGAGCCCCGAGGGGGTCTTAGCTAGAAGGAGCAGGAGAGGGCATGTCTGCAGCGGCGTAGGTTTATTTTGGGGGTGGTACTGTGTGTGCCTGCGTGCAGGTTTGGGGTGTCTCTGATTTTCAAAGAGAAAATCCCATGGGATGAGAGACCCCTCTCCCCCACCCCTCCACCTTCTTATTTTTTGCAGGACGAGTGAGATGCAGTGGCATTGCAAAATGCTGAGTTGTCCTCCACAGTCTGAAGGAGCAGGGCGCAGGTGTTATAGACTCTAGCTGCGAGGCTCCTGACTCTCCAAAGGCACGTCAGGCCTTCCCCAGAAAATGTTTGTTGATGGTAGCTGACAGTTATTGATGTAGCTGCAGATGAAAAGTGTCAGGAAAGCAAATCTTGGAAAACTTAACTTCATCTCCTGCTTTACTTGGCCATGGGAGTTCAGACCTCTGGAAATAAGTTCCTGCTCAGGTTTTTTCTAGTCCAAATTCCTGGCATTTCAGATGTTCGATTTTAGGTATTCTTTGAATTTTGTATGTTACTGTAGATGTAATCTTCTCAACCAAATGTCTCAATTTAAAGGTACTCTGATATTGAAATAAGGGAAGAAGACTAGATTAGGCATGCTACCTTGTTGCCTTCAAGTACAGAGGCCGTGACTGATAAATATTGTAGTTCCTTTAGGTAGTGCTGACTGCAGCACTAATTAAATGTGGAGCTTATGCGATATATTGGTGTATTAAATTGGATTAGCAGATTTGCTGTATGGTAATGTGCTGTTCCTATTTTGGGGGATGGGTAGGAAGAAGAACTAACATCAAGGTGCATCTTAAATCCTCAGGGTTTAAGGAGGGTGGAATAAATTACTGTTAAACTTGTTGTAGTGTTTCATATGAAAAATGTTTTCCTCAATTACCTGAACATATATGTGCGATGAGCCTAAAATAGATAATAGTACACAAGAACCAATGAATTGTACAAATCACACAGCATATGGTAAGGATTTCTAACTTAAAACATATATTGACAGTAGCTACATTTTCCAAGGAAGTGTTCAGTTTATGCATTTGCGTGTCTGCTAGATGAGCTTTATAAAACATGGGATTAGTAATATCATTAGTTTGAAAGCCTAAAACACTTGTGTGGATTGGATGCTTTACTAAAAATGAATAAATACATTGTGTCTGTTTGGTACATTTGTAAGTGAGGTTTCTGGTAAATCTCTTCAATGTATATTATATCCTCTAGGCTCTGTCTTGCACTACTGTGATTAAAACAAACCATTTCTGTCATACTGATTTTGCATATACTTACTAGAAGAATTGACACGTGACAGAACAGCCTTCAAAATCTTCTATTTTTTTTTTATTTTTTTTAAGGAAACGTGGTGCCATGAGGCTCTGTTTTGAAAGCACTTACATTTATTTTGATGTTAAGTTCTGATGTCCTTTGGAGTACAACAGAAAAATGCTTAAATTGATCACTTGGTTTACTATGTATGTTTAACTTTTCTGATGTTCTCAGGCATTGAAATAAATAGTCTCTGTGTTAGCTAATAGCACAACAGTTTTGCTTTATGTACACTCATGTTTAACATACATGTGTATGCTTGTTGCCTTTCATATTTTGTTTTCCATAAATGCTGAATAATTTTCTTCACTGGGATGCTCAGGGATAGTGAAGGTTTTCCAAATACCTCAGAGACTGGATGAAAGTACTATCCAAAATGGATCCTTTTTTAAGTTATTCAGTCCTTTACATCATCTTTGACATCATTATCATCAGGACGTCCCTGATTATAAACGTCCAGTCAGTGAGTAGACATAATATTCTGTAGTTTGAGATTGATCACAACTCAAATTGTTAGTTGTCTAACCAGTTACCATGTGATTGTATTTAATACACTGTACATTTGAACAGGAGATAAGCTCCAGAGTGGGGAAAGTTGCTAAATTAATTAACGTTGTTTTTTGTGTCTGTATAGAGTATTTTACACACATAGCAGTTTTTAGATTGTCCCCACAGTATTTGAGTCACTTCCTGTTTCAGTATTATCTAAGTAATAAAAAGTTAATCTTCTGGATCATGCTTGAAGCACTACCATTTCTGAACATCTTTCTGGGATCCATCACCCAAACAAACAGGGGTTTAATTCAAAGCATCCAAGTAGTCTCATTGAGTAGCAGATTTCAAGTCTTACTGGCATGACATTGACAGGAAAACTGTGGCCTTTCCTATATCAATATATTTAAACTGCTATGGGTTTCTTCTACATAAAAGAAAGCTCTGCTTTCTTTGCTTAATTTTTTTTCAAGAAAGAATGTAGTTTTTTGTAATTGTCTCAGATTAGGCACATTGATGAGTAACATCCATGTAGGACTTTATAGCAGTTAAGTCCAGACATAGCTCATATTTTTTGGCTGTTACTGAATTGACAGCCTGAAATTAATTTTTTTCTTTTTTTTGGTCCCTATGCAATATGGATAGATACTTTAAAAAAAAAAAATCAAAATCCTAGTCTTCTTGCCTATAGGTATTATTGGAAAATCTGGAAAGAAATGTTGAACCTGGCTTGCTGTTTTGTTGGAACCAACCAACACGACTCACAAATACTGAAAACTAATAGAAAGTGGGTAAAGGACTGGGATTTTTCCCTTAACAACAGACTTCAACATTGGAGAGTGACTAATATTCTGGTAACACATTGCAAACTTTTAGCAGATGTCACTTTCTGCTGTGATTTCCACTTTGGTTCTGTTAAGAGTCAAGCCTTAGCTTAGAATAATAGAATAATTTGGGTTGAAGGAGACCTCAGGAAGTCATATAGTCCAACCTCCTGCTCAAAGCAGCATTGGCACTGAATTCAGACCAGGTTGCTCAGGGCTTTATGCAGTCAGATCTTGAAAACCTCCAAGGATGGTGATGGCACCACCTCTCTGGGCAATTTGTTCCAATATTTGACTGTTCTCACGATGAAAATGTTTTCTGTATGTCAGGTTCAGATTTCCCATTGACTCATAACGGAGCCAAAATGGAAATTACAACAGAATTAGGGCAGCAATTAGGTTTGTATATTTTGCTTAATATGTATCATGCAAAAAGACAAGTTAGTCATAGGACTGGCTTAAAAATACGTATTTTTTTTTAAAAGTAGTATGTCTGTGTGTACTGTGCGGTTTATCAAGACTGTTGCACAGTATAACTTCATTTGTGTGTTCCACTTGTGTCTTGTCAGAAAAATGCTCCAGTACCCAATCAGTTACTGCTTAATTTCAAATAATTTTTTTGTCCTCAGTTCAATGTCTGCCGGCACCAAATATTACTTGCAAAGATCACCTTGGCATAGAAAAAGTCTTTACAGGACATGAAGTTGGATTTTACAAGCCCATTGCATGTCGCAATGTGTAAGTACACTATTGTTTTTTGTAATAATTTGTCTTTGTTTTCACATTGAAGTTTTTCTAAAATAGTATGATGTTTTGACAGAAGGAAAAAGAGAAGTAAGGTAGAATCATACACATGTTGCCCAGTACTTAATCCTCTAATAAACACTGTGAGTAGTATAAGGATATAACATGCATGTTTATAAGTAAAGCTGTCTCAGCTGTGGACACATTTTAATTTTTTTAGTTATGTTTGTGTCTTTGTTTTACCTTAGTATTTTACCTTTGCTTTACTTAGTACTTTACCCTGGCAAAAATTTGCCCCAAATGCTAAGGCTACATTTCACATATGCTTAAAATCCGCACAGCTGCTAAAAGGAGCTGTCTGGGGACACCTCTCCATCCCTTTCCCTGACATACCCCACTGTATTCTGAATCGGGGAATTGATCGGGGTTTGAACTAACTTGGATCAGTTCCCCAATCTGAGTCACAGTACAGTTGCTTCAAGTGCTTGTGCCAGCACAAGGATGAGAGCAACTCAAGGATAAGAGAGAGTGGAGAAAGGAGGGCTGGACTGGGCTGCTCTGTTCAGTGGCAGTACTGGTTCATGCTAGTTTAAAGCGTGCCTGTAGCTGCAGCTTAAGTTGTAGTACACACTGGGGGAGTTTAAGTCTCTTTCCAGTTCCTCAAAAAATCTTTAGAGGAACTGTTGTCTATTTTTAAACAGCCTTTGTATTTAATCAAGTCCTCTGTGTCTTTTAAGAGCCTGTTTCTGAAACGTGAAAATGATGGACCTAGTTTTTCTAAAGCACATTGTGAGCAATGGAGAGCTCTGGACACCAATAAATGTTCCAACTGGCCAATGCTAATGATCAGCAAACACCTGTCAGTACCATTTGTTTCTCCTTTTTGTGGGATTCACGCAGGAGCCTTTTTCTTTTGTCCTACTGGAATCTTTGGAAATTAAAACTCCAGTAATATTCGCTGGGTATTCCTTATCACACTAGTGGGCAAATAACTCTGATGTGATACTTACTGCTCAATAATTTGACTTACTCAGAAGTACAGCTCTGCCTCTTAGTTTCAGAAATATTTTCTCTGTATTTATTCATCTCAACAGTCAAAGCTCAGAAAATTGAAGAAAACATTATTACATCTAATCAAATTTAAATGCTAGCAAACTAGACTTCAGTCACATTTTTGTCCAGAAGCAATTGTGTTTCAGTCCCATCTGTGATGGTCACTGAGAATAAAATTAGTTATAATAGTTCAATAAAATTGCTTCCTCTTTGGAGACAGTAATTCTTACGTTTGGAGTTTTTTGTATACATATATTCTTGGTTTAATATATTTTCTAGAAACATTTTTAAAGGTAGTTTTTCTTTACATTTATTAATAAAAAACCCAAATCTATGTAGGCAGAAAAATGTCCTCCTTCTTATGATGTCTATTACTTGATCATGACTATTATTTATGATGAAATAATCAATGGTTACACTACCAAAAGAACTTGCTGTGTCTTTTCCTGTCCTATGACTGCTAGTATGGCAGAAGGGGAAGAGGACCCTTTGTGGGCTTGTTGAAAACTCCAGTAAAATACAACTGTGAGTGTAGAAAGAGTTGTGCAGGCGTGCCCTTGATAAAGTCCCAAAGCCAGTTAAAAATGGCAGCAAGATTAATATTACCATCCTTCATATGTACACTTGTTTAAAAAGTGGTCTAATCGCTGATCGTTATATAAGCCTTTTATAAGGCATTTTGAATGTTACCTAAGTGTTAGAAACATTATTTTAAGCAGGAATCTCCAGCTTGATATTACAACAATAGGCCTGCCCTTTCTACTGCTTTTTGGAGATTTTCCAGCATCTTATCTGAGTTTTGATGGAAACTGTAACTGTCTTCTGGCAGAAATAACTGCACATCATTTAATCAGAAAATTGGTTTGAGAAGGCATCTTCCCATAGTAGGATTGTCCTAGCATGGGGACAGCAGGTTAATCTCTATCCCTAGCTTTTGGAAGGAGCAAATCAGCAAGTTGTCCTTAGCCAAAACTGGAATTTAACAACAGTCCATATAACAGTTCTGGGATCCAGTTATTTTAGAGCAAGAACAGGAGATGCTGCCTGTTTGTGTAAGTGTTCAAGTTGCTATTAGTTCAAGGAAAAGCTTGTAAGTGCTAATAAGGTTGCTCCAGCAAAGAAGTACTGGGAGTCAGGATTGCTTTGGTTTGGTTTTAATTTGATGTTTTGGAGGTCGATTTTTTGCCAAATTCTAAAATTCCCCAAATTGGCACTCTATCATGTATTTTGCTTAATATGTGCTGGCCCTGATTCTGCAGACTTGAAATGTTCATTGCTCAAGTATTGCTATTCCAGGCAAGAAGTCCATCAAATGGTAGTCTGTGAAATTCATGAAGTTCAGTGTGGAGAGGTCTTTGAGCAGTGCTAAGAGAACCTGAAAGAGCACAGAATCCACTGTGACCTGCAGCAGTACCTGCATATTATCAACTGGTGTGCGAGAGCTGGAAGAAAAAGTTTCTAACATGGCAGCTGGAAGGAATGTATGCAGAAAAAAATAAAGATTGGATGAGGCTGAGAAGCAAGAAAAATTCAGAAGAGCAGCTGAAAAGAAATTGCATCTTTTACCCAATTGTAGAAATTCCTTTAGGTGCCTGGGATATGTTATTTTCCTACTTGTTGGTTTAGTCTTCAGTGCATATATTTATTTGTAAGAGTAAGTAAGGCAAAGGAAATACAGGAGTGGATGCAGCCTTGTTACAGCATCAACATGCTTCCAGTTCATACTAGATTTCTTCTGCCTGTCAGTTTGATGTTGACTAGGTTGCAGACTGTTCTGTTTTTAAAAGCATCTCAATGCATAGGCAAGTGCTCAGTTTATTACTGGTTTTGATCAGGAGCATCTCAAATTAACCTGTGTTCTCACCTTTTATGTAAGAGCTCTTTTTATGCTTTAGTGTCCTTGGAGGGTTGTTGACACTTTGTAGTTGATAAACAATTTCCAACAGTTTACCTCAACTTTTAAATAAAACCATTAGTGTTCTTTTTAGTGGAAATAAGACAGTTCTAAAAATGATAATTTACATTACATTAGGTTCCAGGAATGCCCAGTTGTTCCGTGTTGCTACTAAGTGCTAAGTAACAAATACTGAGGTAAGAGTCATGATTTAATCACTTAATGTTGCCATTAAGTTTTAAAGTCAGTAAATCTAGATAATAAGCAAAAAGGTAGATCCTTATTTGGCATTGAAAGTGCTTAATAAAGGTGCTTGGACCTTTCTTAGCTACTGTCTTTGTGAAACTCTGTTTTATTCAACTGTCAACCAAGAGTTTAATTTGGACTTATTAAGTAATTGCTGGCACATAGTAGTGCACGTATTGAAACAGTGAATTATTGAATATTTTTTAAGTTCTAATTACATTTGGGTTTGCTTTTCTTTTCAGAAGCTAGCTGTTCGCCAATGCAGCAAAGGATGCAGCAAGTTCTAGTATTGATAGCTGTATGTTTCTAGCTTGCTTATTAGTGTAAAGTTCACATGAGCAATGACTGAAAGTTACAGGTGGTTAGGTGGCCCCATCACTCCAGCTGTTGGCAAGAATGGTGCCAATTAGTATAAATCTCAAAAAGTCTGTTGTATCTGTGTATTTTGTATGACTGACCATGGGATGCTTAACTTTAGGGTACCTCTCCACCACTGTACATCTTTGTACTGTCAACAGTTCTTTTCATTTGTGAGTTTGTGCCTTCAGAGTGTAGTAAATGGATACATGACTTACCCTTTTTGTTGAATCCTTCCTGCAGCTTCTTCAACCAGTGGCCATGGTTCATTTCTCCTTCAGATTTCATTGCAATTACTGTCTCTGGTGACATCTCACCTGTCTATCCTGTTCCTCTTGATTTGGCTGCGTGTGAGACTAATGCCTACAGACAGTATGCATACACCTCTTAGCTTTCTAGGGTTGCCTCAGTAGGGCTGAGCTGTTAGGAAGTGCTCTGCAAAACTGGGAATGTATCAGCAACTGAATTGTGTCTCTCTTGACAAGAAATCATGATTTAGTTTCAGAATAATCTGTATTCTGCAAGAGTATGCCTGAGTTGCAACAGCTGAGGTTGCTTTATGGAGGATGCCTACCCAGTTTGAAAGCTTAATGTTAACAATTCTGTGTCCGTTAATTGAAGATAAATAACAAGTCTTTTTTTAACTGAAGCAGCAGGCAAATGAGTCACTACTTCAATTCTCAAAAGTATGAGTGAATATCTCTTGCTGTCATTGTCTACATTACTTGTTTCTTTTGGCAGAAATGGATACTCCTACAAAGTGGCAGTGGCTCTGTCCTTGTTTCTTGGATGGTTGGGAGCAGATAGATTTTATCTAGGCTATCCTGCATTAGGTAAGTTTATTTCTTATTTTTTCTTTGAGGTAAAGCTTATTGTTATGGCTGAGTTGTATTTGTATACTTAAATTTTGAGTAATGAAGGCTGACAGTCATAGTTTTAATATTTACAGCAAGAATCCTTACTTTATTTTCAAGTAAGATAAAATCCTGCATTATCCTCAGCCTGCTATTCTGTTGGAGTGAGTGGTGACAAATGGATATATAGTTGTCCAACAGATAGAATCCTAATAAGCAAACATGATTGTTGCTAT
Source organism: Aptenodytes patagonicus (assembly GCF_965638725.1). NCBI lineage: Eukaryota > Metazoa > Chordata > Aves > Sphenisciformes > Spheniscidae > Aptenodytes > Aptenodytes patagonicus. Next base: position 60,235,359 of record NC_134953.1, read on the forward strand.
TCATAGTTTTGCTTCATGTTTGCTTTGCATTGATGTTTACCACAGCATTCTTTGTGAGGCACTGAAACAGAAGTGGTTTTGACTCATGTGCCAGCTACTTAAATGATGGTTGATTTTACCAGGAAAATAGTGGGCAAACTTTACAGTAAACCTAGTGTTTTGGGATACAGAATTTATTCTGGCAAATGCATATTTTCAAGATAGCTCATAGTATTAATAACAGTTCTGCAGAAGCTGGGACCTTTAATAAGACCTACCTCTGATTAGTGTTTTTAGGACCTGATTCCCAGGGTGATGATGCCACTGGCTTTTAAATAATGGAAATACCATGGTATGTTAGAACTACTTCACTGGCTTTGTTTCTGAGCTGGACAAATGGCGTAAATTTAAGTCTAGCTAGCATGGAGCAATGAATTGGAAAAAGCTATACATGTTACTGTCACTTCAGCTAGGAATTTTGAGTTTCTGTCCATTAAATGCAAACCCTTGGTTTTTTAATAACATTATTTGCCCTTCTCGATAATCTTGTGTTAACGTCTGTGTCTTTTCTCCCTGAGATTCTATAATTAGCACTTACTTTGCCCATCTGTTTCACAAAAAGATACATTTTTGGAAGCGGTCAATAAGGTGCACCTTTTTGTTATACCATTGGATTTGGAATAATAATTTGCAGTAATTATTTTGTAATATATTGTAGTAATATAGATTTATAAATTCTCCATTCTTATATAGAGGTTCTTTATGGGTCATACTTGTTAACCCTACTGGAATATACTGTAGCCAGTAACCAAAGTTAAAAGACTTAAAATTAAACTCTTCCAAAATTAAGTTTTCAAGCTTTTGAAAGGTAAAGAAGACAAAAGCAAATAGGTAAGAGTAGAAAAGAAAAAAAGAATAAAAATCAGTAAACTGGATTCCTTGACAGTGGTTGATTGGGGATTTTTTAGGGCATCCATGCCTTGGCAAAAAATGGTAAAGAAAGGTAATAGCATTGAAATATTTTGTGCAAGCGTACTGAAGACTGTAAATGCTCTTTCATTTTTTTTTTTTCCTTCTCTTTTGCTTAAAGAGAGCACAAATACAAACAAGCTATTGAATATGAAGAAATCAGGAAGGCAACCTCTTCCTCTCCCACACACTGTGAACTAAGCCATAAGTTATTACTGTGTAAGAGCACTATTTTTTCCCTCCATGCTTTAGAGCAGTTTATTTTCTCAGTGTGATTTGCTCATGGGGAGAGAAGTGAGGAGGAAGAAAAAAAATCCACTTTACCCTGCTCTGCAGAAACATACACCAGGTTCAGAAACAGTTCTTCCACATCCAGTAACATAATGGAGCAGCCAGTTCTCCAAGTAAACTGGAGTGGCTGCTGAACTAGCAATGGTAAGAGAACTGCTGTGTTCCTAAAATGCCAACTGGCAGTGAGGTTCAGGACCAGAGCTTGAGAGGAGGTGGTATAAGGAGCATCACAAATAAATATCTTAAATGGTGACTGCACTTGATGCAGGTAATAACTAACTAAAATGTTCACCAGAGTTTGACATTATTTAATTGTCTTATCTGTTGTTTCCTAAGGCTAGCATTTCTTTAGCTGGCTGTTTCCCTTATGTTTTGTTACGTTACTGCCAGTACTGATACCCAGGCTAACTATGTCTGGCTGCTGCAAGTCTCGCACATCAGCCACTGGGAACAAGTTGTTTTAAACAATGATAAACTTAGGTTTTTGCACGTTTAAGTGGCACCATTTTAGTTGTAATATGCATGTAGGCTTTTCTTCTAATCAGCTGAAAGTCTGTCCTGCTACTACTCTTTCATCTTCGTGGTAATTTTTCCCTGTTCTCTCTGACTACTGTGTTGTTCCATGGAGAGATTATAAACTGTCTCCCTGGAGTTTATAAATCAGGCTAGTTTTATCTTGTCAGCTATGGGAGCTATATCCAGACAGTGGGATGCTCTTCCTACAGTGTGCATGCAGTTACTCCCCCACTCTCCTCCATATGCAGCCTCATAAACAGGGCATGGGGGAGAGGAGGTGGTATGCAGGACAGATTGCTGCTTCTGAGAGAGGGGGAGTGCAAAGGAGGAGGCGGAGGTCAGGAGACCTTCAGGTGTTTGATCGAGAGCAGGCTTGTTCTTAGTAAAACCATGCAGCTCTTTTCCAAGCAGGTATTATGCAGCACAGCACAACTTGTGGCTGTGGGGAAGAGGTGCTCTGGGATGCCACACTGGCTGATGTTATCAACGTGCTTTCTCTCTTGCCTCAGAAGTGTGCTAGCCCCTGTAAGCGCAGTAAGGATATGCTTTTTAGCAGGGAACTGTGTTTTCCCTGTACAGCATAGCCTACAACTGACTTAAATGCAACAGATATGCATTCCTCTTCATACTGTCTATGCCTGGGTAAAGACACAAATGTGTTCACAATGAGTATCTCATTCTCAAAATAACCTAGATGTTTGCCTAGCTCAGCTGAAGTATTACTTACAGTATATGTAGTACTCATTGTATTATATTCATTGTACAAGAAACCACTGATATTAAAAAAAATTTAAAAATTTAAGACAGCCTCCTTCTTCTGAAGGCATTTTCCAAATGAAGTCTGCCTTGCATGGCAACTTCAAATGAAACATTTATCTGTTAGTTGCTATTCCCATATATTTTCTATTAATCTTTCATTTATTCGTACAAAAAATAACCATTTTGAATACCGGTTAAAAAGAAGTGTTTATATATATGTATATATATGGTCAAAATAAATTCCTATTTCAGCAAAAATACAAAAATGATACAAAGGATTGTTCTCCAAAGTAGCATGTTCTGAAAATCAAATCAGTATGTGCTGCAACTCATCAGATGGTAGAAAGTCTCCTTCTATTGATAAGTAAATTTTGCAGCTCAAGTTGCGATTTTTTTCTCTCTGTGCCTCAGTCAAAGAAAGGAAAATTTCTGGTAACTTGGTTATCAACTTTTGCCTTTCCTTGTTTAAGAATATTTATCTGTTTAAAAAAAAAATTGTTAATGTTTAAAATCTTTAAAGTGTATTCAGGATGTAGAAATACGAATATGCGGTTGGTTTTTTCCCTGATAATTAAAGATCTTTAACTTTAGGTCTGTTTCTGGCGGGGGGGGGGGGGGGGGGTGTATATATATATTTTGCGGGATGGGGAGAGAGTTGGGATGTGATTGCCACCAGAAACCTGTGGAACTTCATAGTGACTGGCTTAAAGCTACAGTTAAATTTTATTTTACTTTTGTAGGTTTGTTAAAGTTCTGCACTGTAGGATTTTGTGGAATTGGTAGCCTAATTGATTTCATACTTATTTCAATGCAGGTAAGTCAGAGCTTTCAAAACAAGATACAAATCTGTGTTTGTTAAAGCTTTGATTTGATTGCTAATTCTTTGTTAGCATTTTAGCATTAAGAAACTTTGTGTATTAAAAAATAGATATTTATTTTAGCTCTGTTTGTAGACTGATGTTGTAGAATATGGTTACAAAATATCAATGTCTTTGTTGTTTGAATTAAAAGTTAGATTAGCTATCTATAAATACTTGTAATGAATAGCTTGGAAGCTATAACACCATAAATTCACTTTGTCGGAATCTATGAGCTCTTTATGTGACAGAGTATTGGACTTTGCATGAGATATCCTGCTGTTCCCAGAATCCTGAAGTTCTGCGTTTGCATGTGCTTTATACTGATGGAGCCCATCATCTGGGATGTCTGTGCAGCGTGCAGGAGAGAAGACATTGCCACTTTTTTTCCTCTGCCTCTCCTCCAAATACAAGTCCCCTATCACCTGAGAGCTGTGACTGTAGGATTCATGATGGTTAAATCCCCAGCCAGGGTGACATCTTGTGACATCATGAAATTGCCAAATTGTCTTACTCTACAGTGCATCCATTTAGCATGAATTACAAATTGCCTATGATGAACTTAAAATGCATTGCGGATATAGAAATTGTTTATATGGGTTTATAGAAAAATATCTTAAAAGTATACATCTTTGTATATACGTCTTCTAAAGTATATGCATTCTTAAATTCCTTTCTATGCTATTGCAGTGATCTTGCCTTGGATCACTTACAGATACAGTTGAGAGTATCTTTCATCTCTCCTTGTTCATCTCCCTGGTGACCCCACATCAGTTTAGCATTTCCACAATAAAAAAGCCATGATCTTCTCTCCTTCTCTCCATTCCTTACCTGTGCAGTATTTCAAAGATAGTTGTCATCAACCTAATTCTCTCCTGCCTACCCTCCTTTGTTCAAGAAAAGTGGTTTGGAGCCCACTCATTTGTTAGCCTGATTTTGTGCCTCAAATTCTCGTTGGCTTAACCTAGTACCAGTACCTGGCTGTGTAATTTGGTTGATTAGAAGCCCTAGGGAAATGTTCCTTCTGAGGCAGCACTTGCTAAAGTAGTTAAACTACAGCATAACTTCAAAATAAATCTAGTTTCTGTTTGACTAATTAAGCATGACTAATTTTATGATGGGAAAATTAGCAGTAATTGAGACATTAGCACAAAGTGTATATTTCACTTCATATTGAAAAGTCTTGGTTCTTTTTCTCTTGTAGATCGTTGGACCTTCCGATGGCTCTAGTTACATTATAGATTACTATGGAGCAAGGCTTACACGGCTCACTATTACCAATGCAACATTCAGGAAAATGCAGACCTATCCTTAACCCTGGCAGTAAGTGTCACAAATGCATAGCTGCATTTCATTTTTACAGATTGATCCAGTCGTCCACTGAAATTGCTGATGACTTATTAATTACACTTCATCAGAACTGAATATTAAATGTACATTGAACAAAGATGATAAAATATGAAAATTCCTCAAGTGAATGAGTTTACCTCAAAGGCGCCAAGTTTCTGTGACTGCTATATTTCTGTGAGCACATAGTTTGTTGCTAAGTTGTACCATTTGTGAAATGTGCAGACTTGCAGTTTGCACTGATGTTGTTCTGTGTCTGTAAGTATAATTTAGAGTGTTATAGACAGGTGGAGAAAGAGTTGTTCAGAACAGCTATGCTGATCTTTAGTCCATTGAAATTGATGAGAGTTTTAGCATGGATGGGCCAGGATTACAAGTGGGGTCTGTTTTCATAACTGTGTGGCAGTTTGTAAATGAACTTAAATATCCCAAACCACAGAAACTGCCTTTCTATCCTGTTAGTTAAAATCCAGATGGCCCTAAATCTTGTGCTGGTGTATTCTGTGAAATTCTATTAACGGAAATAATTGTTTCTGTAAAGCTTAAAGAAAATTTTGGTCAAGTTGCAAAATTTGGTCAGTGCTGATCAACAGTAGAAATATGGATGCATAAAAAATAGAACCGTAGATGACACATCACAAAAAAGGAGGGTGGATGTTGGGGTGCCCTAAGGTTAGAACAGGAAATAATCATTCTGCTTATTTTGATTTTTCTTTTTTTTCCTCCCTTGCAACCATCCATAGTGAAATACATACCTTCTTTTTCTGAAAAGAAATTGGTGCATGTGTTTTACAGCTACAGAATGTCAAAAAAGTGAATTCTTTGTACTAATAAAGCCCTTAAAAGGTTCTTAGTTTAGATCAGTTGTGCTTCAGTGAAATAAATTCTGTGTCCTTCTAAGTTGTGTGACCAAAGTCTTTAGGACAACCAAGATTTACCTAGATGTTCCTTTAAAGAAAAGTATATACACACAGAGACAGAAAACATGTCAACAGAATCTTCATGTTATTTGACCAATTTTAAACATTCCCTTCACCTTCTAATGAAAACCGGCAGTAACTGAGTGAGAAATCCACGTGATATAAACTGTAGTGTAGATGTTTTTCAAAAATTTGGGCTATTCTTTTGTTTTTCAGATGAAACTTTCAAAATCTTATTAATGTGTCCACAAATGGTATTTTTAAGGGAATTACAAAAAATGAGATTCCTAAATTGATTTTTAAAAGTGCAATTTGTGGTGTTTAGTCTCTTTTAAACCTACATTAAGACTGGTGCACAGAAAGCTTTGTAAAGAAATCCTGTTTTTTTCCAAATCAGCGTAACCTGACATATCACGTAATGAGAATGAACCACAAGGAATACTTTGTGCTTAACATTAATTCCTTCCTTCACGCAAGAAAGACGTAGTTTTGGAATACTTGCTAACATGCGTTTTACTTGTGGGTTCAAAGAGACAAAAACACTTTCAGCTTTGCTCACTTGCCTGATATTTGTTGCATATCCCTTTTGTCTCTCTTTCACTGAATGCTCTTTGTGCATGTCAGTTTTGTTTCCTGAAATACTTTCAAAAACAGACAGGAAGTGGACGGAAAATAAATGTTTGAATCAAATAAAATCTCATGGCTAAGATCATCCTGTGACTTGTCTGCTTTTTGTTTTTTAACACTGAAGCTGGTAATGTAGCTGTGAAAATAGGAAGATAGCATGGACATTATAATAAAAAAATAGCCTTGGGCGACTCATCACACAAGATTTCATTCCAAAATGTATCTCCATGAGTACAAGTAGCAGAGGGCTTGACTTAATGATTTCAGCAGTCCATCTTGTGCTTCATTATCCGTAAAAGAATTTGGGAGCTATTTTGTGTGAATCAGATGAAAATATGATTAGCTATGAGGCCCATCAGATAGTTTGTTAATCCCAGAAACCAAGTAGCCAGCAGAGAGAAAGATTTGTTATTCCAAGTTACAGTGTTTCTGTAGAAACAGAAGATGTGTGTCAACCAATCCAGGAAATAAAAACTGCTATGGGATTCTTTCATCCCGATGCTCTCTGGTTTGCGATACCAGTGTATGCTCTTGTCAGGACTGCACTGCTTCGTCATAGCAGTCAGAACGAAGCCACGGGTGACCAGACAGAGCAATATTTCAAGCGTTAGCAAAATTTTATTTCTCTTCCCTTTAGATGGTATTCCACTTGATCCTCTATCTTGTACTAACAACTTTCCACTTCTTTCGCAACCCTCTCCTTTGTCTGTAAAGCCTTTTAGAAATTAGTGCCACAGATGGCGTAACCTTTGGAACTTGTATTGGATGCTGTTGGAATTGCGTAACCTTTGGAACTTGTATTGGATACTGTTGGAATTATGTTCTATATCTGAATACACATATCTGCGTTTCTATATGCTTGTTTAGTTGCCTAGCTGAAGTTTAGAGAGGGTTAACTGAGTAAGCAGATAATACTGCAGGGCCAGTAGAGAGTTAGTGAGGTCTTTGTTTTCATCTTGTAATTGTCAGATATGGCATGTTTACCATAAGGGCTGTGAAAAGTGTGATGCAAGATGTAAAGCTGTCCCACTGTGTTAATAATAAATTGGCTACAGTAATATTTATCAAAATGTCTGTCCTATGATGATTTTCTGTGTTATTGCCTGCTTTAGCTTTTTCCTGTCAATCAAGTTGTCCATCCTAGTGTTTCTGTAGTTCTGATTGCTCTGACTGCACTGGAATAATCTTCTCTCTGGATTGTTTTCCCAAAAACAGTTGCAAAGCAATAAAAATAATTAGTCAATGTACTATGTCATCCTCCTGCCTCGTTCCCAGATAAAATGATATCTGCTGGCCTTGCAGATATTCAGGAATCCTTTCAACATTCCAACAAGATGGAGAATATTATTCTGTATCTGTAAAAATAAAGCACATGAAAAGTAAAGGCCAGAGTTTAAAAAGAGAATTTGAAGTACCTAGCCTTTAAAAACCTGTATAAAGCTATTCACTGAAGATGCTGCAGATCCATGCCAGGAGTTAAATCCAAATCTTCCCTAAGTACCAGTGCAGTTCAGTCATTGCAAAAATGACTACATAAACCTGTCCTTTTTTTTCCTTTTTTTTTTTTAATGTCCATTTTAGGATTTTCTGCAATGTGCTTAACCATGACCTGAAAGAGCAGTAGCTGGTAGAAACATTCAGCTTTGGGCACTTTGCATTCACTCACACAGTGCAAAAGTGGTTGTACTTAGGTGTGCTTACTGTACTAATAAATTACTCTGGATTGTATTTGTTCAGTTAGGTCAACCTGTGTATCTTTCACTTGTGTTTAGAGCTCGTTTTCCAAAAAAGTGGATTTAGAGATATTTTAAAACAAACTCTCTGACTAGTTATTCCTCCTGCGATTTAAATCACAGCTATGCTATGGCAACTTCCTGTGACAGTGTTTTGTTATCCTAACTGTTTCCCTCTCCACCACCACCCACCACTTATTACATGAAGATATCACTTCTGCTTTTAGGACCTGATAACACCTTAAATGTTAGGTTTTATTATGTTTCCAAAGATGTATTACTGTATGTCTGCCAGTAAAACTTCTCAGCCCCACAGGAAGGTCTTTGTGTTTGAAATGCTCCGTTAGAATTTTTTTGGAGAACATCTGTTGTCACCCCATCAAGAATTGTTTCCTTTGTTCCTCAAGAGTATATTCAGTTATATTTGCTTACACAGCTATGTCTATTCAGTCTTCTCGCATCTCTTCTCAGTGTTTTGGGGTTTTTTTATTTTTAGATTCATTAGGTGTTTAGTCCATTTCTGCACCGAGAGCCATTCCTGTTGCTTGCTTTGCAGTTTTCAAACCTGTTTCCTCCAGAAAATGATGTTGAATACAGTAAGGTTGGGTGCTTAAGCACCCAGTTGGGGAAATGCCAAAGGGAAAATTTTGCAAGCATCCATACACTTCCATTGCCTCATAGGACTGTCACTAATTGTGTGATTGCCTATTATTTCACTAATACATCATACAGTCTTTCAAACTCAGTGTCGTCTCATCCCTAACTACTTTGCCATTTTCATTATTATAAATGGTCACTATATGGCTTCTTTAAGAAATGCATCATTTTAATTAATTTAAATCATGCTTTTTAACCAGATGCTATGTTCTGGGTTCAACCTGCACCACAGTCTTGCAAGAGGTGAAATACAAGAGATTATTCTGTTTGCATCTTCTGCCTGGATCTGAGGAGAAAAAATAGCTTAACTGTAGGCATATGCTTAAGTGTTTTGCTAGACTGAAATTTGATCAAGACTCTTCCCACTTTCTTCCGCTCAATCCATCTGTGTTACCCAGAGAACCTTTCTAATCTCTGTGAATTATAAGAAAATTGCATTCTATATGGAAACCTTAGCACTGACAGGGTAAATGACTGATAATATTTGATACGGCTCTATGACATCCTATGTGTCACAACTTCTTTTTTTTCACCTCAAAGCTGCTTTTCGTTTACTTTTGTTCGTGTATCAGCTCTGTTTTTTCATGTATCAGCTACCTTTGGACATCCTGCCACAAGTTCTCAAGTACCTCTAGGAGGAGTTGGACTCTTCAGAGATGAATCAAGTATGTAGAAATGTCACAGCATTAGATCAGGGAATGTTTTACATGTATGAAGCAAAGACACATTGGGGAGCAGCAGATGTCACTAAGAGGGGGTTGTAGGCTTCAGTTTCTGTAGAAAGTATGTCTGAAACTTAAAACCGTGTTGTCTCTTTGCCTTCTGCTTCCTGAAGGTGGAGCCAAACCCCCTATCAGATCTCCAAATCTTCTGAAGTTGTTCTTTATCATTCAGCAAAGACTTAGCACTGGGGTATTTTTCCTTGCATGACAGAGAAAACTGGGAAGTGGATGTGAGGATTCAGTCTGGCCGAGATACGTTTTGCACTATGCTCACTCTCTAGACCTACAACTGTAGCAAAGGAAAAGAAAGGAAATATAAGAATAGAAAGGGCAGTCTCAATGCTGTTTGCACTGTGCGTGATGAAGATCTAATTCCATAAACTCCCAACAAAAGAAAGTGTTTAAAAAATACTGCTTGTCTCAAATACAAACTTGGGATTTCTGATTTTTAGTCTTCGTGCTTCCTTATAATCTCCAACATACTCGTGCTCTGATAATTCTCTGTTATACATTTGAATGGCTGCTTTCAAGACTGCAGTGCTCTCTCTGAGAAGCACAGTTCTCAGGCTCTGCAGATGCATATGACACAGCAGAATTTTAGGCAGTGTAAAAATTATAAAGATCAGTTTCCATTACTGTAATTACTATATAAATCCTGTCTTTAAGAGGCTTAGAACATGCCTATTTAACCTTGGTTTAAGCTGAGGCTTGGTCCAAGTCTGATAAGTTGAACACCAAATTCTTTTTCTTTTTTTTTTTTTTTCTTTTCTCTGCAGCACCGTAACTTAGTGGGGAGCGGGGTGGGGAGGGAGGTGGATCCAGCGCATCCTCTGCACTGTCTCTGACAGGGTGGTGGCTGTAATCGGGCGATATACCTGTCCCCAACCAACAGCAAGACTAATGAGATGCACATTTTGTTACATCTGAAAAGCACCATTTCTCCCCTTGGAACCTGTTGCTGCTTCTCTTACACAGCTGTACTCCAGAACAGGTGTGTGAGGAGGCTCGGAGGCAGACAATCCACAGAGTGCAACTAGAAGCGCTTGGGTAAACCGTCAGATCCTACACTCTTTGGAGGGCTGTAGCAGTAATTCCCATCTTTTATGTCATTTGCACCACCTCAATGAAAGCGAAGGTGTTGGCTGCCCTGGTGCTTCCCTTTCGGGTAGCTGAGATGTCCAGAGCTGCCTCCAGCTGCCTTTCAGGTCAAAGCATTCAAAGCTGAGAAAGAAGTTGGCAGCACCATATGCAGAGGTTGGTGACACTCTGCTCCATTGCTTAAGCATGCCAGACTCTTAGCTGTAGGCCCGAGAGCAGCTTTGATATGGATCGCCATTACTTGCTCAAAAGAAAGTCTGGCACAGCATTTTCCATGTCATGAACCTGTTCTGTGGCGGGTGCTTTGCCCCCTAGTCAGTAGAACTGTAGGAATGAATTTATTAATGTATTCTGTTTCCTTTACACAGAGTCTTCTTCAAAGTTCCTTGGATTTACCATGGGGAAAACATGGCAAGAACACGTAAGAGGAGATCACTGCCTATGAAGAACTGACTGAGTGTTCACCTTGAGTCTGACAAGACTGCCCACCATATGGATTGTGTTGGCAGAGGCAGAAGCCTGGGGAATGCAGAGGTGGGGGGTAATTTTTAGGGCTTTCATTCCATGGTCCCATTGGTTATAACCCTATTAAGAGGATGATGCATGCAACTTTTAAGTTATTTTGTTAACTAAGTGTAAGCAATGGATGTGTCATGCTAACAAACATAATTGCTGGTATGTCTAATACAGTATGAAGGTACAGTATAGTGAATTTAAAAGGTTGTGGTAATCTAAGAATGTTAAAAGGGAAATGTGTGCCTGGAGGGTGTGGGGGTTGGGGGGAAAAACGACTTACTTGACATTCACTGTCTTCCTCCCAGCTCCTTTGCTAAAGTAGGAACAGAATCGGAACAAAAAAATGTTTGTTTTACAGCTGTACCAAGTTACGGCGTGGACTCGTGCTCCCCCCCTCCTCTCCCACTTGCATCAAGTACATCCTGTACTTTTGGCAACATGTTGACTGGATATTTAAAAGCTGTGAACTGTTCTGAAAGTTTCACATACTGGGTTATGGGCCATGTGTGTTTGATCAAAATTCAATTACTGCACTGTACCATGCTTGGAAACCTATCATCCCAAGTTATGAAGTATGACGAAATAGGCTAATCTAATTGGTTCAGTATGGGAGCAGTATCAACCAAGCTTGTTATGATAAATAGCTTCCTGTGTTAAAGGTTCTCTAGAGCTTAAGTATCTTGGCTCACCTCCCTCTACAAAATAAGAATAGTGTTCCCTGGGAACAGTTACATCACTGTCCCTCTCCTACATTCACAATTAAAGGTTTGTGGATTTTTTTTCATCTTGCTGTTCCTTGAATAGATAAACCGTGGCCATCTACCCCATTCCACACTTCCATCTCCTTTCCCTTTCCTCAGGTTAGGTCATGGTGTGCTTACTGTGAGTCTGCCCGTTCTGTTTCAGGGCTAGGTAAGGCAAGCTTGACCAGAATGCCAAAACCCACCCTGGGCCGGAGGCTGGGGTTTGTGTGCTGGTATGTCAGTACATATGACATGTCTGTTTGTATAAAGATTTGGAATTTTTGATGTTAAGTTAAACATGGAAGCACTTTAATCTTTCTAAGTATCTAATAAAAGAACTTTTGTATAGTGAATTTCATACCTATGGATGTGCTATTATCTTCTTGAAACTGAAATTTTAGTTCATCAGTAGTTAAATGCAAATCCAGTGTGCAAGTGCTGGATTATGACTAGGGAAGGACTATGTTCTAAGCCTGGATTTGTAGTCACTAAATTTGTCACTAAGACAGTGAGCTGTCTCCCATGAGATGATACTGGCTTCGTGATTTTATCTGGTCCATCTTTGGCAAGAAGTACTTAGCTCGGCTTCTGATGTCACAGTAATAGACAGTGTCAAGGGGAAAAAAACCATGAAAAAGTGGCTCCTTATGCTCTGGCGATTCAATTTTTTCCTTTCTTGAACCACACCCCCACGTGCCTCCTAATTCAGAAATCCCCGTCAGGCAAAATAATTGCGTGATGATCATTTTACAAAGACCTAATATAGGCCTGATATTGCAAGGGCCTTTAACACTGGTGAAATTTCTCCCAAGAATAAAGTTGTTCACTTACTTAAGTGTTGGTAGAATGAATCCTTATGTAAGTGAGTCTTCGTATTAGCCCCAAGACTGCCTAATACCTGGATTAAGCCTGTATGGTGATTAATGCCTATTTATTCTGTCTGTTATCCCACTGCATTTTGCTCTTCAGCCTTGATTAAGCCCTTTGCTTTACCATTTAAAATGTCCTGCTTAACCTTCTGCTTACAAACATACACAGTGCTGAGGTCTGCATTTTTAACTAGAACAAGTTCTACCATAAATAATAGCATTTAATTTTAAAGTGCAACAGCTACAGTCACCACTTGATTAAATGACAAAGAACAGCAATAGCAAACTGGGGAACATAGAGTTTTTCACAACGAACATCTACGTCCGCGTAAGATAAAAAATATACCTTCCTGCTGCTGATTAGCGCTTGCTGTGCAGTTCTTTATTGTACATGTTTATAGAAAATTATTACCAAAAGAGCCTAAACAGTGATTGTCTGTGATTTTCCCAAATATCTTTTGAAGGAGATAAACTAGATTAATCTCTCGTTATAAAGTTCCCACAAGAAAGCTCACAGACACAGTAGCTTTACCTTCAAAAATAGAATGTGACTGTAGGCACTTATGCTAATCTCTTTTTTGGCAAATCAGCTTTTTTGTATTGAATCTTGCTTGATTGAATAGCACTGGAGCTGCCAGAGTAAATGCTATTATCAATGTACAGTAATTAAGGAAATAGTCCTTGTCACTCCAACAGTGTCCAGGCAGTGCCTTCTGTAATAAAGTTAAGCGATAAAGAAATGTCTTCAAGGTGTAGATACTGGACTGGGGGAGCTCTTGACATGCAGTAAAATAACGCAGTGTAGAATTACAGGTGACAGGGAAAAGTATAAATGCCCATGGAGTTCATGCTAAATGCACGTTTGACGCTAAATAGCTAAATAGATGCTCAGCACTAAAACACATAATTGTTTAATTTGTCATGTAATTTCCTGACTCAGGGCAGTTGAGCATCTCCCAGTCTCTACCCTTAAAAAATGCGAGTGAGGGAGAGGAGGGGGGAGACCCTTCCATCATTCAGGAACTTCAAAGATCTTTTCCCCCTTCAGGCAGCAGCCTGCACAAATGATAAACCTTGCTTTAAGATCGGCAGAGCTGGGCTCTGCCAAATCCATTTGGGGAGAGAATTTCAGTAAAAAGGACTTGTCATTCCTTCTCCCGCCCTCCTGTTTCACTTGAAACTTTACAGCCTAGCAGTACTTTGGTGGATCGCAATTGTTCCTGCAGCACCCGAAGAGAGAGATTCCCCAAGGAGAGAGAGAAAAACCTTTGGACATCTTCTGTATTATAACCTTATGGTATGCACCAAGAAATGTAAAATGTAGTAAAGTAGGGTAATTCTCAGCTACCAGAAATGCTGCCTAATAAGCAGAGAACCCTGATCTGTGCTGCCGGAGCTTTCTCAGTGCTTCTCAGCTGCAGCCCCACGTAGAGATCATTGCAGTAAACTGCTCTGGCCTAAGACATGCTGAGGTCTGCATTTGATAACAAAGATCTTTTGTCCAGCGAAGGTACATGCAGAAGATATGTTGTTTAATGGGCAATAAAGAACAAGGGAAGGTATTTAATCAAGTGTGCCGGGAAATACTGCTTACGTAAAAATACATGCATTTCAAAAGATACAGCTTGGGAAGCGAACGCTCGAAGGGGTGTAAGGGAAAGGCGAAAGAGTCCATAGTGAGGCTGCTAAATTTCATCCCACTACTTGTAAGACACACACAGAAGGATTCTGGCCCCTACACTGCTTTTCCCCAGCAGCCTATGTCTTATCTAAACTCTCTGTAATAATGTTCATATTTCATAAATTGGCAGTTTTGCTTGGGCGTACGTTACTGAGGATTTTAACATTCCCTGCAACGCTCCATTTTAATGCATTGACATTCTGAAGGCTGGGCATCGTAACCTCTCCATTAAATCTTTGACACAATGAAGTGTCTTCTAAATAAAATAATTCAGAGGGATCGATCCAGTGAACTTCAGGGTGCACCTTTTCAATTATTTTTTAAAGATGGAAGTGTTTTGTGCATATTGAGCGCTAGATTTGTGAGACTGGGAGGGAGGGGAGTCACGTCTTGCGAGTGGACCTGAGCTCCATTCCAGCAGGAGCTTACAGAAACGCTCGGAGGGGAGTGAGCATGCAAGCCGTTCCCCTGCTTCCAGCATGACTCTGAACTTGGCTTTGCTGGATCCAGGCCTCTTTGCTGTTGTATGTAAAACATTAACGTTCTACATATTGTTCCAAAGGATTTGGTTTTTTACATACCCCCAGCTCGACCTTCAAAACTGTCTGCTTGAATCTGAGCAGAAGTGCTCTGGTCAGAATTCAAAAAAAATGATAGCCCAGGCAGCGGGTTTTTTAATTGAGGCATGCCAAATACCAAAGGCAGATGCTTTTTCATTCTGTAGCTCCTGGATACGCGGTCTACTTTTCGGTTTCAAGGACAAAGGAAACACTTATCCAATTAGATGAGGCATGAGATTGTGACATACGGGCTCTTTCCTTAAATAAAAAAATGTTGGAAAAAGATATTTGACCCTAAGTCAATAAGTCCTATTAAAATAATGAATACTCCATAAATCCGACCATATATACAGCCTGTGTTCAGAGCCGCACTGTTTTTGTCACAGTGAGAAGGCTGCGAGATCGCCCAGGATAAAGCCCCACGCAACTCGTCCAAATCGCATTTTGAAGGCCTTGCTTTTAAAACAGCATATACAAAAGTGTAAGCCAATTAAACTGCGAGGCAGACTTCTGCTACCTTCTCCCATTTGACATCTCTATCGAGTCAGCTCGGATGATATCAAACATGATCTGGTTGTCAGAACAGCTGATTTCCCCCACACGCACAGCAAAGAGGAAGGAACCTCTTGCTCCTCTTAGGAGGCTCAGAGGAGCCGATTTTTTAATAGGAACGTGGCTTGCCCAAGGTAATGCGGCTTTTGTCTGCTGTTGGGAGGAAATGGTTAATGCTTTATACACGTAGAACCTGAATCTTAAGTGTTCTAGAAGCACACTTGAATTTCTGCATGAGGAGCATCGCATGTCTTTGTTGGAAGCTGGATGTGTCGGGGTCTGTGTCGTTTTGCTCCCTGTATCTGGAGATGGGGGCAATAGTTAAACTTCAAAATAATTACAGCTCTTCTGTTTCCAGCCTCAGAGCTGTGATGTGTTTACTTTAGTCTTAACAGTTTACCAGGCAGCTGGAACTGTTGACTGATAATTGCTGCGAGTTTCTGATCCTCCAGAAGAGTGAAGAGCCTCCTCTGTCCTCCGCCTATTGTTCGTACAGTTTGCTTTGCCGAAATTATTGAAATTAGTGTTATCGACGCTGCACGGAGGACTTGAGTCTCAGGTGCTGGGAATTAACGTTGCCTGTTTAATTACATCAGTTTACAATCTGATTGCTATCCGTCCTTTTTCATATAGTGTTGCTTAAAGCGAAATTGCAATCTCTCATCAAACTGGGTGTGGGGCTGAGTGATACTGGAACAAATGGAAGTGACTGGAAAAATTGCTCTTGTTCTCCCAGCCAGGTCCAGCTGCCATTTTGATTTCTCTCCACCTTGGTGGCTGTCTCTGGACCTCTGCAGCATTCATCCTGCCATATGCTATTGCAGAGTCATTAGTTACATATGACACCTAAGGAAGCCCCAAACCACGGTGTTCTCGGTGACAATTCAGGATGCCTGGACCCCTGGTGATTCTGGCCAAGAAGCAGCACTCCTTGAACCCTTCCCGGCCCCAGCTGCAGCGCAGATTGGGCTGGAAGCTGCATCTGCGCCCGTTGGCAAGGTCCCAGCAAAGGGCAGTCGCAGCACCGCCGCACCGAGAGCACTGATGCCAATCCCCACCGGTGGGAACCCCCCGGAGACGCAGGGAACAGGGGGCAGCAGGAGGCAGCCTTCATGGAGCTCCTGGAGATGCAGATGAAGTGATGATGATACCCACCTTGTCTGCAGGAACAGCAGTGTGTCAGAGCATATTATTGGTCCGCTACATCCCGGTGTCTGAAGCAACACGTGGGGCTGCTGTTCCTCCTGCCGCCCACAGAGCCGGTAGCACCTGGAACGTGGCTGAGCCTTCCCTGGACCCCTCTCCCCTGGACCCCAAAGGTCATTGAAACAAGCACTGCCCGCGGCAACCCTGGGAGCTGAGATCCATGGCGTGGCTTGACTTTAGGCTCTACTGCCTTGGGCCAGCTCAGCACTCTCGTCGACAAGCTAAAACCTTGTGTGATCACATTACTATTGCTCCCATTGCTTTTAAGAGAGCTTGTACAGAACTCTATTTCTGCAGTTTGCATGCCCATAAAAACCATCCAGAATACAGTAAGGTGAGGAAGAAACACCATGAATTTTCATCATATTGGTATTTCTGGCACAATTTACATTGTGACTATGTCCCTGATGAGGAGGAGCAATAAATACCCTCTGCAAAGCTCATATTGCAATGGATGGGAGAGGAAACAGCGACCCGAAGGGTGTCATATTCTGGAAACCCGACCTGGAAAGAAGGATCCACAATTAACGACATGGGTAAGGGAGTCTCTGGGTCTTAGCAAAGCCCTTTGATTATCATAAAAAGAAAGTGGGTGCCAAATAGTTTTAAAGCATCCCATGTATTATCGATGATTTTTCTGTTGATAGGAAGAATTCAAAGGGGTGCTATTAGCATTCTGGGCAGAGAGGGAGCAGATCTATAGCATGGCTCTCAATAAATACGTTGCTGCAGTAAACTTCTTTAGCACTTTGCAATTCACATCTGATCTCTGATGACCTTTTTTTCTCCTAATTAAACCTTTAGCTTGCAAATGAGCCATTTCCTATATCAAACTGGTATATGGCAAAGGAGGAAATTCTACCCGCGATTTATAGGAGTTGCTGGTGACCTAACTGTCTATCACAACCTTTTCTAATTGATCTCTCTTTGAATTAAATTTGACCAATTACTTTCTCCTAGGTGAACAAAGATGAGACTATCCTTAAAAGCTATTGTGCCAATGGCAGCAAACAAAGCCGGGTGTACGTAGTGGACGGAAGATAACAATCCATTTTGTGCACGTAGTGAGAAAGATGAAGGCCAACTGTCTCCAGCACACAAAACCTCTGATTATCTCAACCAGCTGTTTTCCCAGAGCGGTGTTTGAAGAAACTGGTTTTTAAGGGGTGTGCATGGGGGTGACTTAGACTGCTGCTCTTGCGAGCTCTGTTCACATTCTCACTTCCACGCAGAGGGCATGCAAGCCTGCCATCACTCCTGCCCTGTTTCTGGAGCTGGATGACCAAACCATCCTCTTTCATGTTGCTCATGCCCCACGATCCTCTTCCGGTGCAGTGATGTGGCAGCCTTTAAAGTCCCTTTCCAGTGTACCATCCAAGAAGAAATCCCCCAAATCATGAACCAGCTGTGCCTCCACTGGTCTGTCTCATGATGAGGACTTAGAAAGGGAATGAAATATCTGAGATGGGCGTAACGGCACGATGTTGAACTGCTGACCTCAAGAGTTCAAACATATTCGTGGCTGCACTACATAGTGCTTCACGTGTCCACATGAATCCCTCACCCTTCCCTGTAGCCAAACCACAGGAGTTTGGCTGGGGCAGCGTCCTGTGGCAGCAGGGAAGGACCCTTGGCTTGACCGGACAGCGAGAAGCTGGAGCTGCACCAGCCGGCAGCGACACAAAGGGAGTTAAATCAGTCCGGTCCATTGAAAAGTCATGAGTCTCACCTCAAAATCCTTTTCAGAAGTGTATTTTATCTGATTTTCCTTCGTTTCCTGGCTCCAGAGCGTGCATTTTCAAGCCTTGCTTCTACAGCTGAAATGATGAGAAATTTCCTTTCCTTCAGCGGGAAGCCAGGAGGCTCCCGTCCGCGCAGGACTGCCCGTGCTGCTGCAGCTTCGCAAGTATCATCAGGCTGCAAGATTTCACACCGCCGTCGCCCCTCTGCCTGCCCCATAGCAAGGGCAGTCAGCATTTCCAACGGCATCAGGTGCAAACGCCACTGCAGCCAGCAGCTCTCGCCCTGTGGCACAGGTTCTGCCGCCAGAGCACCCCGATGCTGCATCCTCCATGGGTGGCACAGGGTGTGTGTCGGCTGGGAGGAGAGCTCTCCATCGCTCATCCTTTGCCTTTTAAAGAATTGCCCCAGGCTATTTTCTCCTCCTTTGCATCAGACAATAACTGAGATAATTTCAGCCCTTTCCTCCCCTCCCCGTGCCACAGGGAATGGGAGACCTCACTAGCTTTCCTGCCCCGCGTCCAGGGTGACCATTCCGAAATCTCACTGGGGAAATGCTCTTCCTCTCCAGGAACATCAGACATCATGTTGGATGTTGCCATTCAACTGCGCCCACCAGTGCTGCAAGCAGTGGCCAAGCAGCTGCTCCTCTTCCAACCTTCCTTTGGAAAGAAAACAAAAAAACACCCTAAACACCTCCCAAATGGTGCAAAAATATTAATTAGGAATAAGAAAAACTTCCCCAAACCCCAACTTGGGGGCTGTAAAGCTGGGGGATCACAGCCCAGTGACATGGGCTCTCAACCGGGGAGGCATCCCAGCTGAGAAAATGCTGGGAAAATGCCTTTTTCTTCATCCAGGTGGGTTGTGGGAGGGCTCCAGCCTGGGGTGCTGAGGGAAGAGGGGACGTTTAGGAAGATTTACACGTGGGATCTTTGTATTGTCCCTCCTGTCCTTTTTCAATAAGGAAAATCGGCCCATTTCCCTGCGTGGAGAAACTGAGGCTGCTTGGCACCCCTGGGGATGGGGCAAGGGGGGTCGGTGGGTTCCCTGCTAAGCTGCATGTTTCCTAAATAAATAACCACCGTATGCCCCGTCAGGGTGTTCCTCAAGCCAAAAACCTCCCCTTTGGGGTCCCCTTGGCATCCCCGGCTGAGCCGAGAGGTGCCCATGCCCCCCGGCCGAGCCCCTGGCATTTCGCAGGCTGCGTCCCCGCTGCTGCCCACACGAGTCCCATCGGCAGCCGCCTCGGTTCAGGAGGTTAAAAGTTATTAACTGGAAATCAATCGAAATAAAAAGAGTCCCATCTGCCGCAGTACACAACTCACTCCCCCCCCCCCCGACAGCCTTCCCCGCACTGCAGGAAACCGAGCCGCAGTGCCCGGCCATGGCTGCGCAGCGCCCGGCCAGCCCGGATCTCATTAAATATTAAAGCTTTGGAGGCAAAATGGCCAGTGACAAATAGCTGGACGCAGAGCAAACAAACAGCGTCATTCCTCACACGGCTGTCCCAGCGCTGGGGTTGCCAAGCGCCGCCGTGCCAGCACACACCGTACCGCGCGCGGGGATGGCGGCAAGAAAAGTTTGCTGAGCTGCCGCCGGCCACGTGAGCAAACTTGGGAGGTGAATATTTCTCTCCTTCCATCAGCTCCTTTCAAGCGGACTGGAAAGAAAGAAAGAAAAGGAAGAGAAAAAAAAATTCCCCGGCAATATCCAGCAAAAGCACAAAATAATGCGAAAGCGATGAATCACGGTGCTTTTCTGTACGCCATACAAAGGGCCTTGCTCGGCCCAGGAGCCGCTGGAGCAGCGTGCGTTTGCTGAAATAAAAAGTATCCTTGGGGGGGGGGGGGGGTGGAGAAATAAAAATCTGTTGTAAAGTAATTTAATTCTGGCCAACTAGCTGGGTAAAAGCTTTATTTGCTAGAAAAGTGATTAAAATGTGTAACATGGATAACTTAAGAGACTATTATAGTTCGTAAGGGCTGGGGGGTGCTGGCACCCATCGGGGAGGGCAGAGGCTGGCTCCCCGTAGGCACCGGGCACCACCGAGATGCCCAGGGAGGTTTTGGCCCAAATACCTACATGGTGCTGAGGGAGCCACTCCCAAAGCCAGGCTGTGAGCAAAGCATGGTGCCCCTGGGGGGACATGCCCCCTCCGGGCAGGGTGTCCCTGCACCCCACTGGCTTTACCCGATAACTTACGATTTTCCCAAATCAGAGCCAACTCCATTTTACTTAAATACTTACTAATATTTAATTACTAATATTTAATATTAAGTGAAGAAGAGGCAGAAGTGGTGACCTGGGGTCAGGCTGGTCTTGCCATGGGGACAACAGCAGCACGTCCTGATGGCTCTTATGTGAGGACAAATTGCGAAACAAAATACATATTCCCATATACGTGGAAGTACGTGGCCTGAGGGACCCCCCCACCTTTCCCGTGGTTGGGGGCTCACGGATCATCACTGTGTTTCTGCTAACAAGAGCCATTATATCATGAGGAGCAAACAGGGAAGAGGGGGCCAGAAATCAAATAAAACATAAATGCTTTATTAAAATTGACAGTTAAGACGAGTTCATCCATGGTTTTGGCCACCAGTGGAAACGGCCCAACACCATTTCTACTGGCACAGAGGGCTCCAGCAGGACAGTGAGGGGAGGGGATGCCATCGCCCCCACCGTCCTCCCCAAAATACAGAAACGATAGCTTCCTTGCAGCCGGAGCCACTGCATCCCCCCCAACACCTCTCCAGCCCAACCCCGCCGCCTCAGTATGTATTAAAATGAGTTATGTAGGTCACCACGTAAAAACAAACAGTGTGTAGATGCATGCAAATAACAAAAGCAGAACTTGAGGAAAATTTATATTGCAGCTAGAAGACTAAGGAGGGAGCACGGAAAATGTCAGCCGCCTTATAATGCCACCCCGAAGGACCTCAAGGGGGGTCTGGCAGGCCTCGTTAGTGCCTCAAAGTGTGTTGAGATCCTCCCATACACAAGCAAAATTAGTTACCAGGATTTTTCCTCTGGCAAAGTAATTGCTAGGTGTCTGCTTCACCCAGGATGAGTGATGCTCTGGGTGAAAAATTACCTTGAGATTTGCTTTCCAAGTAGAGGTTCGGCTCGCCAGCCACAGCCCCATCCTGTGCCCAGGTGAACTTCAACAACTGGAAATCCTCCAGTCTGGGTGTTTCTGGCAGCTCCACCACAGCCGTGCCCAGGTTTGCTCCAGGCTGATGGAGCAGCCCCCAACCCAGCCCCTCCCCAGCCCCTGAGAAGGGACCCTTTGCAGGTACGAGGGCTTTAGAGGCAGCCCAAGGACTATCCCTGTCCCTCCTTAGCCAGAAAATAGTAATAAGCCCCATCCCCCTATATTTTTGCAGGGTCTCGGCTCTGCATGGTGAGGCCGGCCACGGTCCCCGGTGCTGCGAGCAATGGCTGGAGAGAGGAGCTGGCCCCACGCCTCGCTCCCACTGCAGACGCACCAAATGCTGCGTGTCCTTCATCTGGCACATTTGAGCTGTAATTGCAACAGCCTGAACTACCACACGGTTTTATGTGCTGATATTTCATGACATTTTATGTACATAATCTGCATATGTTATTTTTAGCAAACTTTCTCCCTGGGACAGCCTCATGTGCGCCACATCTTGTTTCCATGAGCATGTGCTGCAGTTGGGAGCGGTTTGATTTTTTTCTTTTCCTTCTTTTTTTTTTTTCTTTCCCCCCTGTCAAGACCGGGCTTTGAATTGCAGAAGCAACACACACAACATAATATTTTTCTTTCTTTTCACAAGGCTGCTTTAGGGGCAGGGGGGGAACCAAAAAGCAAAAGCGAGCGAGGCAGTCCAGCTCCCGTTTCCAGGCTTTTCCTTGCTTGGGATGCTCTGGGGTGAGTTACCATCACCCCCAAAAAGAAATAGCATCCTTCTTGGGTGGAAATAGCATCGTTCTTGGTGGAAATAGCATCGTTCTTGTGGAAATAGCATCATTCTTGGTGGTAACAGCATCATTCTTGGTGGAAATAGCATCGTTCTCGGGTATTTTGGGAGCAAGACAATTCTTTGGTCTTTGCTGGAAATGGTTTGCTGCGGCTCGCAGGGCTGCCAGCATGTGCGGGGCTGCAGCGAGCGTTGTGCTAGTGGGTGTTTTTGAGGAACTGCAGCTCCAAGCTGCATGAAGTGGTGGAGTCCCCATCCCTGCAGGTATTTAAAAGACGAGTAGATGAGGCACTTAGGGACATGGTTTAGTGGACATGGTGGTGTTGGGTTGACGGTTGGACTCGATGATCTTAGAGGTCTTTTCCAACCTCAATGATTCTATGATTCTATGATTCTTGCCTGGAGGCTCTCAGTCCCTTTGCGGGGGGGGAAATCCCAAACTTTGAAACTTAGGTCTGCCTTAAATGTTTGGTGGAGAAAATGTTCCCTAAGAAAATGGTGTTTTGTCAAACTCAAAGCATTTGTGGAAACTTACTGGTTGAAACATGAATGCTGGCCTTGGGAGGACAGTTTCCCATGGGGGGTTGATGGTCTGTGCATGGAGGAGGTGGTCCATGTGGGGATGAGGGGGTCCATGTGAGGAGGATGGGGTCCATGCAGGGATGAGGGGGTCCATGCAGAGAGGAAGGGTCCATGTGGAGTGGAGGGGTCCATGTGGGGCAGCAGCTCTGCGGTGGAGCACAGCCATGTCCAAGCCCATCGTACCGTCACTGGGCGACGGCCCCTCTGCCTGAGGAGCACCACCTGGAGATGGTCCCTGAAGGCACCAGCGATGTCCCATGGGTTCCTCCAGCCCCTGCGGCCGCAGGCAGAGCCCCAGTGCCCTGAGCAGGGCTTGGCCGAGGCTGTCGCTTTTAGAAAGGGGAAGGCTACTTTGTAAAACTGGCTTTTAGTTCAGAGGCTTTTTGAGAGCTGCAGCTGACCAGGACCTCGGGGGTTCCATTTGTGCTGGACATCAGCAGCTCGTGGGCTTCACCAGCAGGCAGCCGAGGTCTCTGCTCCAGCACGCAACCAGAAATTCGCTTCTGCTGTGTCAAACAATTGCTGGTCCCCCTGGCCCCAGTGCTGCCTGTCCCATCAGATAGGGAGAGTTTGTAAAACACAGGAGAAGAATTTGTTTAACTTTGGTGTCTCGCTTGGCCTTCCTCCTGACGGTGCTGCGACCGGTGCCCCGGGGCGGGAGGAGCAATGCGATTTGTGGCACCCATCCCGGCTCCTCCACTCCTGCAGATGCCGGACGTCCCCGACCGGGACCCCTGGATCCAGGGGTGCAATGGGGACACGCGGTAACGCACAGCAAAGTGCAACATCAAACGGCACCCGCTGCAAGCGGGCATTGGGCAGCAGCATGAGCACTTCTGCATGAGTTATCTGGGTCCCTGGCTAAAAGCTCTTCCGGAGCGCTTGGAGCAACGAAACCTTTTTTCTGAGTCCTCGTTGTGTACTAATGAAGAAATAAAATAAACATTTGGTAACAAATCCAGCATATGGTTATTGTTTGCTACAAGGACAGGGGAAAACATTACTCCATAATGTGGCGAAAAGGCTGCAGCTGCAGTATCGCATTACAGAGCCGCGCTTTATTTAATAAAGACTCGTCCTGCCAGCCTTAACGAAATTTTTCCTTCCCCCCCCAGCCCCGAGAGGTGGTTTTGGTGCCTTCTGCCGCAATGGCCGCAGCGGGGTTGCATGTGCCCTTCGTTAGCCGAGGAATCTGCTTTCAATTCTGGCCCTTCAGATTGTATTTTCACAGCGACTCATTAGTCACCAAACGTTGACAAGCCGCTGTAAGTGTGCCATCTCCCTCATTGTTTATATGCAAGTGCAGCGGCGAAAATGATTTATTTAGGTTTTAATTAAAATTTGTGGATAGACCAGTGATTTTTAGCAGTGCCGTTTCTAATTTGTGGTTGAGGGGGGGAAAAAATTAAAAAATAAATCAATAACTTTATAGCATTTATATTTTTAGAGTTACCTCAGGCGGTTATAACCTGCCGGTCACCTGCCCCTCGCCACGCAGGGCAGCTCCCAGCCCACGCACAGCTCAACCAGGGGCTGCGTTTCAGAGCCGGGGGAGATGTAACACCTACAGTTCTCACATCAAGGCACACGCCTGGGATTACTCTAGCAGGTAAATCGATGTCCCGTGAGTTTCACAACACCGGACCGAGCCCTGAGCAGATGCAGAATTGCAGCAATTTAAGGGCATATATTTAATTGCATGTGCAGCATCACAGCAGTGCCCAGGAGGAAGATGGGTAACACGGGGAGGTGGCCGAGCCCCGCGGTCCCCATGAGCAGGACCGGTGACTTGTTGTGTGAAAGCAGAAGTTATCACTTAAAAACACTTTGGAGGGTGTGGGTCACCCTCTCCAAAATAATCCGGGGTGCCCGGGCGCCTTCCCCAGCGCCAGCATCCTTCATCCCCATGCAGCCTGGCCGCTGCAGTGTGCTGCGCTGTACAACCCGCAGCAATGGTAATTTATCTTGCTGGCAACTTATTCATGACTCCAAAAGAACGACCAGGAGCGGAAGGATGAGGGGGTTGTGGTGGGCAAGTTGGCAAAGCTTTGGGGACATCGCTGCCCCCCACGCCATGCGGGACCCCCCGAATCGCCTCCCCAGGCGAGGGGCGATGCGATGCTCGTGCTGGATGGAGATTTTCTTGCTGCTCATGACATCAAGATGCATTTTTATAAGGTGCAATAAAGCACTAAGAGACTAAACTTGTGCCCCCTCGAATTATGAAAGTTAGGAGCCTTTCCTGGCCTAATACCATGGCTCAGAGAAATCCCTGCTATTACCTGATGTAAATATGTATTAATTAAAGCACTTTGGAAATGCAGAGTATTGACCTAACAGGCCGTAATGGCTCTTCCTGAGCAATTACAATCTATCATACAGCTACGTATTTCGGGTGGTATTTTTTTTCGGAGGTGTATTATTGACCCGAGAGTCCCAGGCGGTTTCCTCCCCTCGCACAGATCTTTCCTGCACTGGGGCCTGGGCGCAGCCAATGGGCTTGCAACCTTCCTGAGGAAATCAATAGAAGGGGAGACACTAAATCCCTTAATTTTAATAAATATGACATATTTCATCCTCCCCCCTCCCCGCCACGTACTTCCCCTCCTGCCCCTCATCGCCGAGGGCACTTTTGAGGCTTCCCACCTACCCGCAGACCCTGGGAAACACCCGGAGCAAAATATTTATACATAAAAGAAAAACTTTGTGCTTTCCAGTGGTGGAAACCCTTTTCAAATAAAGCATCTGTCTCCCGAGACTTACACCTTCTAATTTAATTTTCCCCTAAATCAAACAGTGTATTAATCCCCAATAGAAAACATGTTCCAGTTGCACAAACAATATTTAAATGGTATAATAGGGACATCTTTTATAAATACTTCTAACAAATCCTGAAAAAACCCGAATGTGTGGGCTATAATTAATCGAAATGCCAAGTGCCAGCTAACCAGGAAAACTCCAGCATCATAAATCTGCCCCGAGCTTTCTCACACATGCTGATGGATGGGGACTCAGAGCTTAAATATTTAACAATCAATAATTCAAATACCTATCCTACCCTATTAAATTTGTCACATTTATTTATAAATGCAACATCCAGCTGAAGTTTCTCTAAAAGTTGTGCGTCTTCCACCCAATAACAAAATGCAGCATTTTGGAAGAAGAGTGTTTCTTTAGCTTTGGAAGGAAAAACAAGGCGCTGGGTTATGAAATTTCTTCGGGGAAATAATGAACAATGGGGGGGGGGGAGAAATTAAACCCCATATACCAAAATAGTTGGCTGCGTCTCCTTCACCCTAATAGGTTTGGATAATGCAGTGTGCAGGCAGGTGTTATGTCGTATGAATCACATTTATAGGAACATTTTCCAATTTCTTCGCCGCCCAAGGCAGGGAGCTGCCATTCATGCCTCTGCAGATGAATATTTCTGTGGCACAGGGTGGGCTGTGGCCCCTGCCCGCGCATCGCCTCCTGTCCTGAGCAAATCGTGCAAAAAACCCCCAAACCCAGAGAAAGGGGTGGGTTTGGGTCTGACCTGAACCGCAGCGACGCTTTGCTTTGCCCCGTGGGAGGGAAGAGTGGGACAGAAATAAATACATGCTGGGTCCAGTGCTGGCAAGCTAGAGGCCATTCACTGAATAATAATAATAATATAATAATAATAATAATAATAATCTTGCCAGTTTGCAGCACCAGCAGCCTCACTCCGTATTTCAAAGGTTTTTGGGAAAGCGGGGACGATTGCATGGTTTATCAGGTGGCGCCTCTCCTTTCCAATGGCCTCGATAAAAATAACGGGGAAACATCGGCTTCATTTCCATCCATCCATCCGGAGGAATGGGAGGTGGCTCAGAGTATCCCGTTTGCCGCTGGAGACTTGGCCATGCCTCCAGCTGCCTGCAGCAAGGAGGGTCCCTTTGCCCCCTGAGCATCATTTATTTTAAAGGAGCACCAAAACTGACCCAAAAGGTCACGAAACTCCTGGACCCAAACTTCTGGAAGGATTTCAAAAAATCGTGGAGCTGCCTATGGGTAAGGGAGGTGGGAGGTGCCGGCCGCGGCCCCCGTCCTCCCGTCCCCCCGGCACCACCGGAGCATGCCTGCGGGCCCGAACACGAGTTACGGTGGCATAAATCTCCTTTGCAAATTTATTGCCATAATTTATCAGCTCATGTTGCTGAATGGCCAAGCAGTTAATTTTAAAATGAAGTGGTGCTATTTTCATTAATGCCCTTGTGCTAACTACCTATCAAAACACGCGGAGGCAATTAATACTGTGTTGCTGAAGTACTGAACCAATAAATATTTCCAGTCTTGGCTTGTTTTTGGCAGATAAAAGACATTGGATGAACCCACTGCCTCGGTAATGCTCCCCGAGTCCCTTTCTTGTTGCATCATCAAGAACATTTACATTTAAGGAAGAGATTAAGTAGCCAGATCCGCCAGTAACAGGAATTTAAAAGGCTGTTGTTTCATGACATGTGAGTAAGCCCTTCAGGATATCTGTGCAATAACAATAAGCTTGCGAGAAGATTGAAAATTTCTGAAGATTATATATCAGCAATACAAAAGCAATTTGGCACAGTCCGCATTTGGGGAAAGAAAGGTGAAAATGCCCAATGTGTCGAAATTCGGTATAAATACTTTGTCACCACCGCACTCACTGCAACTTCATCACCCACCACGCTACGGAGCATCCTTTTGAGGGAAAAAAGGGCTTGCTTGCAGACTTTGTTTTTTATGGTCAGAACCTGGTTTTCAGCCTGTATTTCTTCCACTGATGAAAAATCAAATAGTGATAAATAAAACCTCACTAAAAAAGGGAGAGCCAGGGCAGCAGGCTTCTCACCCGTGCACAGCACCGCATACCTTTCGACAGGCTTCGTGCCGTACAAATCTCCCTGTAAGCACGTCCCATCGTTTCTCCCTCCAAGGCAGAGCAGCAAAGCGCCCGCGTTTCTCTGCCTGAACACCACCCTGTACTTCTTCCACCCAAAGTTTTTAATTTTCTGTTAGCGGGCTACTGTGTATTCTTCTTGCGTCCTGAGGCAAGCTGACACATTTTGATAGCAATAAATAATAAATGTGATTTATTTCCTCAGATGCTGATGGAGGAAGAAGGAGAAAGCGAGAAAGAGTGGAAGAAAAGGAGTGAGAAAGCAGGAGATGGTGCCCAAGCCCCAGCCACGGCTCCGCGGGTGCCTGCTCCCAGCACAGCTTTCACCTTGCGTTCGGGCAGGGTCCGGCCGCCCTCCGGGAGCCCCTCCTTGTTCCTCCACAGCGCTGAAACCCAGGGCAGCCTCACCCAACAGCCTCAATAATAAAGGGTATGAATAAATAATAGTGAATGATTTTTGTGGGGCCCCCAACGGATGCGAGCACAGGGGCCAAGTGCGAGAAAGGGGCAGCGTTAAGGAGCAGTTGGCGAGCGCAGCGTCGGCCACGCCAGCCACAGATGGGCCAATGGGGAGAAACCTTCCCTGTGTAGTGTAACTGAACTTTTTTTTTTTAAAGCATATTTTAATTTTTCTGTGTGTATTCGTGCAGCGATGTGGGTGGGTGGGTCCCTGTCCCACCCTCCCATCCCTGCACCCCCTGTGCTCAGCACTGCTGCTCGGAGGAAGCATCCGGCTCCCGCTGCCCCGCAGGGCACGTTGGCCCACGCCTGGGCTCATTTCCAAGCCAAAGGGGCACCACCACTATTTGGGCTTGTTTTTGCAGCCTTGAGATGAACTTTCTGCCCAAAAGTGGGAGTGAGTGCAGGCTCAGCACCACCGCCCCTCCCCCCCCCCCCCCTTCTCCCTCCCTCCTCCCGGGGCTCAGGGGGGTAGAAAGGGGCAAGCACCACTGGTGACCCCCTGCTTGGGGCACTGTGTTTTCTGCAAGAACAGATTTGGCTTCTCCTTACCGTCTAGTCCCCTTCATGAGAAAAAAAGCTAAACTGAGTGGGCTCCAACCTGTCCTCAGCTTCCACACCATGCATCGCTGCCAGCAGGTGCTGCGTCCGAAGGAGCAACTGGGACACAGCGAGGGGCACGGACGGGGTCCCCGAGGACAGTGACATTAGAGCTGTGCACAGCCCAAACCTCCCATCCTGGCCTCGTAGCCAAAACCAAAACTAAGTGGAGGTGTGAGAAAGGAAATACCAGTGGTTTGTGAGTGTCCGGCAACTATTTGTTAGAAAACACTCATTTACCCCCAAATAAAACGGAAGAGCTGGTATTGCAGCTGGTGCTGCCCTGGAAAGGGCTGGGCATCGTGGTGGTCCCTGACTCCTGTCCCCCAAGGCCACGCGGCAGAGCTGTACCGGCCCTCACCTCCCATCAGCCTCCACGCCTGCTTTTAGGTAGAAAACAGGCAGAATGGCTTAAATGCAAAAAATTCCTTTCTGCAAATATTAATTTCTGCACATATCTTTTAAGAAAAGGTGTTGCACAGTGAAAAACTTTAAAGAAAATTTTAAAGGTTATAAAGAAACTTATTTTTTCCTGTCCATCACCTACAGAAGCCTTTTAGAGAGGTGTAGTACAGCCGGGGCTGAGTGGGGCAGCTCTGCCCGGCCGGGCTGCAAGGCCATCTGCAACAGCGATGGCCAAAACGCGGCCAACTCTGGTACTTGGGCTCTTCGGAAATGCAGAAATATTTTAAAAGTTTAGCTACATTTAAAGATATATTGTAGCATTTGCAGAATTAATTAATCTCCTCAGTTAGTCTTCACTAGAAGTGCTTCGTGTCTTTACTCTGGATGATTTAATCTGCAGAGGTTCGCTGAAGATGATTAATCCGTTATCACGCGAGGAACAGTTTTGTGTTGATGGGACACCGACAGCACAGGAAAGTACAGCCGATGTGATGGCAGTGACTCAATTTAAGCAAATACTCCCGTGATTTGGGATGAAGCTACTGCCTGGGAACCCCGAAACCTGCCCAGGTCAGTGGGCCGGTGCCAGCCCCAGCGCCACACACCCGCAGAGGTCAATGCCGTGAGCGGCGGTGATGCCTGTGGCCCTACAGCCGCACGCACCCCCTGTGCCCAGCTGAAAGTAAATAACAACACAGCCTCTTAGCATTAGCAATTTTTTATTTTCCTTTTTTGTTGCATAGGAAATGCAGTACTTGCTTCCAGTAATTGTATTGTAATGTGAGAAGGTGGTAGCACTAATGGTTGAATACAAGAGTTAAACTAATCCACACCAGCTCAAAAAACCTGCGGAGACTTAGTTGAATAAGAATGGATGCCCACAGTGATTCTCAACCAATTACAATTTTTTTCACAGAACACAGTAAAACTAAAATGGTAACTATGAGAGTCAATACAAGTATACTAGAGGCACGAGGGGCCTGACTCATAAAAAAAAATGAACACGACATGGTATTAACACGGGTGTCAAGTGAATTTGCAGCAGATCTTTCACACGGCCGGTGGAAATTTTAGCGCCCCGAATTTCAAATTGACGCTGAGGGACTCGGCTGGGCCAGTCTCAGGCAGCGGGGCAGGGCTAGGTCAGAGCTCAGCCACGCGGAGAAACCGCACAGCCAGCCAAAAATGGAGATTTCTCCTTGATTGTATTTCCAAAGCAAAGAATTTCGCAGACCTTTCCCCAAGGCAGCAGTCGCAGCCGGGCACCGGCAGCAAGAACAGGCAGTGGCGGCGGATGCCAAGCCGGGCACTCTCTTCCTACCATGCTCCGTCTAGAAACTCATCTTCTTTTTATTTCCCTCATATTAATTTGTGGATGCAGATAAAAGGGGGGGATTTCACCCAATACAATTGTTTTTGTTCATGCTCGAGCACAGAAGATTAACTAAGTGGAAAATAGTCTTCCCTAAAAAAAAGCGTAGAAGTACAAAAGTTCACATTGTGTACAAGTGTTTGCCTTTACGAAGGTTTTCTCTAGAGCTCAGAGGTAGCGATCTAGCGTATTTTTTCTGGTACGGACAAGATCTCTTTTGTAATCGAGTAGCCTCGTACCACCGTGTTACAAACCCCTGGCATCGGCCAGAGCGCGGCACGGAGTCGTCCCCTCCCCTGTCTCCCCCTTTTCTCCTGCCAGCCTGCACCTCTGGGGTGTCGGAGCATGGTCCTGCGCTGCCTCGCCTCCTCCACGGCCCCTTCCCATCCATTCGTGTTCTCCGTTGGGGTTAGGGGAGGCGGAGAGGGGAAGGGGAGGGAGAGGAAAGCCAGCAGGCGCGCATGCCGAGGAAAGCGGGGCTCGCCAAAGCGTGCGCTTGGAAAGAAAGCCATCCTCAATTTGGACGAGAAAAGCCCACCAGCCTCCCGTGTTAATAGCAAAGGAGCTTTTATGAATCGGGCCCAAAGTTTGTACAGAGTTTGTTTGAAGAAAAATATTGCAACTGTGCATGAAACTAAACAACCACATGAGGTTTTTTTTTTCTTTTTTTCTTTTTTTTTTTTTTTTAAAGGGTTTTTCTTTGTATATGAGGAAGTCTGGTGTGAAGAAGGGTCAAGCATGGGTACCTGGTTAACCGCTGCCCATTAAGAAATCTCTCGCAACGTGAGCTCAATCTCATTTGTGGGTTTAAAGGACTGTCCCTTAAATTTGAACTTTATGCATCTGTTCTTCAGAGCAAGCTCTCTGAATTCTTAGGGTAGCTTTTTGAGACGAAAATTTTACCAGGCACGGATTTCTGGTCTCAAACACCATGTCCTGCCCTCTAGGGAAAAAAAAAAAAGGAAAAAAAAAGAAAAAAAAGAAAAAAAACCCAAAACACAAGTAATACTGAATTTAAGTAAATGTATACCTCCAAAATACTGAAAACACCCCAAATCAAGAAAAGACAGAATTTGCGTTCTCAGTGAAATATCTTTAAACCTATCTGACAAGAACCAAGTCAGAAAAAAAGACTAACATAACTTTGAGTAATATTCATACAGCTACTAAGCATTATGGAATAGCATGCATTAATATTGTACGGTTATTTTACATCACCTATATCAGAAGGTTCTGACAGACAGCGAAGGCTACCGGTGTAGAAAAATCTTACTTCAGAAGAGCAATATAATACAGATTTCACAGGCACTACATTTTAATATATCAGGTATTATGCTGGTTTTCTTATAATTCTTTCTGTCCTAAAGCTGGCATTATAACAATGACCGAAAAGGCAAGGATCGAAGTAAACGGAAAGTAGATACCAAAGTTGATATATTCTTTTCTTTTTTTTTTCAGATAGATTAGTGCATAGTTTTCATGCAGATAAACACTGCTATGCATTTACATTGTTGGAAAGCAGAGTGAATTGAGCCCAAGTTGTCACATTTTTGTAAATCATTTTGCCAGCCTGTAATAGCACCATGTAATGGATTTGCATTAAACATTAAATTGATTTCAGAATTGGTGACACAGTATTCACTACAGTTAAGTGCTATGGAATAGCTTCAATGTTACCTGCTATATATCAAAGCAATTTTCATCCCACTGCTTTTTTATTGGAAAAAATAAAAGGAAAATGTACTCGATACTAATTAGACTATTGCGCAGCCTTGGACTTGATGATGGCATAGCTGGGTTTACTGTCAAACAGTAATACATGCATTGACTTCAAGACAAAATTGGCATTGTAAGCTTGATTTAATGAAAATCCTGCCTAGCAGGCAGTGTTAACTTCACAAGACCTGCCTCCGACAGACCTCATGAGGTTTATTTTGTTATTTATTTATTGTTTAGGTGCCATTGAAGCTCTCCTTACATTGTCATGCCGGTTATGGTTTTAATTTTGTTCGATGGAGGCCTTCTACCAAAAAAAAAAAAAAAAAAGATATTTCCAGAGACACAATGCAAAGTACAATATTAACTGACATTCTTAAAAAAAAAAATTCACCACAAGGAAAAAAAAACTGTTTTAGGCTATGTATCTGGGTTTTTTTGTATTTTTGTACAGTAAATATTTTATAACACTGTTACTACAAAGCTGCAAATATACGGAACAAAGAGAACTAGAGAAAGAAAAAAAAAATGTTAGAGGGATTTTGCATATTCCTGTGGGCTGACTGAATACTGTGGAGTTGAGAAAACTTGGTGTTTCTTTTCCCCTTTGACCTTAAGGGGAGGGGGAACAAGCAACAGAGACAAAAAGTGTACCATGGCTGCCTAAACTCGAAGCCCGAAAGTTTTTATTATAAAGGAAGAAGAATAAATAATAATGGCATTGCTGGGGTGTGCGGCATGATAAAAGCAAGTGCCCTCGCTCAAAAAAAAGAGGAAAAAAGAAAGGAATTAACTCGAGAAAAAGTCAATTCGCGCTAAGCCATTTCTAGGGCTTTAAATTTGGAGGGGGGGGGTGGATACAGGTCAGAGTATTTGTGCGTCTGACGGTTTCTGGAGAGAAGGAGACGAGGAGAAAGAAGTTGTTCGCGTGACTCAAAAAGAACGACCGGAGCGACTCGGAGGGGAGCGGGAACGTAACCTGATGCGGAGTCAGGGGCTACCGCTGCCGGGCCCGACTCCTGCCTGCTCCTGCCTGCAGCCTGCACACCCCAAGCAGGATCCCTCCTGCTCGGCTCCCCACTCCTTGCTTGACTGGGAGGACTAAAACACTGTTTGTTCTCTACACCTGCACAGAACGGAACTGCTGTGTTTTCTGCGTGAGAGTAAGGTGAACGAAAATTTAATTTAGTGTGTAATACTTTACAACCCCTGTTGGTTAACACCCTTGACCGCCTACCTAATGTTTTAAAGCCTTTAAAACATTTTTTTTCTCGCAATTCTGCTCAGAGTTCCCTAACTTTAGCGTCATCAAACTTAATATGACAAAATACCTTCAAAAATACAGCATACCTGTAATGTCCATTTACAATGGTTCTTCAGTAGCCTATACTTCTCAAGCATAGGAATATGCTATACCATTGAGAGAAGAAAAATAACTGTATTTAAATACATACAAAAAGGAAACGGGAAAGTTTTTAACTTAAATCCAGTTCCCAAAGGAAAAAAAAAAAAAAGCAATTCTATGAACGCTGCCTTTATAACGAACAATCAGAAATTCCACTAAGCTAATTTGACAGAAATTTTTCCTCATTTAAACAACATTACAAAAGTCCTGCATTATAAAATAGGGTAGAATAAATCAGTGTAATCAATAAAACTATACAACATACAAATTACATATCTTCTGAGTGGGCAGTTTAATTCTCTCTCTTTGCAGCCATGACTACAACATGCTCACTAAAAACAACTAACTGCCCAAACTATTGCTTAGTTTGTTTTGTTTAAAAAAGGGTGCAATTTTATTGTATATACAACCAATTTACTGGTAATACCTTGTCTCATAGCAAGGTTCTGACAAAATGTTTGTCTAGGCTTTTTTCCCTTCACTGTGAAGCACTGAAAGCTGCTATTTTTTTTAGTGCACATATGTCTTAATAAAGTAATGCCCAGCTAAGTGCTATAGGGAAGGCAAAGGATGCTGGCTAGAGGATGTGATACCATATACTAACAATCACACAATACAATAGAGCAAAATGACTACTCAACCACTTATCAGACACATATGAAAATCCAAAACATTTTATTTTTTCCTTAAATAGAGAATAACCAGTAAACAATTTTCAGAACTTGGAAGTTTAAAAACGTGCATATAAAAATGGGCATTATATACTTTTATTGAATGTGGATTGATTGCAGTCTGCTAATAAAAATGGGTGTGGGATCTGAAGAAAAAGGAAGTTTTTTTTTTTAAGGCTTGCTTGTGAAAGGAACAGTTGTAAAACAAAAATTGCTTGAAGCAGGGTTCAGCTTAGTGCTTCACAGTTTGACTGCTTCTCTAAGAAGAGCCCTTCCTGCATGTGCATTCAAAATCACAAAAGTACAAAGACAAACACCTAAAACACACTGCGTCAAGTGCAGCACCAACTTTGGTCAAATAAAAAAAAATAAAAGAAAAATTAATAATTGCTAAGCTTTTCTACATGATATAAGCAGGTATTGCATATTTTCATATATCTGGGAGAAAACAAAACAAAAAGGAAGACTCCAAATAAAATGTAAAATGCAGCAACATCCAAAAATACTGATAATCTATCATCTACAGATCTCAGAATAGCACTGCCACTGACCATACAGGACAATAAACACTACTCCTATCTGCGGAACAACTAACATCCTATTTAATTCTAGATGTTGAAACTGACAATGGCTGACATAAAAGTCACATTTACAAAAAGTGTCTCCAAATGCTTGACTAGGGAAAAACCCCTTTCAATATAGGAACATGTGCAACAATTCCACAAATAATCGCTATCCAGGGCAAGGCACATTGATATGGAATTTTTTTTTTTTGTTTCGTGCAAATTAAGAAAACAAAACAAAACATTGTTTCAGGGAAAAGATGAGGAGCAAAGTGTCTTCCCAAGAATTTCAGTTACTTGATTGTATAGGACAGTAGTAGAAACCCTTCTGAAGGGTCGAACAAACATAGTTTAAAGGCAAGTGCCTGGAATAGGGATTACAATATTGTGTCTTAATGCACTCTACTTTACCCTACATTAACTATATAAAAATTAGTTACTAACACTAGAACATGCAGAGACTTTCTCTGATTAGCTGGACTCGCCAACCAGAACGTATATATATGTATAGTATAGGAAACCTTCTTAAAGTTGCATGTGAAGCAAAGGGGTGCTCCGCTGTCTGATAGAAAAAATCACTTGCACTCTTTTTTTTTTCTTTTTTTTTCCTTTTTTTTGTACATAAGATACAGGACGTTTGGGGTCCAAACTTTTTTTTTTTCTTTTTTTCTTCTTCAGCAAGTGCCCTTGCTTTGAACTGGCATAAGTTGTAAGATCAGCATCATTCGTTTCTGTATTGTTTTCTTCGCAGTCCAGAAAATGTACCAGTTCAGGGACACGAAGGTGTTTTACTTTCTGGACCGTTCTTTCTTATTCCCAAGGTGTTTGAGAACTGATAAACCCTATATTGCCGGAAACACGAAAAATTTGTCAGAATTGGCATAATCCATTATAGTGACTTTTAGCTTATAAAATTAACAGGTATTATGATCTCATTTTAGTTATGTGCTTTGATAACAGAAAATGATTAATTAGCATTTAATGTAGTTAACATATTGTGGTAAAAGCACCATTAGATTTGTTTTTTTTTTTTTTTTAATTTTCCTTCAGTTTTAAAGGGATACAAGTTCAACAATAAAAAACATAAAAAGCAAAAATAGCTCCCCTTTTTCTTGCAAGGCTGTTTTTTACCCCAATAATTTAGAGTCCTGGGGTGGAAGGACTTGGAAAACAAAAATAGAATTTTCAACAATCTCTATCTTACAAAGATATTTAGCTATCCAATGAAATTGCACTTTACTCAATTCAAAATTCGATTGTTTTGATTGATTCCTGTCAGTTTCTGTCAAAACAGACCAACTTCCCCATTTCTGCGTGAATTTTTGTGTAATTGTTGAAAATTGTTGAAAAATGTTTTTTTTTAAATGTAAGTGCAGCATTTCAAACTTTTTTCTTTTTTTTCTTTTTTTTTTTTTTTAGTGAATAGTAGTAGTTCGATGTTTTAAATCGCTCTGCAATTGAGTGGAAAAAAATTGTTGACAATGCTCTTATGGTTCATGTTACGTATCGAAGTGCCGACTGTAAAAAAAAAAAAAAACCCCAACAAAAAAAACCTGCAATTTTTTTTCCGATATGTTACAGAAAAACATGCTCTATGTCTGTCCGGTAAGTTATATATTGCAGAATTCAGCTACTACAAAAGTTATAGTTTAAGTGTGTTTCATGATTTCTCAAGAAGTCTCACACCTGTATGGGAAAAATCGATGAGGATACTGTAAAACAGTTAGGCTCCATATGGAAAGTGTGTTACAACAGCGAGTTGGTAAGCAGCAGCAGAGGCTAGTTCTACTCAGTGTCACCTAACGCTTACACTACCAATGAAACACTTCAAAAGTTATGAAGCCCAACCATTTCCAGCACCATATGAGAAATTACAACAGTCCTAAATTGTCTAAAAAAAAAAAAAAAAATATAATCTCGAAAAAGTTACGGCCTTTGCCATTCAACCATAACGTTTGCCATTTCCATGTACTAGTTTGCTGTCGGTGTCTGCTCGCCTCCCCTTCCGCCGATGTGAAGTCGCTGCGCTGCGTTGCTGCTGCTTCCGTGTTACAGAGGTGGGAAGGGGTCTGGTGGTCTGTCCGGTGGGTGGTGGGAAGCGGAGACTTTTATCCCAGGTACCAGGACTGCAAAAGAGAGAGGAGAAGCGTCAGCCCCGTCGCCAGCTTTCCCCGCTTCCCGAAGGGCTCTGGGCATTGCCGCCAGCCTCCTCCGCCAAGAGGGGGGCTAATTGAGACCGTGACGAATCGACCTAATTACAAAGCTTAATTAAAAATACTGTACAAATCAATACTTTTTTTTTTCCCGCCGACAGTCGCTGGACATAGCTACAGATGAACGCAGGGGTCATGTCACGTTACAAGTTATCAATCTTTTTAATAGATTATGGCTTGAAGATCCCTCCAGTTCACTTTTGTCTAATCCCCTGAAAAGGCGATACACATTCACCTCTCTGTGCCATTTATCACCCTGCAGTCGGGGTTTTCTTGGGTATTTAGGCATGTGCCAGCATAAGCATCTGTTGCTTTATACTGCCCTGCTTCAACTGTCTCGCTGGAACAGATGCACAGAAATTCAATAACAGGGCTGTTTTCTTAGGAGAAACGTGGATCGCTAGAGAAAAGCCAGGATAAAGCAAATCTGGGGGAAAGTGGATCAGCGAAAATGTCCCGTATCTCTGGCCATACTTGTGTTTCAAAACAAAACGCAGACCTCAACTAATAGCTTTTCTTTGGGAAAATCTTTTTTTTTTCCCCTTCCTCCCCCAAAGGGAGGGAATTCCCTGGGATTTCAGCTCTGCAACAATACCATCCTTAACCCAACCGCACAGATGCCCAGAGCACAGAAGGCAATTTCTCTCCTCGATAGGAAAATAAACACCGTCGGAAGGCTGGAGTGGGCTCTGCTGGAGTCGGGGCAGTGCCACTGCACCAGAGAGACCCGACTCGGCCCCGGCGAGGTCAGACCAACCTGAACCCGGGATGAATAAGAGCAGTGTTAGGCCCTGGGATTGTACGCGCAGGGGGATGCTACTTGGCAATGACATATTGCTGTGGGAATACACCAACAAGCGGCAACTATTTAGCCTGAAGTAAAGTAATACAACAAGAAAGATTCAGGTATTAAAGAGCTGTTGCTGATACCCCATGTTTTTACTTTGGCTCCCGTAATATATGAGGTGCATACGTGTGCACATATAAACTGACGACAAGTTTTACCAACTTTTTCCTCTGCTCCTTTTCAGCGTCTGACGTGATTGATAGCATAATCAACCCGGGGAGGATTTATGAACATTTACAGAAGACTCTGAGGCAAGTTTCATGTGGGACTTGGAGATTATGTGGTCTTGCCATGGAGGTAGGAACCGGTAAAATAAATAGCACGAT
The DNA here is from genome assembly GCF_965638725.1 of Aptenodytes patagonicus. Lineage (NCBI taxonomy): Eukaryota > Metazoa > Chordata > Aves > Sphenisciformes > Spheniscidae > Aptenodytes > Aptenodytes patagonicus. Next base: position 60,273,701 of record NC_134953.1, read on the forward strand.
CGGAGAAGTTGTCCTGCTTCCAATACACCTCATTAACTAACTCTTCCTCCACTCACCCTTCTGAATACAAACACACCGGTCCCATATCGGCTCCATCTATTGCCTACAGATTTTATATTTAGACTTACGTTGGCTGCAATTAAACGAAATAGTTCTCATATGTAAAGTTCATAAACAGAGAAAAGTTCTGGCAGGATTTGTGAAGCGGTGCCAAGTCCCGTTCCCCTCCCTGATTGCAGGGCCCTACTGATTTTAGGCGGGCGCAGGGACGCTGAGCGCAGACTGTGCCGGAGGCACCTCTGACCACTGCGGGCTGCCAACTCTTCCGAACCTTGCAGGGTCATCCCTTACGCTTGTCATTTGAGCGCGACAGTCTTTGGCTGGGCTGGGAACTCTGCAAGTCCCCAGCAGGGAGCAGAGGAGTTAAAAATTCAGAGCCGATGGTTCAAATCTATATTGCAGATGTCCAATTGGCTCCCATCGCCGCTGGCCTGGCCACATGGACCACCGGCCGGGGACGGGCGCGGGAGCTGCTCTGGCCTCGCCACTCCTCTTTCACTTCAAAAGCAGGTTTTTAAAAAAACAAAAGCAGAAAAAAAGGCAAAAAGCGAGCAAGCTGCGGTTGCGGAGGTGGGGCGGTTCACGGAGGAGGCCCGGGGCGGCGAAGCGGCCGCGGCCGCACTCCCTCGGGGCAGGGGCAGGCAGCGGGGCAGCGCGCCGGGGCTCCCCTCCGCTCCGGCCGGCAGGGGATGCGCGCCGCCGCCCGTCGGTCCGTCCGTCGGCCGGTCAGTCGGTCCGTCCCCCCACGGCACCGCGCTCCTTCACGCATCTTGCTATTCAGCCTGCGCCTTGCAGACAAGGTTACCCCAGAGCGGCTCTGTAATCCTTCACTGAAATAGGCTTTATTGATTGCTCTGGTCTATTGTTCCCTTTTCAAGTCCCCCAAGTTCAAGTTCATCCTGGTGTTACATCATGTCTCGTTGCTAGGGGCAACCAGACAGCCCCAGACGTGACTATCATTAGCAAGAGCCGCGCTGCGCCCTCCCACCGCCCGCCAGCCGCTCTGACGTAGCAGCCCCGCTGCAAACACATTGAAGTATTTATTCTGCCTAATTTATGACCTCCACAGCAAGAGAGACCCCCACTCCAAAAACCAACACTGTTGTATATTTAATTAATCTGTCTTTCTCTGGCACTTGGGAAAGTTAGACAAAGGTCTAATTATTGTGTGTCGCTCCCCACACTTTTCTTTTTGGGGTGACTATTTGCATGGGAAAAGAAACGGCGAGGCTGGGCGCGAGTCCCCTCCCTCCAAAACACCTTTTTTTTCTCCCCTGCCCTATTGACATTTCATGAAATACTTTAGCTGCTTAAGGGAATTAGAAAAAAAAAAATCTGATGTGAATGTAACTCCTTCTGAGTTGGTATTCAGTAACACAAATCAACTCATGACATGTTTAAATTTAAATGCTAACCACACACTCTGCGAGTTACTTTAAAGGTTAGTTTTTAATCAATAGAAGTTGCTGACTCCGGAGTTTTTAGCAGCGCAGTGCAGCTCTGGGGCCTTTGTCTAGCGTTGGGCTTTCAAACTTTTTTTTTTCTTGAGATGATTTTAGCAATGATTTGCAGACACAGAGTGCTATTGTGCTCCTGACTAGCAACATGTCAATAAAGGAGTAGAGTTACCATGCACTAGGGTGTCAATATGACTCCTGCAGACACTGCTCGGCCTTAATACCAATGAAAAACTTAATTAACCCTTACAGGATCGACCCAAACCGCACGGCTATTTTTTAAACTTCCGTGCAGGGGCTCCAGATCGCCTTTACTGAAAAGCTGCTTTTATGGGATCCGAACTCCAAGCACCTCGCAAACAGCTGCATCCCACTTTGCCTGTTCCTGCGACCCCACTTGGATGAGATGTTTTATGGGCTGAGGCAGCAGAACAGCAAGACAGAGAGCGCATTTACCCATCAGATCCCACCAGCACCGCTCTCAGGATACCATTTTAATTTAGAGCGTCTTACAGCTGAAATGCACACAGAGAATGATCCTCCTTTTCTACTAATCATTTTAATATTAAGATCTCATATCCCCCTCAAGCCTCCTATACACGTCTAAGTCTTCCCGGATTAGGTCTGAAGAGCACCATTGTCCTTCTGAAGCACCTGTGAAACTTCTCTGCGAGGGGAGAGGAGATGTCCGCGCATCAAATGAAAACGTCTAGGAAGCATATTATGCATTCAGAGCCCTAAGAGTTGGGATCTGTCAAGTTTTTTTGCATGATTAGGGGGCTTAGGGGGGAAAAAAGAAGCCCAGATCCCTACGTTCGGATGGCCGAAGTATTTTTTGCCTTCTTTCAGAGCGCTGCTCAGCGTGGTGCTGGCTGTGCTCTCACGTCTAACCACCTTATCCATTTTATCCCTTCACGTTCTGTAACCTATCCGACTGCACCCAGACGGAGAACGGCGTATTGCCTTTCTTAATTTAAAATCTCCATTTAAATCATGTGCACTATCGCAATACAGTCAGGATGATATTATCTCCGCGCGTTTTCATAAAAGAGCCAGTATTTTATTTCCCCGCTATTTACTTTGCAGTACTATTCTCCCAGTGAGTTTAGAGCTAAATGAATCCACCGGAGCTAAAGGTCCTACGCAGTAAAATTACTGCCACACAGTTGTCGGTGCCACTACGGGTCTGTATTGTCCTGCCGAGCATCTCACTGTCCTTCCTCAGCGCTCAAGGTGAAACATCAGAAAGAATTCTGCAGTCCGGTACAAGATCTTCGCTTCCCTTTCTCCAGTCAAATGAAGAAGTAATCTCATCAGGTTGAAAAGTGCTGACTAAGGATTTAATAAAGTGCCTGCAGATGTGTGTCATCTCTAAGGTATTCAACTCATGTAATGCAAAACAGTTCCACACCGAATGTGCTTATAAAATTCCATTTAACCATTGCAGAGCTCTATTTTACTGTTCTCGGAGGAGTATTATGACAATTTTTTTTTCCCTAATTTACAGCACCATGAAAGTTGAAACTCTGTGCTGCCAGTATCTGAGAATCCTCACAGTAGTAAGGTTTTATGAACCATAAACAATATCTACTTGACAGAATCCTAAACAGGAAGTCTGAAATGGCAATTACGTTTCTTTGATAGCGCAAGTCTATTTGTTTCTTATGCTATTCTGGAGATAGCAGAGACACACAAAAATCCTCAAGCGACTTCTGACAATCGGGTCTTTTGTATGGGAAGAACAGCAAGGAAACACTCCGCGATTCAGGATATTTAAAAGGAAAAAAGCTGAAAGTGCCTCATTGACTCCAGTAGCAGTTTCTGCCTGCGTCAGGAGCCCAGAAACAGGCCCATTGTTTATTAAAATCTTCCTAAACCAGCCTTCCTGCGCGACATGTTTTACCCCTGGCTCCCAAGCTTAACCGTGAGCACCGCTCACGTGTTTTAAACCAGAAAGACAATCAAACACAAACTTGTTATATTTACTTCTACCTGCACATCTCCTGCCCTAACAATGAGACCTTTCTGTTTGTACAAAAGGTGAGGGTTGTAAAGCGGCCCTATCTGTTTTTTGAATTAAAAAGTTAAACAAAAGTCCTCAAGGGCAAAGTTTAACACTGCGGAAGGAGGTTGTTAATGTGGAATCCAGAACTGGGTGTGACAGTTGGCTTATTTCTCCGGGCGATGTAGGTTATTTAAGGACATTCACACATTTGAAACTCTGACAAACTCCACACATAGGAGCTTTTGCTTCACCTAATGCACTTAGAGCTAAGATCTGGTCTGTGCTAGCCATTTTCTTCAGGTTTCAGCCCAGTTCGGCTGCCTGGCGGCGGGACAGATTGGTGCCATTGGGACTTCAAAGGCAGCTGCCGTGGTGCTGCGGCCGTTGCTGCCCCGGGCACGGCTGCGCTTGCAGGAAGCTATCGCTGCACAGGTCTGGGCGGGAAAATCCACCTTTGATAAGAGCCTAAATTAAAAAAACCTTGCAGCTTTAGAGCTTGCCGGCAAAGTGGCTGTTTGAGCAGCCAAGCTGAACCTCAGCCACGACCGTCGGGCACCTGCGAGGATTCATCATGGTGCATCAGTTCAGTTGTTTTGTTTGGGGGTGACATTTCAGTCATCTCAAGAACTTCAAGGCAATCAAAACCATTAACCCCAGGAAGGTGAATCGCGGTAACGAGTCCTTCTGGTTGCAAAGATAAAACGCGAATGTAAACAGCTAGGCAGCAAACTGGTCCTTTAGACATCACCTTGTGAGAGGTCCTGGGAAGGCTCTTCCCCGCGCTGGGTCGTTTGAAAGCAAGGGGCCAAAACTGGGGCTTTGATGCAATTTCAAAAGGGCTGCCAGGGTGAGTGAAGGCAGTGGCAATTCAGCTTCTGGTGCGACTGGCTGGAGGGCTCCTGCAGATAAAGCAATTGCCTTTGGTTTACCCCAGGTCTGAATTCATCCCACTTTTCTATTGGTTTCTCCAGAGTTTCTCCAGGCATGAGATTTGATCCTACTGCATAAACCAAAAGGTGAATATTAAAGATAAAGTCACCTTTGTGCCTATGGAAGTTATTTTCTTAGAGCTGGGATTAATTATTTAGTAATTATATTTTCCAACATGAAATACCAAAAGGGACACAAGCAGCATGCTGGTCAGCCCCAAAGGGACATAAAACAGTGAGTGAATCTTCTGGTTGTCCAACATCCACACCCAGGAGAGTTGCATGCCCCACTACGAGCATATTTATACTGTCTCGAGGAAGATAAAACCCATCCCAGGGGGGACACTAGTCTCCAGGCGATGTGTACAGAAGCTCTGCATCCAATAGCTTTTGCGAGAACGGCAATTGTGGCAAACTGCACTAAATTACGTGCAATAATTTTGTAATACGGACTTCTGCCTGCTGACTATTAAAAATGTATAGTAGTCCAAACCACTTCTCTCCTGGGACCAACAAACTCACTTCGGGAAAGATTTCTGCTTGGGTTCAAACCTCAAGTTGGGAACAGCTAGTGTTTTTAACTAAGTCACCCCAAACCCTCCCAAACCTATGAAAACACACTCGTACAGTAACTCCTGCTGTTGTTCCAGACATCTGAATGTTCCAGTAAAGTGTCCCAGCTGGCCCCAGATGTTTCTTAAGTATAAAGCAATGCTCTGAGCGCTGGACCCCCTGCCGCCCAAACCTGAAGCTCAGCGGATTAAAGATTGACTGCGCTATGACATATTCGCATTTAGCCTGAATATAATACAGCAAAGACTTATCAATGGCAAATGTTTGAAATGTAATCCAGCAAGCAGAGTAGGCTGGCACTTTGAATATGATGTATAAATAATGTATGGGAACTTAAGATCTAAATTAGATCTACAGGAAGAAAACTTTCCCTTTTCTCTGACTCCAAAAGAAAGTTCTCTCACAATGAGGTCATTTTTATGTGCGTCTTTCGATTTACAATTTTGCTTTTAGACAGAGGGTCTTCCTTTTACTTCGGGAACATTTTGCAAGTTACAGTTTTCCTCCAGTTTTCTAAATAGTTAAGCAAAGAAGTTCATTTATTTGTTAGTAAATTGACTTTGAAATCTGCAAAATAACTTCTAAACTTTGCATGGTACGCTGAAAGCTAACTGCAGTAACGCTAAACCGTAACCCTTGCTGTTTTAAAAAAAAGAAAAGATAGTGGAGTGAAAGAGAGAGAGGAAAAAGAAAGGGAGAAAGAGAGAGAAACAATCCCATTTTGGTTTTTGTTAGAGGACGGCATACTACATAGATCAGAGACTTTTCAAAAAATAAAAACCCCCACTGTACACAAAGCACAGGAAAATGTGAGGAAAAAAGGAAAAACCTAAAAGCAGCTTAGAATGTGTTAACTCTGCCATTCTGTCAGCTTAAAGAGTATTTTATGCTTGATCAACAGCTCTCTTTTATTATGCTTTTCTTTCATTCATTCAAGACATCAAAGACCAGAACCACCAGTGTACCTGATCTACCAGAAGAACTTGTAAGGGTGTTCTAAAGAAACGGGGGTATTGGGAGCCAGACACCCCTGCGGACAAGGCAGTTCAAAGAGAATATTTCAACAATGATTACATTTTGTAAATCTTTGTACGAAAGACAGCTTATTTCCTGCTTTTTTCATGAAAAATAGATTCTATCCATTAAAGTGAGCCCACAGTATGAAAGTTACTTGAGATCTGAGGTACAGCAAGCGGATTAAGTGGATGGTGAGATGAAATCTTTGAGAGAGACGATGGCTTTCTCTGATACTTGTCGCTGCCATAAGGTTTTCTGACTGGGATAGAAACTTTTTATTTATTTGTAGACTTGCTGGTGGCAGTGAAGACATTTGTAAAAGCAAAATAAACCAAAATGAAACAGAAAGGAAAATTGTAACAAATAAAGGAACTGAGAAAACAAATGGCTGCAAAACCCTTTTGACACGTTTAAAAGAAAAACTATATATATTTGCCCCACTCCAAAAATTGCAGGCTAGCCATTTAAATCCAGCAGACGACTCTGAAGTGCAGCACACAGACCCAAGCCAGCTGTTTACTTTTCAAAGCCCATGGTGGTTTCTGCATTGATAAACTACATAACCTCACACACACAGAAGGGATTTTAGCTATGCCAGACCTCATTGCTCTGTCCCAGTCTCTTTATGTGCTGTCACAGAATAAAAATGATCCTAACACAAACCCTGAAATAATGTCTTGCTCCAGAAAGGACATCTTTGTAGATATTTCCTGAGTTACTGCCAAAAAGAATTTTTTTTGCCCATTCATCCTTTCAAAGTTTTGCTACAAACGTAGCCAAAATTGTTCGGGGGGGGGGGGGGGGGGAGTAATCAGAAATGACCAAAATATGACCCACCAGCCAAGTACAGCTGTGGGGGGAAGGAAGCTGCCCCCACACCTGCAGCCCAGCCAGCAGCCACCTCTGCCACCACACCTGGGGACACTCACCGGCATTGGCACCTCTCTTGCTCCCCTGGTACATACATCGCCTTTTGCAAGGGAAAAAGAAAATAGCAGTATGCATTTTATGAAAGAAGCAAAAAGACTACTTTAAAACCTGCCCCGCGCTTTACATCTACTATTGTGATTTAAAAGTAAATATGCTGCGAAGGGGTTTTTAAATTCTGCACCTTATGCCTTGCTTTTTAGACAGCCCTGTATTTTGCTCTGCTGGAAGCACAGTTAAATTTGCTAGAGAGTGCAACACTTTAAAATGTCTTAGGCTAAATCTCACTTATTTCTTTCCTTTTATGAAATAAAGTGTGCATCGGGACTTGCATCCCCTTACAACTTCACGCCGGGAGCTCCCGTGGAAACTGGGCTGGTAGACACACTGCTGCGACGGGACTTTCCAGCATTTTGCTAGGAAAAAAGCAAGCCCTTTGGGAACCGCTGTGAGCCCGCTCCTGAAACTACAGTGGCTGTGTTGTCCTCCGTTTCCCTGTGCCCCTGGACACGGCACAAAGCTGGTGGGTGCATGGGGACCCCCCAGCCCTGATGGTAGGTGCATGGGACCAGCGGCAGCCCCGGCTCCCAGCCCCTCATGGCCGCGGTCTACCAGTCCTGGGCTCTGGCAGCGCGTTTGCAAGTTCAAGTTCAGGTTTAAGCGAAATAAAACGCTCCTCGGGAGTCTGCAGCCAGCCCTCATTTACATGTGATCCCTCTGAACTTCGCCTGCGCCAGCGCGCCCTGTTTCCAGGGCCCGCCGAAGGAATGTTTTACAGTTAGAGCCCGCAGTGCTTTCTCAGGCATTTTAGACCCAGAGGCCCAAGTTTCAAGCTGCAGCATTAAAAGTTTCCACAGAGCTACTGCAGAGAGAGGGAGGAAGGCGGGGGGGAGGGAAATGAGGAGAACAATATCGTCTTAATTGTCTCTATATAGCTCCACAGTTAAAGTATTACTTTTTAAAGGGACATAATTTATTCTAGAGGCACGGTGTTATAACAACCAGTACATACTTTCACCACAGCGTAACCCGCTCTATTCTTCATTGTGCTCTCTGGTTTTGTTGCTTTTGCAGAACTCCTTGTTACCCAGTCCCCTATACTGTACTTACAGTTTTATTCAATTTAAGCCAGTTCCTGCAGTCCTCATGCAAGCGAAACTCCCCTGAAGCATCAGGAGTTTTGCCTGCACCAGGACTGCAAAAATAATCTCCCTGCAACCACCATTTCCCCCAAAGTTTCTTTACTTTTATTGCTTTAGACAATCAGGGAAAGTCATCCAAAGAAAATCAACCCCCAGTCCGGGCCTCCCAAGCTCCATTTGCAGCGAGACAGCCTGAGCACACACGCGCACACACACAGACACAGACACACACACATACACACACACACACACGCTCGGTGGGTTTGCTCCCAGGACTCTCCTTCCCCGTCCCATGCCAGCGGGGAGGAACGGAATGACTGGAGCTATGTGAGGGGCCTGCGGGGCCCACCGGTCCCAGTGGGACGGGCTGCTCTGCCGGCAAGTTGCTGCAGAGGCTTTGGCTCTTTGCTCTGTAGAGTTTGGGGTACAAAAGGTAGTTTTCAGCTGCTTTTCTTGACTGCCCTGAGACTACTTTAGAGTACACAGCACAAGAGGAAAGTGAGGGGAGATAATAACTTGAGCTGGAGGGGGGAGCGAGTGCTCCCTCCAAAATCCCCCCCAAAGCCTCCAGTGCCTGGTCTCTGCCCGCACTGGATGTCTGGGGGTGAAGCAGACAAATGAGCAGCCCCATGGTTCCGCCGAGAGAGCAAAGGCAGCGTGCACAGCCTGATAAAAGCAAGGCAAAAAATAGGGGGGGATTGGTCGGTGGTGGGCAGGGACACATAGGAGAGGAATTGGGCTGTGGGCAGCAGGAACAGTGGGGCTGGCAGGGCACAGGCTGGGCAGGTGCAGACGGACAGAGGGACTGCATGAGAGCTGGGGACTCCGGGATGAGGGGGCTGAGATAACAGCACGTTTTCAGAAGTCGGCAGAGAAAGGTTGGGGTTTGGAGATCGCAGAAAGGGAAGAGGAATCGGGGTTTTGGCAAGTCCTAGATGTACTGGGCAAGGAGATCAAAAACGATCTCCAAATTAACTTGGGCAGGAATAGGGGCATGGAGGCGACTCTGGTGTTCTTGCCACACTGACCTTAAAGTAGACAGTGAGCTGGAGGAATAATGAATCAATTCAGCAGTGAACCCCCTTCCCCAAATCTCCCCTTAAAAAAAGAAAACTGAGGGCATTGAGCTGCACAAAAAACCCCTCCTGAACACCAGAACTTTTCATGTCTGCGTTTTTCCTGATGCTTTGTACCTTGCTAAACTGAACAAACTGCTCTAAGAAAAGTGGAATGCCATGCACCATGCCTGTGCTCAGCGCTTGGCCCCCAGGGTGTGCGGCCATGGGGATCGATGATGGGACTTCTCCTGTTACACCACAGGGAGCCCCGGGCCAGGGACGTGGTGGCCCATGAGTCCTGTACAGCTCTGTCAGGGCCATTGGGGTCAGGATGATACAGGAGCTGGGTGACTGGGGCGAGGAAAGGCCACCCCAACCTTTGCAGGTAGCCAGCTCTCTGGTGGAGAAATGGGAAAAGCCTTTGCAGCACATGATCTGCCTTTGGATGAGGAGGGATGTATTAGACATGGTTGGCTAAAGGGAGTTGGGTCTTGGCCTAGTGTGGAGTGATTTTCACACATATTGTGAGATGCCAATGAAAGTCCTGGTGGAGTGTAAAGTCATTAAATGAGATGAAATTAAACAATTTAGTTATTTCTGCTTCATCATATTTGTGCAGTATGGCAGGCAGAATGAATTACTACTAATGATCAAATTTAGTAATACTAATTAAACTATCTCAATTTAATTAATACTAACAGAGAAAACAGACAAAATTACTCATGTAAACCTTGAACTTAAAATCAAAAGATGCCTCCGCTTTTATGAGTCACTGAATGTGAGGCTTTCCTCTGAAAATAGACTGTATAGAAGTGGCTCTTTGTACTCGGTAAGTAAGCTGCTCCATTCTATGGAGAGTTACAGCTCTCCCCTTATCTTTTTTTTTTCCTTCCCTTTTTTCTAAATGTTACTACTTTTACTTGTTGTGTTCCTGAAAAGCCTCCGGGAGAAGAATCTGAACTCTATTTTGACTCACGCAACTTCAACAGGATTGCTAAAGCAGGGACAAATTCTGCCCCTGTTACTACTGTTAGGAAGACAATGAGTTTATAAAGAGCCTGTGGAGCCTCCCTTGCTGGGAATGAACCAGACGGAACATAACCTGGCCTATACTTTCAGATTTAGCCTACAAGACCAGTAAATTGGGAAAACCCCAAAACTGAACTCTCTACATCAAGGAAGATTGCTTTGGAGTCACTGAGAGATAATACCTGTAGCCACAAAATAAAAACTCTAGAGATACATGATGACTGCACTGCAAGCCCTCCCTATAAAGAAAACGTGAATTTTAACCTGTATCTTATTTGAAAAAGACTAGATTTATTCTACTGTGCATAGTTATAAGCAAAATACAAGCATAATTAAACAAAAATATTATTGTATTTCTAAAACAAACTCCTGCCAATAACAAATCTTCCATCTCCTACTCCCATTGACTTCAATGAATGTACAGTCGGGTCCAATACCATAGATTCACAGACATGACCTTTAACCCAAAAGACTACAAGGAAGTCCTTCAAAAAAAAAAGGAGAAGAGCCAAACAAGGAACGTTATGTGTAAAAATGTTCCTGCAAAATCTCAAATCTTATTGTTTAGCACATGCAAGGATGAAAAAAACCAACGCCACATGCAAATTTCATATCTAACTTTATCCTGTTTTTTAAAAAAAGATACCTTTTCTGTTGTCATATTTAAAAAGATGTAGTTATAGCAAAAGCACAAAAGGATACCTAAAGTTGTATAAAGGTGCTCCAGGCAATGCAGAAATTATTGTGTTCAGCCTCAAGGGTGGCTGCATTTTATCGGTAGTGATTTTTGTTACTCATATCTCATAATTAAAATTACATTTCATTGGCTTCTGAAATGTATTTAGCTGCATCTCTTTGTGTGTAATAACTAGTATTTGTATAGATGATGTAAGAGTTGGGTCATGCAAGTGAATATGCCTGAAAATATTATTATTATGGTGTCACTACTGTTTTCAAAATTGAATATTAATAACCAAAGTAACTAAAGGCTACATAGTCAAACCTATGAGATATGTTCATGTTTAGCCTCTTGATTTATTAATATTAGATTTTTTCTTTTTAAAAGTATCCTGGTTTTGGATTATACTTTTCTAGTTCTACCTCTGTTCAAATAGAATATACTATAAAAACAAATGCCTAAAACAAGACGATACCTTTTGTTGTTCTGAACTAAAACCAGGTGAAGCTTGAAAGCTACAACTTGGCATGTTGTTAGTAATCCTTACTAAGAACAGACACCTTTGTCAAATTTAAAATATAAACGGGTTTTAACAAAATTGCAGTCATTTTGCCGTATTTCTTTTGAAGCCCCAATCCTTCCCCTGTATGCTATTTACATTTCTCTAGAATAGTCCAGCACTAGGGGAGGTGATGCTCAGTGTTTCGGGAACATGAAATCTGCTGCAAACTGGAGAGTCCTTCTCCATTAAGAAATGGCTTCTCATCTTTTGGTCCCTTCTTATGGAATTTAGTATTAATTTCAGAGCAAGATAGTCTATTTTGCAAGGTGTTCACCTCTGGAGCTTATTTATTCCTTGACCTCCATGTTAAGGCCATTAAGCGAAGGTGATTCTTAGAACAGAGGTAGCTTAATGCCTATCCATTGGGAAGGATGTAGGGATTGTGGCCTTTAATTTTTGACCTTCATTGTAGATTGTGGTCCTAATCCTTCGATTGCAGAATTGTTAAAAAGTATATATGGCAGTTGGCAAAAATCTTAATGTTCCAGTAAATGCAAAAGCCATAAATTCAGCTGCTGACCTTTTCCATCCAGGTCACATGTGACACCTACTGGAGTTTGTCAGGCTGTGTGGAATTTATGGAGCTCATATAGGTATCAGCTGCGAAAGCTGAACTTTCATGAAATGTCTTTCAAAGGCACTTCCAAAACCCTTGTAAAAAGTCAGTATGTCTTTTTTTAAGGGTATACATTCTACACGCATTTTACAAGGTCTCATCATGCCGTCTCTGCAAATCTTCAACACTTAGGAATCTTCAGCTCTTAAATTATTACTCTCTATGAAATAGAGAAATCAAGCCAGGCATGTAATTATTGTGATTACCAACTTCCAACAACCCCTTTCCAAGCCTACAGAATACACTGAACCTCTGCGCACTCCTTTCTTTCTCATGTGCATCTCTCTACCCCTCTCTGAAATCAATGGTATTGATGGCGTATTGTCAGTCAGGGAAATGTGATTTGATAGTACCCTAAAGCAGTTGCAAAAGAAGGGAAGGAATACAAAACCTACTCAGGTCCACACCGTGAGCGTGAGATCAATGTTTTCAATAATACGTTTGCCGCCATGTAGCACCCTAACTGTCGCAATTAATAATGTAGAAGGAGCTGATTAAGTAAAGTGCTCTCCACTGTGTAAACACATAAAGATCTATAGGGCAAAAGAGGAAAGAACAAACAAAACGTCATTTTTATATTTTATGTGGACACATTCTTGCTTTCTATTCTGCTCTTGTAACAAGTACTGTACTAGCCACTCTGACAGAGTCAATAAATCGATCTGGGACCTGATGCAGCAGCGAGGCAGACTAATCCAATATAGCATTATCTGCAGTGGAGGCTGGGGGCAGGCATGGGGTGGCCAGGAAATCGGCCAAGTCAAGTAGAAGCAGTACGAGGCACATAACAATAATCTTGCCTTATACTTGCTTGTTTGCTTTGTGTGTGTGTGTATATGTATGCATGTGTGTATCTGAACAAATGTGCAGCTCTGCAGGAGAAAGTGCTCTGCCCATGCTGCATCTCCAAAGTCCTTACAATATCCAAAGTCCTTACAATGCTCCAGTTGGTCACAGGACCCTGTGGTTCAGCACGGATCAGCACCCACTCTGATTTAATCATGTCGGCAGCGTGGCCAATGAATTTAAAGATCTGATGACTCTCTCCCCCACCACACAAAAGTCAATACCTGCTCCCCCTCTCGACTGCCCCCACCACAACAGCAGCAAGACCTGCCGCTTGCCCATTGAAAAACAAACCTGAGCATCCCCTTCCATGTGCTCTGTACCTGCGAACATAGGAACTGTCATGTTTTGTCAGATTAAACGGTCACTTGGGTCTGGTATTATGTCTCTGACAGTGGCTGCACTCCTCTTGGGAGGAAGATGCAAGAATCCCTGTAAAGGAGACGGACCAAAATGATTTGGCCTGAGGGGAAGCTTCTTCCCAGCCCCATGCAGTAAGTGGTAGGCCTTGTAAATCCATGTTAGCGGGGAATATGAGATTGAAAAAATAAAAATAAAAGAAAGTTTCCTGCTGAATGGAAAAAAAGAAAACTGGTTTTTGGCAGAAGTTCTTCAAGAAGGAGAACATAGGCCATTGTTATTATGAAGACTTTTCAATGAAAATGCAGAAAATCATTGCCTTTTAGAGTAATTGTTTAGCTAAAGAAAGGTTACACAGCTTGTAGAGAATTTAGTAAGAAATTAAATCTCTCCAGCTCATTCATCATATTTCTGCATTTGCCAACTCTTCCCACCAGGCCCACACTTACTTCTTCTCTCTCTTCTCCCCTACTGTGGAGCATAAGTAATGGCCATAAAACCCACAGAAAGGGTGCCTTACGCACAGGCTTCCTGTTTATTGTAAGGAGGGGGAAAAATGCAGTAAGTTTAATTACTTAGTTTGGGAAATTCGTTTATGTCCATTGTAAATAATTGTATGCTGTATCTATTGGAAATAGGATGCTTAGTGTTAGTTTCCAAAAAAAAAGTCTGAACTGCTCACCAGAGCCTGCAAGGAGGACGAAGAAAAAGCACAGGAAAAAGGATCCCCCCTGCCGAGGACTAACCCCAGCATTTCTGGACTGATTTGGCTCCAACCCACTTTGAAGATAAGGCCACATGATGGTACTGGGAAGTTTTCTATGAATCTTTACGTTTATAATGCAATATGTGCTTTCTTCTTGAGGTATACTGTTCTCTGCTGCTTTTTAAGAACTGATCTGAGAGCGAAATTTCATACTGCCCCTCTGCGCAGAAGCTCAATTAAACAGGCTTTGTGCACTGAGCTGAACAGACAGTGAAGGGAATGGGAGTTGGGGAGTGACCCTGATTTCTGGTCACCTTTGTATCTCCTCTCTGTGGAGCACACTCTGGACTGTCATTAGCAACTGTGATCAGAGCAGCACGTTCATACTCATGCTGCACTGAGGACGTGTGGCTACGGAGCTATTATGTGATCAGGGGCACATCAAGAGTACCACAACCGCATGCGGGCTCTTTGCTCCCATCATGGTGGAACCATCACAATTTTAGCGAAGGATTCAGCCAACATTTCCTTGACTAACTTCAACAAAAGAGAAGAGCGAGTTTAATATGGCCAACCACAAAGCAAAGGGAGGATCTGAAATCCTCTTTCAGCTTCCCAGAGTCTGAGACCTGCTGATGCTTGACAGAGATTAACACTGCATTTTCTATGCATGCTGTCTCTAGACTTATACTACATTTTTAGAGCCATCTCCAGCCCACCCTCAAGATCAGGCCAGTATAGCTGCTTCCTGGCTGGAAGATGAAAGACAGCACCAACATTCAGGTCACATATCAGTAGCTTGGTGCCACTGGTTCTGCAGCAAAATACTTTCTGCTCAGGGATCAAAACTTTCAGTGGTCATAATAGGGCTCAAGCCCACAAGAACCCATCCTTCTTCAGTGCCCTTCAGCCCAGGCAATTACTACAAAACTTTCAGTGGTCATAATAGGGCTCAAGCCCACAAGAACCCATCCTTCTTCAGTGCCCTTCAGCCCAGGCAATTACTATAAATTAAATGGTCACATATACAACTTTCTTTTCTCACACGCTCAGCTGTTGATTATAATGGTTCTGTTTCTGATCTCTGTTTTGTGTGTCCCATTTCTTACATATATTGTAAATCTCTAGTAGGAAAGCGATCCACGAGGGTATAGGGCCCACATACACTCAAGAGCAATTTAAAATTCAGGTGGAACTTTGGGCACTGTGTAACTCCACTCCGGGTGTCGGAGGAGGGCAGCCCTTGCTTCCCATTGCCGTTATGCGAAAGTCCACAGATCCCTGCTGGGTTTGGAAGGAGAGTGACCCCTCTAACTTCAGCAGCTCTAGAAAGTAGCAGTCCCACACCCCAAAATTGTGTTTTTATATCTAGTCTGTGCAGATTTCTGTTCTTTACCCAGGAGAGACGTTATTCCTGCATTTAAATGATGTTCTGAACCTGCCAGTACATTTGCTGCTACAGGCCAAGAGAAGGAAAGGGACAGTCAAGTCTCTGCTTAAAAGTGCTTTGCAGCTTAAATTTCTTCCAAAGCCACGCATGCTGGCCTAGGGAGGTTACTTTATGGAATATGTAGTTCTCAGGGGGCTGAACTGATTTGAACAAATGCTTCCAAATTAGTGTTCTTCACCTTCATTCGTGCTCAAACACAAGCAGTGCATTTAGCCTGGAGGATAAGTATTATCCTGGGGAGGAACAGTCACCTAAGCAACAAGTAGCGCTGACCTGGCTTATAAATAGTTCTGCTCAGAACCCCCAAAATAAAAGGCCTGATCTTGTTCCTGCAGCCTCTCATGTTCTCTGCACATCCACTGCAATGTACGAGTCATATGCACCCCTTACACTTTTTCTGAACAGGAACTGCTCCGCGAAGTGAAGCGGTGGCTCAGCTGTTAGCACACTGCAGCAACACCACAAAATCCTGACCTCACCCTTCCTCCCTGAGGGCCAGCGGATGCTGCCTGTCTGACCAGAGCAATTACTGGGTGCTGGGAAATGGGCAAAAGAGAGAAGGGTGCAGAGGCAGAAAAGAACAGGTAGCTTGTGGTACTCATTAATACAGCACATCAACATGAGCTGTGCGTGAGTCTGGCAGCTCTGCATCACTTTCTGACGCTGCAAAGGGCAGGGCACTGTGGCAGGGGTTCAGCAAGAAGCAAAAATGGAAAATCCCCATGAAGCGAGGCACATGTTTTATCTGTCAAAAGAAAAATGTGTGCACTGGTTTCTTTCTTCCATAGGGTGGCAATGGAACCTGGGCACAAAACAGCTATGTGGTTTCAGCTGCAGGAGCAATAGCTCTGGAGGAACTGCATTAGCTTCCTATTCAAGGTGCTGACTTTGATCTATGAATCCTATACGCTTTCGCTTTCAGGCCTTGCTACCTGAGAGACTGCTTCCCTGCCTCCCCCCTGCCTGCGCCACCTCCAGCCGCGGGGAGGGGCATCACCTGCACTACATTCCTCCGAATTAAGTGTCTAGGCAGCAGTGACTGGCTGTTATCACAGAAGGACCATCTACTCTGGAATTTGCCTCCCTCCCTTGTCTGACAGAGCTCACATCTGCTAACCTACAGGACACAGCATAAAGCTCATTTTTTTCTCATGCCCTTTGTTTTAAAGTACTGCAAGTGAAAAATTGCAGGTTGCAGTTTGCTTTCTAAAAGGATTGTGGGGAAGTAAAATAGTCTTTCCCTTGTCTCTTGAAAAGAAAGTAATTGTACAGTTAGGTTTGTAAATGCACCTGAGGCACACAGTGGTTTTTTAGAGATAAATAAAAGCCTAAAAGAAGAAGCTACAAAGATACCACTGTTTAATTCAGGAAACGCAGAGAACAGGAGCAGATCTAAAGAAGTCAGCAATTTCCTTATACTGTAAACATAGTAACCCTTTTGCTAAACTTCAGTAATTCCCGCAACTTACTACAGGGCAGGCATTACTCTTTTACAGACATGTTTCACAGTGTGCATTTTTGTACCTGGTCTTTATAAGGCTGGTAGCAAGACCACTGCTGTGCTTCTGAGCTTGCTGGTGTTCATACTCGTCATTTTGCTGCCTAGATAAGCTTGTTTGACTTTTTGGCGTTTTCTTATACTTTATTGCGGTGTGCTAGGTAAGTTATGGGCCTTTTGTTTCAATTGTTTTGCGTTATAAAGGACGAGCTCTGTCTACAGCACTGGTGTAACTGTGTGGCTCTAGGGCCCCACCAGGGAAAAGTGTGAAAAGACAAGACCTTGGCTTACTATCCATGATCTGACTGTAGCTTTGGGATCATGCAAAGGCAGAAGCAGGAAAAGCTTCTACTTCTGGTCTTCTAGAAAGTAGTTTTATCTTTTCCTAGAGAAAGGTAAGAGAATAAATATTTGGTTTTGCGCTTAACTAAGTTTTATAAACTAACTGGGATGGATCTGATATAAAGCATGTTTAGATTAGAGAGAGATTTTTCCTGAAAAAGCTGGACAAGAGGGTGTATGATACACTTTCTCTCCTAAGCAGAGAAGAAAACCATTTAGTTTCTCATAGGTGGTAAAGCAGTTGTCCTCTGCCTGGGTGCCTGCAGTGGGAGGCAGTTTCTGTTCTGTGCATCTTCGTAACCTTACTGTGTAAGGCACACGGGCTACTGGCAGGTAGGAGTGATTAGATGGAGCAGGCATGTGTTGCTCAGGAGTTGTTTTTAGCATCCGAAGTACAATTTCCAGGAAGATGTAGGGTAAGTAGGTGGCAAACAGGACTCAGCCTAGTAAACAATGTTTAGCATGAAGTGGAGCTGCAGCACACTGAATACAGCACACTGATCCCTAAAGGAATTTTGTACTATAGAGCAACATGAGGGCACTAGAGATCAGCAAACACTGTTTAGAGTGGTGAGTGACAGCACAAACTGGTCACAAAGAGCAGGTTCCTAGTTTAGTGTTACCAACTGCACGTACTCTGAGTGCATATGCTGTGTTTCACAATTACTTTTATCACTTGGTTAGGAAAAAAAAACCAACCAAAACTCAGAACCCTTTATTCTTTATTAGTGTTGTTACTACTGATAGGCTAGTCCCTAATTAATGTGATGGTACTTTCCCATTCCTCTACTACTCTCCTTATTAGAAGTCCTTGGCAATATGAGAGACGTATCTATTAGTTAGTCATGAGGTATCTAGACCAGCTTGCTTTTGAAACTAAAGACTGTGTACCCCAGGCATACTTATTTCTGATTTGCATATGGAAAAGGCAGTTAAAAAGCTGATGCCCCCATATTACTTGCGAGTCAAGTAGCAAAAGTAAATGATTTATCAAGCAAAGGTTACAACACCTGTGCCTTTTTGTCAACATATACAGAGGATGCCAAGTCAAGTGTTTCTTCTAATAGCTCAAACAGAAATTTAGATTCAAATAACCGCCCAGATAGGACAATTATGCAGTGAGCCGCTGGAGTGGCAGAGTGATGGATGGGGTAAGCAGAGCCAGTGTATGAAAAAACAAACCAACTGAAAAGTTTTGAAGCTGCTAAAACCAGACAAAGCCAACAGCCCTTTTGCGGCTTTTGTTGCTGAATCAGAACTACTGACTTAAATCAGTTTATTTCCTGGTCTCTTCTGTCATGGAGTTGTCATCCTGCTACAACCTTTGTTGACACAGGAAGACAGCCTTTTTCTAAATAAAGTATTATATAAATTCTATAAAATTCCTTTAAGGGATTATATTTGAAGCAATGCGACATAAGTCAGAACATGCTGCTAATGGAAATGTCTACTGCTAATTTTTATAATGCCCATTAAGAAAGGCACTGGTTTTGGTTGTTTAAAAACAGCCCAGGACAGAATGATCCTTGCTCAAACCCAGCCATGCTGTTGTACATTTGTCTGCGATTTTATTCCAATGTTCTGTGAAAGCCCATGAATGCCCATGTATGGGAAATGCGACTTCTGCTGAACAGCGCTGTCACATCCCTGTGCACAGACTCACTTTTGCAGCATTTTAAGACTAATAACGAAGATGCGTAACTAGTGTCTGTAGTCAAATGACCCACCAATTGGAAGAGAAAATCAGAGCCACAAAAAAGCTGACTGTAATGTTTTCTTATAGTTTGTAGCTGGACCGTAATTTTAAAAAAGCAGATGTTCAGATACAGTCTTCATTTTTATTTTGTTGTTCCAGCAGTAAAGAGTTGCTTAACCCTTATATTTAAGCTTGACTTTCAGAAGCTCTGAGTGTTCACTGCTTCCTCTTGTCTAAGGGAGCTGTGTGGCCTGGCAGTTAGTGGTCCTCAGGACCCATATCTTAGGCTGACTCTGAATGTACTATAAAAATCCTGATGGAAAGCAGCCACCCCAGCTGCTTTTAATAACACAGTCCCATGTGTTTTTATATTTTCATTTTGAAAATATCCTAAGTGATTGTCCTATACACTAATGCCCTGCAAAAAGAGTACAAAAGCATGTCTTTGTTTAGAGGAATGCTAAGTAAATCCCAAATCATTGCAGTTAGTATTTTTACCTCACTTCTCTGATTTAAAACACAGTCAACTTCAGAGTTGTTTCATGAATAAGTAGTGAGTTTTGCTGATAAATTATATATTTAGTATCAAGTGGGTTGTGGTGGTGTAATGATGTATAGAAGCACGGAGATGCAGCTGGAGTCAGAGACTGGAAGTCAGTCTCCTTACCCACTGCAGCATGTTTGACTTTAATTGAAAGCTGTGCTTGAGTATTGTTTTTCACTGTACAGCATTGTTATTCACTATACTGCATTACGTAGAAGCACTTAAAGTAAGGCTAGAGCACTTTAAAATGATTTAAGTCATAAATAAAGAGGATAAAAGTTTAAAGTCAACAAACTTATCTGGGAAACCTAGGCTGCAGGATGCAAGTAAGTTTAAAATATTTTTGAGACTTAATACTGTTGTGTCTTACTACATAATCAATTTACCAACTAGTAGTTTTTCAAGTCTTCTGGAAAAGGTAAGTAGCATTCTCCAAAGGGTTTCAAGTTTCCCGAGCTATGAAGGAAAAGACCAAATGCTTAAGGGCTTTAACAGTATACCTTAACATTCCTGTTTCCTGATTTCAGTGTATTTCTGTGTATTCCAGTTGTTTCCAAAACGACTGGAGAAATACGATTTAAATGTGAAGGCGCATGAAAACTTGTCACGTACGTGAACTGAGTAAAGGAAGAGGCCTAAAAAGTGGGGTGCAGGCTGCGTTTTGTTAAGGCATGAAAAAAAATCAGAACCTGATGGGTTAAAACCCTGCTCTGCACTGCTGGTGTACTTTCTGTGACCCTATTTAATGCAGAGAAGGTTTGAGATTCGATGTAGTTTAACCTGTGCTGTCGACAGAGCTATAAACTAAAGCCCCTAACAAATTGTACACAAAGAACAGATAGCAAGAAAACACATTGTGTTCACAGGCATCTGGTTGCAGCCCTGTAAACTGAAGATCTTCGGTAATGAGTGACTTGCATTTCATTGACAGCGTAGGTTCTGAAGCCATCGCAACGAGGAGTCTGCATGCATATACTGGACTGTAGCATGTGACAGCCATTAATCTGTACACTAATTATTCAGATGCATATAAATGATTTGAAAGAACTTACAAGACCTAAAAGTAGTACTCCCCAATTTGCTAGTTATTTTATTTATTACTTTTCAGTCATCGCAACAAGCTCAAAACAAAATTACAAATATTTCTTGCTGTTGATCTTTAAAAGAATTGTAATGTAGTCAAGCAATCACTTAAAACTACAAACTACAGTTGTCCTAAAGTACTAGTTCTGTTCACTTTTTTATACCTTCTCCCCCACGATAACGTGATATTAAGCACAGACTTAATTTTTTCAACATCTGGCTCAAATTAGCTGCTAACAAAACTGCCAACAACTATTTTCTTAATCGACCCTGGGAATTTGATACAGCTTGGAAAAAGCACATTTAAACCTTGTCCTTCTCCTAAAGAAACACAAATGTTTACTTGAGCTTCTGATTTGACCATAGCAGGACTATGAATTCAGTTAACCCAGCTTTATAGGCCTGCCTCAACTGGACTTTTTTCTCTTTGTGTAAGGAAACAGATGTGCTCGCAATTACAAAATCTCCTGCTCACTCAAAGCCCACCATGCAAATGGCCAGCCAGAATTTGAGTCTATTTTTTTACATGGAAGTCATTGGAGCAGTCTCCCATTGTATTTGGTGGGGGACTAAGGTGCACTGTTACCCGATGGGTCTCTCTGAGCTCCCTTTGCATATGCAATTGCATATGTTCCCTGCCTAGGGAACAGGTTGGAGCAAGTCTTTGAAAACTCAGTCCTAGAGGAAAAAACCTGTGCACTAGAAGCCAGTATCTCAGAAAGCAAGAGAGATCTTTCCAGTTATGAAAGCAGCGTTATTACTACATAAGCCCAAAAAAACACAACAGACAAACAAACTGCAAGTGACATTTCACTGTAGTTACTGAGACCATGTGGGTGAAGTGACAGCAGCAATGCAGCTGGCTCCGCGGGGACACGTTAGAGTACACTGAAGAAGAAGAGGCTGCAGGCATACAGAGAAGTTGAAAGCGGCCCACCTGAGTCTGTTGAGGGATATTTACAAAGCTTGGATCCCGTGGTCCAACACTGACGAATCGGTTTGCGGGGGAGGTGCTGGGTGTCGAGTAGGCTGTGAAGGGAAGGGACACATGCGTTGAGGAAGCGGCACTAGATTGCACACGAACAACACCAAAACACACTGTCTCAGAGCCACCTAAGCAGATGTTTAACATAGAAATGTGCAAACGTTTTAGAGAGCGAGAGTTTGGTTTTAGACACTGGAAAGGTTTGGTCTTAATGATGGGGATATAAACACGTAGGGGACTGGGCTGCTGAGAGAGGGCTCCTTGCCAGGCAGGACGGCAACGACGTGCGCTCAGGGAGAAGTGTGCTGGGGTCACCTGTGCTGCTCTCTATCCCAGAGGAGAACCGCTGCAGGCCTTTCCATGCTGGGCTAGCACAAGAGACTTCTGTAGGTCCTGGTATTGCCTGACTGTTTTCACTTGAATATGTGGTATCTCTAGTTTTAATGGAGTTTTGTATAGCAGTGAATTTACTAAAGTGCTTATTAACAGAATCAGACCCTTATTTCATGCTAATCCAGCATTCTCTCTCGATATAAAGTTTTGGTTTTCATACTGCTGTGGTCTGCACTCTCTAAAATGTTCACTTGATGTGTTTGACAAACTAGGAAGATCCTTTCGGTAAAAAATTAATGGGTTGCAGTTTCACTGGGGTGGTAAGTGCAATCAGTCTGAAGGCTGAAGCTGCCTTTAAAAACTGGAATGGCTCCCATAAATGTAAAGCTATTAAATGCAATGCAAGCCAAGAACCCAGATTACTTCCAAACTTGAAGTACTTTAATGATTTTATTGTTGCATTATATTCTCCACTGCAACTGTCCACAATGCCACGTACTTCCACATCCAAAAGCTTTCAATGCATTTTCAGTCTTCCTCTCATTTGAAAATCCCCCATGTAATCTTCGCCCTTGTTCAGTTTTTTTGCATGTTCAGATCTAAATTCAAATAACCTAAATAGATGCCTTAATACAAACAGTGATTCTGTCTATTTTAAATAAATCTATGGGAATGCATTCTGCTGAATAAAATCCCCAGACAATCTAACTATCCAATGAAGAGACAAAAAACAATGTTAAAAGGAAAGTTACTTGCCAAATTCCAGTCAGGCTAAATATAATGTTCAGGCCTCAACGTTACAGAAAAATACAGCGAGTTAAGAGTCAGAGAAGACACTGAGTTGTCTGTGTAGATGAAAGCCTGTTGCCTTTCTGAAGGCAAAATGTTCAGTGAAGAGGCATTACATTGGAGGAGCGTTTGGTTTAAGACTGTACTGAATCAGACCAATGCTCCACCTTATCCCCTGTCCTCTCTCTTACAGAGGCCATAAGCAGATGCACAGGGAAGAGTCAAAACAGGTCACATATTTACTTTCTCATATTCTTTCCCACCCTCTGACTATTTTCAGCTCAGGGACTCCCTGTATTTAATGGCCCACAAGGGATTTCTCATTGATGAATGCCCAGTCTGCCCTTGAACCCATGCAAACATTCTGCATCCCACAAAGCCCTTTGGCGAGGAGTTCCCAAGTCTACGAGCATGCAGAACCCCATCCTTCCCTTCCCCTTCTACCCAAGTCTCACAAACGCCCCATGATGCCTCCTAATTCTTACAATTATATGAGACAGCTTCACTTTCTTAAAGAGCATTCCCCTGAAATCACCCCAGGAACTGCATATCTTCATTTCTTATTGATCTGAGGGGAGATAAGGCTGACTCCCGACTTCTAAGAATGAATTCTTCCAGTGAGGTGAGCTTTTCTCTCCAAAAAGCTAACACTTTGCTAGTACTTGCAAAAATCATGCAAGGAACACCTTTCCTTCACAAAGTTTTAAAGGAATTTTTAAGTGCGCTACTTCATTTTTCCAAGATGATTTTGCAAATTGCAGTGCAGCTTGCATATTAGAGCGTGAACAGGTACACTGGTTGTTACTCATAACTGCAAATCAAGGAAGAAATGAACTGAGTAGATTTGGTGAGATGTTCTCCTTGCCTTTTTACCATCTTAATTTGCTTAATAATTCAAAGAAGCCACAAATTTGCAAAGGGTATATCTCTGTTGCTAGTGCCATGTATTAAGATTCTTCTGTACTGTTTTATGGTGAGTTTTTTTTTTTAACTAACTACTGAACCCTATGTTGTGCAAGACTACAAATTTCTTCTGCAGTGGGGAAAATTAACTCAAAGCTCAAAAATCAAACATCTGTTGTTTGGTTCTTCTGCTCTACTTTTAAGGAAGCGGAATGAGTGGAGAGGCCATTTAATCCCTTGGAGCAGGTAAGGTAATCCACTCAGAAGGGAAGGAACTCAAGATCTTGTTTACAGTTCCCTATTGGCAGATACTTTTGCTGTGATATTTGGTTGAAAATCAAAGGGAAACCATCAGAATGCTGTCTTAAATGGCTTCTCTGTTCAAACAAAAGTTCTAAAGCATTTGAAAACTGTATAATATGCACAAAAGTCCCCTCAAACCTTGCTGGGTGAATTACTATGTATACCTTTCTTCCATAATGTTCCAAACTATGTTTAACTTGCTTTCTGAAAATACTTGGATGTCAGCTTGGTATTTTCTTAAGGTCATGTAACTACATTGCTAGAGCCAAGAAGTGAAGAGTACCAAAACGACATATATGCAGAGTAGGCTTTACACTGGACTCTCCTAAGATGCTAGTCCCACTTCACTGTAAAATGTCATGAGATGTTTGTGGATTGTAAGGGGCCATTTTGGTTCAGAATATTAAGTTGACATGGAATACATATTAGCAGTGACTCCTGTTACGGTGAAATTTGGTTCAGAAAAGGGAGCAGTACCGAGTGTTGCTTAGACGATCACCAATACGGCTTCCAGCCATATCTTACTGTCTTCATATAAATGACATGGAGGTGGGATTCCTGGAAGTCTTGCCACTTCTGATCCCTATACTCTGTTCTGAGATTAGGATGGGGCAAACTGCTCTCACTGGTTAAAGCTGGGTCATATTGTAAGCCTATGGTGGGGTCTTCAAATTCTTTTTTAGGAAAGGGAAAAGCCAAAGCATGGAAAGGAACAGAAGCCAGGTATCTTAGGCAGATTTCCTGATCTTTATCAGCTTTGCTCCATGGGAATTGCATAAATCTACACCAGTTTACACTAGCTGATACCTGGCCTGTTGGGCTTGAATAGAAACATCTTCCTGCCCAGCCTAGTCTTTCTGCTACTGGAATTCACTAAGGATTGTTTGCAATATCGTAGCCCATAGCCAAGGGAATGAATGTGATGCCACAAATTTGCTATGATGCTTCACTTCAGGAACAAGCAAAACAGGAGCTGGCAGAGAAAGAACATTTGCTCACACAGACAGCTTTGATATCTAGCCAAAAAGGCAAGAAATTGTATGAAAGACAAGACAAACAAACAGTTTTGGGAATGTCATGTATTTTAAAGTTGCCTGCAGTAGGAGAATGTTAATTTAAAATATACTTTCCTGAAATAATTTCTATTAAGTCTAGGAGTGTGTCCTTTATCAGACAGTTCTGGATTAAAAGGATAAACTTTTGGTTGGTAAAGATGATTCGGGTGAGCGATAACCTAATGTACCACTAGGTCTCTCTTTTACAGACCAACACGACAGGTACATGTGCTTGATATGAAGAGCTGTACTGTTTCACAAAGGACTAGGAGTCAGTTGAGCCGTTGTGGAGTTGTAGTGAGAGAATTAACCGGAGGAACGTGGTGCAATACAGCAATTCCTACTGCAATGCATTCTGCAGCTGAGTATCTGAGAGGGAATTGCAAATTCTAACAAATTAAATGATACAGTCATAACCCTCTTTTTTATGTATGGGGAAAGGAGCGAACAGAAAGCTAAAATGGCTTGCCCAGAGGGCGCTGAGTCAATCCATAGCAGAGAAAGGGAGAGAAATCCAATCTGATTATGAATCCAGTACTATAGCCACAAGATCAGTCTTCTCATCCTGACACAAATGCTGTTTAACACGAAAACTCCTTTGTGCAAAGGGACATTAACCAATAACGATCTTGCCCAACAAAGGAAAATAGCTAAGTTTCTCCCCATGTAGAGTTGTGAACCTTAGAAAATAACATTTAGTTTAAAAAAGCTCTTTAAAAATCATGGTGTACAGGATGGCAGTATCTTAGACTCTGCATTGGAATGAGGGCCACAGATTCTAACACTCAGATTCAGTTATGATAGTGATAAAGTCCAACTGGCATGTAGTGGACGTGGTGTTTTCTTTGGGCAATGAGATATTAAACCTAGAAACTGTCAAGTTCAAGAAAATAATTGTATTGTGTTTGTTATGGGTTACCAACCAAACAAAATCAAGAGAAGATATGAGATAAGATATTTTTGGGACTACTTCTGATATCAAGGATGTGTTCTATTGAAAAGGCTTTTTATAGAGGAAAAATGAACCCTCCCAGACTTCATGAATCGCATCCCCATTGTGTCACCTCACTGAGGAAAATGCTGGCTTTCCAAAGGGATAGGATTTTGCAGCTGAAATTTTCAACTCCCAGAGCATGCCTGGCCACCCAGTAGCACCAAATCCCTGGTGTGCATCTCCAGGGGCTCTTCCTTCCTTGGACAGCACTAATGTTCATGTTTTGGTTAATGTCACAGCTGGAGAGTTTCACTATTGCTCTGAGAATCATTAACCACCTTGTTGTGATTTTTAGCTCTCATTCCCAGGAGACCATGCTGTATTGAACAGCTGCTCCTGGCTCCTGCACCCCTCAGGAGGGCCATATTCCAATTTTTGGTAGGGCCGTAACTGCATTTTGTTTCTGCAGAGGGCTTTCTGCTAGACCAAAAAAGGGAAGGAGAATGGAGAAAATGCCAACCCCTTTCACTCCGTTTCCTTGGGGGGGGGGGGCTTCATTCTCCTCCACAGAGCTAAGGAGAGAGTCTGGCCAAAATCTAACATCATTCCTGCCTTTGTTGCATAAGTGACTTTCCAATATCCTAAAGCTCTGCAGGGCAGTCAGCCATAACCCAGCGACACTCCCAGAACTGGTGCACTCTAGCAGTTTGTAACCATGGAAAACACCTTTTTGTGCGGCTTTTATGAAACTCTGGTGAATCTGCATTTGCTATTTGAAGGCCAATATTTAGTTAAGAAAAAAATAAACACCGATGAAAATGGAGGGTTGGTACTGATTGACACACTAAATGGAGTCCAGTGGGCCCTTCTGGTAAACTCTCAGTGCAAGGCTAGGCACTTGGTTTGTTTTACTCTTTATGTGGCCAGCCACTTCCACTGGCTTGGGTATATATGTAATATTTTTTTCTTAGAAAATATTTCTTATAATCTACTTTTCTGTAAAATTTTTCCCTAAATTAAATTATATGCTTCTTTACAACTCAAGTCACTATTATTCAAAACCCTTACGAAAAAGGAAGATGCATGCCTGAATATGTGTAGAACTATATGTTTAGACATCAGCGTAGCTAATTAACAAACAGTAATTATTTTCCTAATCTTTTGCTTAAATACCATTAACTGGCTGCTCTTGAGAAAACCTCGATTCCCAATTAACGTGGCAGCTGTCTGCTGAACACTGAGCCACAGTGACCAGCCCAAGCTGATACCGATGGGTGGTGTTCTGCGAACTTCAGCGGACAAATGTCAGTTTTTATGCCAGCTGAGAACCAGGCCAGACACGCATTTAGCTTGTTTACATGATCACAGTATCACAAAAATTAGGTATTAAGATTACTGCTAAAATGATGTTGGGAATTTTTTTCTTTTAGACACCACACACTGCCAGTAAACTGAGTCACAACCGTAATGACAAATATACATTGACCTAGTTTCATTTTTCCCGGTTCTGAAGACAAGGAAATAGTAAGGCATTGCTGACTATATTCAGTGATAACTATGACTAAATATTAACCTTTTAGAATCCACCGCTGAATCTTATTGATAGGACTTAAAAGACGGTACCTCCCGTCAAAGAGCATCAAAACTTCCTGATAGCACAAGTGTTGGTCTAAGATCAGAAAGAAGAGTGGAGGGGAGGGAATGAATCAACTTCTTAGCTCAACAAAAATCTGATCAATTCTAGAAGGTCACGTTCACAATCTTACCAGTCTGTCTCACACTAAAACCCATTTTAACTTCTAAGCGAGCCAGAGCATCTTGCTGAGTTTGCAGTTGTGCACTATCGCGTAGCAGAAGGCAATGCAAAACTCCAAGAACTACCAGATTTTAAAAATGCCCCCTGGAACCTGTGCAAATCTCCTGAACAGCATACAAAGCTTTAAAAATGTAGGCTTCACATGGTCTGAATAGCGAATACCTCTTTGCACATCAAGCAGTGGCTGCATATAGCATTTAAATAATAAACTTGAAAAGCACACAAAGGGATTTGCTCTTTCGATTAGATTGATTTTTGTTTGTGGATGTTATTTGGACTCCCTTCACTGTGGAACAAGTCCCCTACAGTTGCCATTAAAGCACTGAAAGCTTCCCTTTTGTTTTTAAATGTCAGTTTGAGCATAGCTTCATTAAATCATTTCACAATTAACTCCCTGAACATCCAGACTTTTTTAAAGCATCAAACCCAGCTGAATCGCATTTGTTTCCCAGAAGAGTGAGTCCAAAGTGGTATCCCCAAGTGTGTATCCAGGAATTTGTATATTTGACTTGTGGCTACACAAAATACATATGGGAGCTGTGTGGGTGGTGGAGAGAGGATTAAAGCTTTCTCCCTGGGCCTAAGAAATACCATAGCTTCTTGCCCAAAATGCAGGGCTCGGGAACCAAGTCATAAGGGAAAGACGTCTGGGTTAATCTAGGAAGACTTATTCCCAAAAGAACTATAAATGAAGTGAACTCAAAGGAGTTGTTAGTTTAGCCCAGTATGTATAAGCAGCAATGTTTTCGATGAGGCTATCTGTCTGACTTCCATGTAGTATCTATCCTCTAAAACCTGGCTTGAGATAACAAACTGCCTTCTCATGACAGTAAACAAGATCCCGAAGGTCCCAGGTCTGTGTCACAGCTTAGCTACTGGCCTTGATTTCTCTCATGCATGGTTATGTGAAATGCCAACAAAGCAGAAATGAAACTGTAACCTTAAGCTAACTCTTTTCTCGTTAATATAAAAGCAGCTCAGAATTTTGTCCATCATATACAGAGTGGAGAGCTCTCCTACTTCCTGAGAGCTAGTCCAGTCCTCATCTCTGAACAGCCGATACACGGTGATCGCAGCACATCACGCACTGCTGTTAGCCCTTGGTTCCCGCTGCGTCTATACTTACTTGGAGAAGTGGGAGAGGTGGCCCCTCCTTCTGTTGATGTAGTTGGAGGTTTTGTGTCTGGCACTGGCAGAGGCACAGGCCTAGCCATTGGTGGTGGAGGTGGTGGTGGCAACATTGGGGTAGGAAGGAATGGATTGTGCACCTTGCCTTGGCTGCTACCATTGGGCTGCCAAAAAACAAGCAAACAGACAAAAATTATACTAAAAATCAGCTATTAGGAACTTCTGGCAATAGTTGAAATCTAGTTGAAAGCTATGTGCAGTACATTTACAATTACTTGAGAGGTGGCAAAGAAAGTGCTGTGTCAAATTCTCCATTGACTTCAAGGAACTTTGTCTCAAACTCTGTGAACCTTATGAAACTATGGAAATTCTCGCTTTTAAACATTTGTCCTATTAGCAACTGGTCTGAACTGCCCTGGGTTAAATTCTACTACTCTTTGCATTTCCTGCAGCCACTAACTCATGCTTAGTGAGAGCTGAAGCAGTATTTTTGACCCCTTAAATCCCCCAGTTTCATGCCTCTGTTATACCCTTAGGATATCAGTGCCTAGGACTTGAGTGTAAATTTCTTAAAGATACTGCTCATTAAGAGAAAAAACAAGCATTTTTGGTGGTCTTAAAAGTCATGCTGCTATCTTATTACAGGAAAATGAATGAGTATATATTAAAGTAACTGCTCTCCCACATCCCTTTTGAGTTAGCAATAGTGTAGCTCACAGTTTAGTTGCCATTAGG
The DNA here is from genome assembly GCF_965638725.1 of Aptenodytes patagonicus. Classification (NCBI taxonomy): domain Eukaryota; kingdom Metazoa; phylum Chordata; class Aves; order Sphenisciformes; family Spheniscidae; genus Aptenodytes; species Aptenodytes patagonicus. The sequence goes on from NC_134953.1 coordinate 60,303,261, forward strand.
ATCATATGGAGAAACGACTGAACTTAGAACTGCTTCATTTTACACATTAGGAAAAAAAACCCCTCCATTTAGTCTGGGATGTGGTCAGTCACAGGCAGAATGGGCCCAGCTATACAAGTGTGGTCTTTCAATTAACCACCAGAAAAACCTGTCCATAAGCAAAAGTGTTTTCAAGTATCACAAAAACAAGAAGCAGGCTTAAAAAAAATGCCACCCCTCCCCCCAACTTGTTAAGTTTATATTTTAAATGTAATACAGCCTGGACACTTGAAAACCATACAGAGAGATGCCAAATACCATTATAAAGAGAAAGTAGGACAGCCTGTGAATCAGGTGTTCCATTTTAGTGACAAAAATGATGAGATCATTTTCGACAGCACTCTGCAAATTGATCTCACTGCAGTTCTTCTGGCACTGAGCATTGGCTTTTCCATTGATGATAAAAGCTCAGCTTTAAACACAGATCCATATTCTAAGTACTGCTAAAGAAAATAATGTTTTAATTCCTGTTAGGGTTTCCATTAGCCTGAATTACTGGGGACAAAATACTCATCCTGGCAAATGCTTAGGACCTTATTTTCATTTCACCTGCTTTGGCACTGACAAAAGGCCTAAAAGTCGTGTGGGTGCAAATCACACTTGTGCTAGAGCAAAAATGGTTCAGGGCATAAATAAGACTCGAATTCATCTACATTTAACTTAACAGCACTCACACTGACTTCAAAGACTGCAGTTAACTAGTGTTTGCAGTAAGAAGTAATCCTTCAGGGATATTTATTTTTCCAACATCCAGTACCTTTAATAAACTAATATATTAGTGACATCTCTCAAACACTATCTTGTCTCACAATTAGGTCCCTTTCCTGCCAAGAAGACCCCTGCTGTATGTTCATTGTGAATGTGCTAACAGTTCATAATGCTGAATGGTTTGGGATAAATTAAGCAAATGAATACTCAAGGAAAAAGAAAAGCACTATATTGATTTGTTGTCTAGACGTAAATGTATCTGCTAACATATTGCAGACATTATTCAAAGCCAGTACTGGCTGGAATAAGTAGAGTCAGTTTTTCTGCTAGGGAAAGGAAAGCACCGAGAACAATATAGCTTATTAAATAAGTGTAATAAATTAGATGCTAATAATTAAACTAATTCTCATTAACACTTTCAATCGTATGTATGTCAGGAGAGAAACAGTAATTTTGCTAGTTATTACTTCATTGGCTGGAAAAAGTTACATGCATTACATTTCATGAAATATTCAAAGCATTATTTTAGATTTGATTTACATAAAATTTATAAATTCTGTATTTGACCGGAATGCTATTTCAATAATAGCAAGATGATTCACTTTGTTTGATTAAAAAAAAAAATGAAAATGGTTATTTGAAGCTTTGGAACTCTGCTTAATTTTTCATAGAGATAAGGGGAAAAGATAACTGCTTACAGAAATAACAAACCATAATAAACTGTACTTTTAACATCTTGAGTTCAAGTACTGGTCAACTTGATCTAAAGTGCTATAAGGCAGTATTTTTTTTTTTTTTAATGAACTTAGCTGATCTGAAACATCTGTTTCTCACCCTCCCTTTTCCTGCTTCTTCCCCCCCACTATCCCCTGAACTTCAAAAATAATTAATAAAAATTATTCTGCCTTCATATTTTGTTAACCCTAGTTCCACTAGGGTTACAACGCATGCAGCAAAGTCATTTGTGGAGGCACCCAAAAGGTCACTGTATCACCGGCTTCTCTGACAGTTTAAGTTAATTTCACCACAATGTGGTCGAGTGTTTTTTTGGGGAGGATTTTTGTTTTTTTTTTTTAAATATTTTTGCAGTAGCAGCATTTTTTTCTTCCAACGACTACTCAAGGTGTGTTCCTGTGTGCGACATGCTGTTAAAATAATCCCATAATCCCATGGTTAATTTTACATAGGACAAACACTTCTGAAGAAATAAAAACAGCTTCCTTACATTTAGGAACCCCACCTGTCCAGCCTGCTGACCAGCGTCGGGGCAGACAAGTTGGACAAACTCTTTCAGAGTCTCCTGAGGATGATAGCGGATTGCTGGGTGTGAGAAGTATGGCCCAGGCTGTTGAATAATGGGTGATGTTGGAAAATGAAGAGTCGATGGTGTTGCATGTGGACTTGCTATAGGAAAGAAAACAAAGAAGTTATATAGAGTTTTGCCTTCGGAAAATAAAACAGTTTAAATCTACTGTAGTTTTACTTTTAGTCTTTTTTTAAAAGTACAGTATTGTTTATACATCTAATGTTCACAATTAATATATTAGACCACATTGTGTCCTACACTCACTTCATCTAGATCCTGAAAGCAAATGGAGCCAGACATTTTGAAGGATTTTCTGAATTTTTAGTGGACACGTATAAAAGAATCAGCAGTCCTTCGTGAAAGTGAAAACTATTCATCACCTTAAGAGCAGTCCTCATCAATCAGGCAATAAAAAAATGTATTTGGGAGATTAGGGTTGATTTAATTGACATTTCATGTAACTTGGATTTGCACATATGAATCCATTTTATATTGTACTATAAATGGTTGATAATTTAAAGATGGTCTAACACTTCCTGTTGTTGGGGTTTTTTTCCACCTCAGTTTAGAAACATTTAAGTAATGTGTTTTCATCTAATGAACGTGCATAAAGTGGCAAGATCGTTTTGAAAATTATATTTACATTTCTCCTGAATAATATTAGGCTCAAATCTTCAGCAAGCCCCCTGCTTGCATTCAGGGATGAAATTTAATTTGGTGAATTTATGGGCCAACAAGCCAGCTGGAAAATGCACTACAGTGAAGGTGTAAAGGTGTAAGGTACACAAGCCCATTGGCAATGACAGATTTTACTCTCAGTTGATTTCAGCAGAACTACAAGTGCAGCTGAAGAGCCTTATGCTCTCCTACATTATGTGACACCTTTGCCTAGTTCCTTGGCCTTCAAGATAAATTGGGTTGGACCCTTGTTAGCTAACAGTGCCTTCCACTGTTAGTTGTCACCATGAGGTATCAACTGCTGCCACTCATAGTGCTACGAATTCTCCCTTTCCCCTCTAAAATGAGAATTCACTCTTCCTTTAGAATGGCCAATTAACCTGGTTGCACACAAGCTCATCTGTAAATCATACTTTATTTCTCACCAAACAGTCATCATTACATCCCTGTTGCTCCCTTGGCATGCTATCCTAGTAATCTTTCAAGGGTGTCCATGTGCACTTGTACACCACACATAACTGATTAGATAAAGGCTATGCAAGGGAGGTAATATCCTACAGAAACTCATGTGTTGGCTTTGAAGTAAGTTAAATATACAAGAGGGAAAAAAAAACCCTTGGCACTTTTCGAAAAATTGGAGAGATGCAGGAAAGTTAACTAAAATCAAATACAAATGAGCAAACACTAATTTCATGACAAATGTTATGAAAACCCCTCACTTAAATAAAAGCTAAAATCTGCTTCTTAGTCTTGTTCATTGCCAGTTTAATAATATGACACTTTATTAATAATTTTTTCTTAAGCATTATTAAACCATTAGCAAACTCAGAGCCTGAAGATGTGGATAAAACATGTACTCAGAGACAGCAGCAAGGAAACCTACTGCATTATCCTATAAACATTTATTAAGGGTTGGCTGGGCAGCACTTCTATGTACTTCTTTCTCCACGACTGGATAGCAGTGATTGCTTTGACACCACCACCAAAAGGAACTGCACTCATGCCTGGGGTGCTGATATGGGATGAGTATGAAGCGTTCATCCTTGCCATGAAAAGCTCCCCTGTATCCTTGTTAACCCCACGAGTCTTCCCAGTCTGCTCCCCTTAATACTGTTTAAAATATTCACAACAGAAAGAGAAACTCATACTAAATGTGTGGTACTAAACCGGAAAAGACCACTGAAAAAAAGCATGGAGATGAGAAACCAAAAGGTAGCATGCAGCCTTCAACTCTCTCTGATTAAAGTAGATGTATATCCAGTGAAACTCTTCTGACAGCATGGGCTATACCTATCTTATAACAGCTAGGTATCGCGTCATGTGGGCTGAACTGGAAAACAGTGTTTTCCCACAGCCATGCTAGCTCTGCAATGCTGCACTTGGGAAAAGGAAACAAGAAGCAGCATATCCCACACTCCTTGTATGGAAATGTTGACAGCTATTCCATGGCCAAGGCAAACACCTGTGTGCCCAGCCTGTTCAACCTGTATGCACATCTGGGCTTATCACTTGTTTTTTACAAACCTAGTTAATTATTTCTTATTCACTTTTAAGACAAATAGTTTTGTTCTGAGTTTGCATCTTAAATTATAGTATATTTGAAAACTCTTCAGATAAAGAACCCAAATCCTCAAAGGAAGAAATGAAGGCTATTTTCCTGTCCCCAAACTCCTGGGAGAGGCTGTAACTTTGAAGTGTGCTATTAAAGGTAGAGATAATGTGGGAATCACCTTAATAAATGTGGGTGTCTACCATGGAGCTAATTATCTTAGAATCAATGGAGAACTAAACAGAACTAATGCTGTCTAAGTTCATGGTTCATCTCATCCAAAAACAGACCACTGCCTTTGACTAGACTTCATTGACCACACTGACTGGCTCACCAGTGGATGTGAAGGGAGCCCACTGGTACTAGCTCTGAGGTAGATACCTCCAGTCTACGCATGCACCTTCAGTTAGGTGAATTCCACCCAAAGTGTCAGCCTCTGATCTCACTTACGCCAACCCCTGAGGTGTAACTGCTTTAATGACACTTTACAGGTATGAATGTATTGTCACCTTCTCCTGGAAGCCACAGTCATTTTAGAGCCTGTAAAAATATTTTGCCACAAATATTCATTCAACAAAAGTTGGTGGTAAAGATTTTGATGACTACAACAAAATCTTCATTAGCAGACAACATTTCTGTCATTTTTTTGATATAGAACATATTCTTCCTCTCTTCCTTCGTATCTCCTTTTATAGTTCCCCCCTTTCTTGTATGCCAAATGGAAGATGAAGGATGAAGATAAAAGTGAGAAATGAAAATTTGTGTGGCAAACATCTAATTAAGTGAAAAATACGTTGGATTTTTTAAACATTTATTAAAAAAAATTCATTTTAGCACCAGCTCTGTTAATACTATTTGAAATTGTTATCCAACTGCACTGTCCTTTGTACACATCTGGGAACAAATTCATTCCTTTTCTTCCGCTGGGTGAAAAGGAGATAGAAATGCTATTTCAATCAAACAAGAAGGAATAAAAAATTGTACCCAGGGAACGTGGAAATTCAAAGCTAGGCCTGAGACCACACTGTATTTAGCTTTTCCAAGGTATGGCTTTTCATTTAATAATTTGATTTGCTATATGAAAGACATGTTATGGTTATTAGAAATACTCATAGGCATGTAAGTAGTGGGTCTTTGTCTGTTGCCTTGACCTCCTCAGCATGTCAGGGTAGAAAACAAAGTGGAAAGCATTTGTCAGTGATCTTCCCAAAGAGAGAGAGAAGAAAAATGAATGCAGAAACGATCAACAATAATTCAAGAAGGTAAAGTGCTGCAAGAAGGAGAAAATGGTTCCTCTTCAGAGTCGTGGCCAGCTCCTCAACACAGCCTTGAAGGGCTTTCTGCTGATCACGGGAAAGACTGGGGGAAGGAAACAAGACCAAATAGGCATCAGTCCTCAGTCTGTGCCATATACTGACATATAGGGTTCATTTCCTCAGAGTAGATGGATTAGCATAAGAAGTAATGAATGGAATGAGGATCTCCAAAAGGTTTGGTTTTGCAGTCTCTGACTGGGAAAGACCAAATTTCTCAAGTGGCAAAGGGAAGGGCTGTTTGATAAGAGGAAGAATCTACTACTATTAAACTGATCAACATTACAAGTGTGCCTGCCTTATATTAGAGAGAGGGAGTTAAATGCTAAAGTCTAAAAACTGCTGGCCCAGATACAGACCATTACTCTGATAGCTGTGTTGTGGTCACCAACTCTGGTGTATGCAAAAACGGCCTTTCAAACAAGTTCTGAGTGCAGAACACAACCGTGTTTCCAAATACATGGATCCTCACAAACATTTTTAACCAGTTAAAGGACGTGAGGTAGTGGAGTAGGATGTTATTTTCCCTGTTTGCCTCTAAAAGGGGCAAGTGACCATGCAAAAGCCCCTTCAGTCATGATTTTCAGAAACGTTTAATAAAAATTATTAAGTCATTGCTTCTGAAAACCATGCCTAGAGGGATGCAAGTTTTCCTGTGTATAAGAAGGGGCTATTACTACTTATGTGCTTCTGATGGGATATTACAAGTCTCAATCAGTGATGCAAATTCTTTGAGATCTTCACATGGAAGATAAAACAGGTCTTTGTCTATTATTTATTTACTTATTGACTTATTATTTATGTATCCCTAAGCAGCTCCATGCTGCCAAACCATATTTCTCTTGGCGTCTTTCAGCCTGTGACATTTATATTTTATTATTGACCTCACTAAATGACATAAAATACAAGTTCTACAACCTATGAAAATACGTGTATTCCAGATCAGAACTTCATTTCTACCTGCTGTAGGTATGGAAGAGTTGGACTATCTAGCATTATTAAATCTGATATTTGTGTGTGGGGGTTGGAGGCAGGAATTATCCTTCCATCTCAAGGCAAGCATAAATATTTCAAAGCACACGTGATTCTAATTCCATTGAAGCTCATCTGAAACATCCCAGACTTTTTATTGAAAATGAGATGATAATGTATGGTGACCTGCAACACATATACCACTATTTTAAAACTACTGCTATTGGGCCAGGTAATTATGCAGTACAGCTGTTGCGTGCTATACTGGATTTTTTAGTGTTTTATGAGTTTGTGGTGCTGTGCAGCATAGAAGTAAGAGGATTTTTCAGAACGCTGAATTCAAATGTCTGATTATGCAGGCCTGCTTGTCTTTTCCCTTCTTGATTTGTAGTAGCCAATAACAAACTAACTAACTAATAAAATAGGTTGCATTCATTGATTAGGTTAGCACTTCACATGTCTAAGGCAAATGAAGAAGAGACAAAATTGTGAATTCTATTCAACTGAATGATCAGATAATAAAGAACCAGTTAATCTGAAACAGGTTATAGTTTTCGTCAGAAATTTAGTACCCTTCTCAGGCCCTTCTCCTGGAACAAAGGAGCAATTCTAATAAAGACGCATGGGATCCTTTCTCCCAGGGAGTGCTCACTGATGTGGTAAAGGGATTTCGTGATCGCACCTGCAGTGCTCAGACAGATTTCTCCACCAGCACAGCCCAACATATGGGGGAGACATATTGATCCATACACCTTCCATCTACTCTTCCAAAAAGCCAAAAGGATGAAATTTCTTTCTTCATAAAGTCATTTGAAGTCTTTGAAAGGGTCCTTTAGTGTTGCTCTTCTCCCACTCAGGAAAAGCCTACTATCACCGTGCACTCCTTGCCTGTTCAAAGAAGTAGCGGTCTGGGGAATGAAAACCACTGTTCCTTCACAGGCACAAGGTGTAGTCCATCAGACCAGGCCAACAGTAGATTGGCTTCACTAGGGCACAATGCTCAGATACCTCCTCTATAAAGTGATAATTAAGTTTACTAATAGCTCATTAAACATTGATCAATCTTCCTAGAAATGGTAACATTATAATCATAATGAAACAGGATCATTTTTATCAGCTTGTTTTTGAGGCCATTATAATTGGCTTCATTACAATTAAGAAAGTATTTCTTTAAAAGTCATTTCCCTGGAAATGTTATAGAACAGTTTGTTCTGCTAGATATTTCCACTTCAGGCTTCTAAGTTGCTTTAACTCTCTGCATGCTGTAAGCTTTCTCCTAGCATTTGAGTGATGCAAGTGCCAGTTCAAATTATGCAAGATGTATCCCACCCTTTGTACCCCAAAGGTACTTATTCTGAAAATTGACCATATTAGAGTACTAATTGGCTAAGCCACCATGCTGGCTGATGTGAAATGCTTTCAAACACCATGAAACAGCTGTGTTTATCGGAAATATGAAGAGTGACTTTTTAATAAGGAGATCTGGCAATAATCCAAATTTCTTGAAAGGAACTTACACTTCTGTGTATAATACAATACAAGAGGTAAAGAATAGAAGCCTAAAACAATAGTTTTAAGCCCACAGATTTTTGTGATGAAAGCAGTTACCCAAACAAGAAAAAATAATTAAGAAACTTGGGCTGGGATTTGCAGAGGTCCTGAGAGAATTCATTAACTGCTTTTGAATTTCAATGGGAGCTGCGTCCTCGTAACTCTTTCAAAGGTTTCTCTAAGTCCCCATTTTTCTTACTGCCTATTAGGAATAGACTTTATGGTGATAAATGTAGAGCAATCTGTTATTCAGGTTAGCAAGGTCTTGCCTCTACTTAAATATTGAGCTGCTGAGGGTAGGACTGACCAGTCCTAGGACCAGCCCTTTGAAGGGAATTCAGCTCACTGGAAAACTTAAGTACTGCTTAAGTCCCATAATGGTGCAAAGGGACTGTTTAGTAACATGTCTGTCAGGTCCATGGATGAGCTAAGTTCAAACTGATCCTGTCTTGCATTCCCATTTGCAGCGAGAAGGCTGGGAAATCGTGGGGTGGGAAAACAAAAATAGGCCTTACCCTCTTAGCATGGGTAAAATTTAGGTATCACTGATACTTACTTCCACATTATGTAGGCAAACATAGATGAAACATTCAAAATATAATATAAACAGCTGACCAATGCAAGAGATATACAAATACCCTAAATATGATGGATGGAGGATCTGTTCCTGCCCATGGACATCAAAAAAGAAGGACCGAATTGCAGAATATCCATCTCTCAGCTCCAGAAGTCAAGTGCAGGTGGTTGGCTAAGCACTGCTGAAAAAACAGACCCATGGTATCTCCTAGTTGGGGCTGGCTATCAGCCCCTTTTTGCTGCTCTGAAGACCAGAGTGGTATAAGGCACCTGGACCCTTTGTTCAGAAATAGTCCTTCTGTAAGAGATTTTGCAGTAGCAAGTGGGAGGCAAAAGGACATTTTGCCAAGGCCCACGGAGTTCCTAGCAAAAGAAAAATATGCTTAAAGCTGTGTTTGGGCACAGGGTTTATTGGTGTACTCTGGATTGTTGAGTATTACAGGATGCTTTTGAAAACCTGTAGAGCTGAACTGAGCGCTGGTTCCAGATTCTGGCATAGGCAGGGGGCCAGTTAAGTTAGCTATTTTGAGCAGATTGTTTTAAAACATGTCAAAATTCTTCTGCCTTTGGGAGATCAGAATACTATAGAACTGATTACATAGGTACAGAAATAAAAATCATACCTATAGAAAGTACTCCTCTCTTCCAAGACCATAGCTAGAGGTCAAAAAAACCTAATTTAACCTATTTGTAGAACTCCTACTTCACATCAAATGCTGGCAGCTTTTGCATATTGTTATTGTTTTTAATACACATGATGTATTCCCATATATAAGATAAAAACTACTGCTAGGAGAATATATCACGCCTTTCTTATAATGAAATGCAGTTGATAAGTTTACAATAGAAATGTAAATTCTCTTAAAAACCACAACTTTTATGTGTGTGATGATATAATTCTGCTTTGATACTAAAAAGGGCATGGTAATGGAATCTGTGACTTTGGAGTGATATATTGCTGTTAAGTTAATAGGACTCCACATTCCCATTTCTAATATCAGTGTTTTTTTCCCCTTTCATTCTGTAGATGGTAAGCTGATACTACATAAACATTGTTAAAGCTATAGTTCCACGCTACAGTAATTCACTTAACTTTAACATGATTTATGGTTCTGTCAATAGAGGAGGCTGAAAATCCAGAGCTCTGATGCTTAAACATGGGTTCCATATTTAAAGCAATAATGTGCTTTTTGTGTGTGTCTGAAGCTAGAAGAATTTAGCATAAAGCAGAGATAAAAATATTATAGTTCACTGCACTGTTTAAAGCATATAGTTTAACTTCACGGATACATCAAAGAGAGCAAAGAAACTGACACAGAATCAGTAAAAGCATGGGTAAAATACTTTGTTCCTGCAGCACTTTATTTTTGTATTATTTTTTAGGGATGCATGAAATCCTATTAGTATTTTTAACACTCCCCTTTTTTCATTCTTTTGCTCAGTTACATCAGCTCCTTTTGTCAGGATGAGTTTAAATCTGGGTCCACTGTGTTAATCACCCCCCATTCTTCTTTCTGGCACTTACCCTCCAGGCATTTTGCCTCTTTAGGAGATTAAGCGACCAAGTCATCTTGTTGCTCTAACATGTCCTCACTGGAGCAACATATTAACACAATTCCTCTGCAAAAGAGCCCTCTTTAGAAGTTTGCTGCAGGGATGACAAATTAACCCAGCATGGTGTCCCACACATCTATCTCAGTACAAATTATTAGTGTAATAGAGCTTTTAGTTATGCATTTATCTAGTAATTATTGAACGGTTATACAAAACGAAGCTGAGCAATCATGGCCCTTTATGAGGCAATCTCAGTGGGTGGCCTTACAGTTAATTTAGGATAGGACTGTCGAAGCAGTTCACTCACACACAAATTAGCTGAACAGTCTGCTCCTTTAAATATTTCCTATGTCACAGGCTAACTCTTCACAATACAACAAAGGTAGAGTTTTAATTACACGGTTCCTGACTTTTGTTTAGCTGAAGCTTTAACTGTTTGCAAGCCTTCCTCTCTGCCCTCCCCTGTCTGGGATATGGGAGTAGATGGCAGTTTGGGTAGGGTATCTAGTAATTACTAAACCCTGACCTTGGGGCCATCTGTTAGGAAACTGTTTTTCCTTCAGCATCATTATTATTTCAGAGTGAATGGAGGAAATCAAAATCTTCACCTACACAGCCAGCTATCCTGACATTGTAAACTGGAGCATTGCTTTTCACTGTCGCAAAAGCAATGCTCATCTGTTGGTCAGTGTTATGCAATTTATGGTTTCTACCCAACTTTCTTACCCTTGTGGTGTGGCTCTCTCATCTTTTGGCTTACATTACTGTCCTGGTTTTGGCAGGGATAGAGTTAATTTCCTTCCTAGTTTACCATCCCCTGATCTGAGGTGTCTATAGTGGAATGAACTTGCACCGCTTTGTTTTTGTCAAAATTCAAAGGAAAGTAGAAGGTTACATTAGTCTGCCAGCTGACAAGATTGAGGAGCAGCCACGGATAGTTGTACGGAATAGGATATTACAAAATGTCCTTTTACACTGTGTAGCTCTGGAGCAAGTTAGCAGGAATTATCGCTTTGATTTGCTTGAAGGTGACTGACAGGACAGCTAACAGGCACTGATATTTTGGTGACCCTGTGGAGAATTTTGATAGAGAAGGGCACAATGTCTTACCAGATATGTGACATAAAGTTTTTGCCACTTTGGCACAGAGAATACTATCCTGCAGAGTTTCCCTGGTAGGCCTTGCACTGATAAAAATCTCAATGGCAATGCTTATTATGGAGGAAATTAATACAATGGGAACCACTCCATTAACTGACTTTCATCCCTTCTCTTTCTGCTCACACCCCCACTTCCTTGTGTTCTTCCCTTTGTGCTTTATTTCTTGTTTCTTCTAATTGTGTTTCTCCTTCATTTATCTTCCTAACATACCATCTCATTCTTATTTTTTTTCTTTCCTTGCCTTTTCTTCCTTGCTTTTTGGCTTGCAGGATCTATGCTGTCATATTCTGTGGAAATGCTTGAATGCTCTACAGCACAGGCTGCTGTATATCCTAGGTTTACAAGATCGTGGTCAATTTAATGTTTCAGCCAGCTCCAGATATAAAGTCACTAGAGTGTAAGTAGCAATACATGGAAGCCTAAAACCACTTATGTAAATATTGCTGTCACCCATAGTATTTAAATCCTTCACTGTCTGGTAAAGAATTCAAGTGGACTAATGTCTGGGAAACTTTGTAAGATGCCAGCAATACATGATGGCTTTGCAATACTGGAGTACTGTGGTGAGCTACACTGACCACCAAATAATCTAACTTGCAGGTAACAAAAGTATGCTGCATAGGAGATAGAGATCTAACTGCTTGAATTTTCAATGCTTTGAAATAAATTCTAAAACTGATAGCGATGCTAAAGCCACCCTATAGGTGATCAATTTACCATCTGCCAGACACTGAATCCTAACCACACTGGTCCAGAGAAGACATATGGTGCATTCATAGAGTCATGCCCAAAAAACTGCCATCATCAAGTGAGGCTCCATGAATCACTTTGCTAGCTTATCACCAAAGAAACTTGGATCTTACCACCATCTGTTGGAACTACTGAGGAGTCACTGAAGCATTGGCATCCATGCGCCAGCACTCACTGCACATCTGGTCCTTTGGTCAGCCAGCTCAGATCCTCTCTGCTGGCTACTGCCCAGCTGGGTTGAGTACTGGCAGCAGCACCAATGCAGATAGGAAACTAGTGCACAGCCTTCCACAACACAGTACAGTACAGACAATTTCATGAGAACAGAGGTTTTCCAACTGGTTCATTGAATGGAGCACCTTATAGCTAAGAAATCCTCTTAAGGATCTACTCCTCCTCCAAGCAAGTTTTGTTTCCAAAATGACTCATTGTGGGGATCACTGAGAAGGGCACTCAGCATCCTGGGATACCCCAGCATAAGATGTGCACTGTGTTCTAAGGAATGTTTGGAAGCATGTGAAAGATTTGGGAATATTCCTGAGAAGTTATACATCACTGGTTGTCAATGACAACACCTGCCATGAATAGTCTACAGCTTCTTCTCTGCTATTTTGATCATGCTTTACAAATGCATCTCATATACACATCCAAGTGATAAACTTGCACATATGAACATCAGAAGGAGATTGAACCTTCTTGTAATTGTTCAGTTGGCTGAGGAGCTTACTCTGATGGTGACCTACTTACTCGTGACTTTCCTTTCTCTGAAATATCTCTGCAGACTGAAGATTAAATCCTGCTCACTCTTTTCTGAAGACCACTCAGAATGACCTGCCACTGACCATTTACCTAATGTATATGTATCCAAAGACAATGCAATGTATGCACTATATTATACCTATCATTTCTGCAGAAAGGTATAACTTCCAGTAACTAATAGTGGATATGAATTGCTCCAACATTATATCCTCTTATATGACTGCATTATACTCTTTATGTTGCCACTTTTGATACCTAAAAAGCTTCTCTCTTCTGCTTACTGTCCTAAAGTACACTGGAGGGAATGGGGTAAAGAACAAAGCTGGATTTGCAGAAAATAATCCATCTCAGTATATTACCCTTACTAACAGAACGATTTGTTGTAGAAGAGAAATAAACACAGCCAGTGTGCTGTGGAAGAAGAATACTGAAGAGGAATGTCCAAAAAGAACAAAGAACGAAGTCTAGAGCAAGATTTTTCCAGGATGATGACACTTAAAGAATCCATGGATTTTTTCTGAAAGTCTGTAAGACTTTGTTTGTGAACAAGCATAAAACAGAAGATGCTTCCAAATGATGTCGCAGAAGAACAGTTTTTGCTTAACCTGTTAGGAACCACGATGATAAGAAACTGTGTTACTTCTTTTTGGAGTTAGTAAAGACATCTTCTTCCAAACAAACAAAATTTGGGAACTGTAATCATTTTATTTGCTCTTTCAAATTCTGGCTGTCTGAATGTTCTTCTCACATAGCCGATGGATATCCCCTGGTGCACAGAAAAAGTCTTGTTAAAACAGACTGTAAATGAGATTTAAACAAGACGTCACCAATGATACATTTCCTCTCTCAACCACACAAAAATCCAAAATACAGAAGGTCTAAATAGGGGCAGACAAAGGCATTCAATGATCTTAAAAAATAAGTGTGAGGTAAAACATAGCTAAATAAAGAAAGGCCTATTAACTAATCAATCAACAACTCACATCTAAAAGGCTGAACTTTTAAAAGATAGGAATTCAGAGTCAGCTGATGTGCACTGAACACAATGTTAATGGAACTTTCATATTATTCATACTTATATCACCAATTATCAAGGCTTTTAAAAGAAGAGATATTTGCCAGATAGCTCAGATCCAAATTTCAAGGGAAATCTGTATAGTACTTAGATGCCTAAATATCTTCTGAGGATCTAGGTGTGTGTCTAAGGGTAATAAATAATTTTTATGGGATTAACCACAACAAATCAAACTACAGTAAGTAGATTTAACAAAGCACAAAAACTCATGAAGTGCAATTCTGACCTTGCTTCAACTTAGTGCAATTCCACTACTTCACGCTGCATCACCTGGAGCGTGCAAAGAGGCTCCTCCTGGTTTATGCTGCCCTCAGTAAAACCACACTAATGCCAAACAGACATTTCAAAATAATTTCTAGCATGAATTGCTAATATGTCTTTTTATGCCTCACCATTCGACCAATTCCTTAATAATCTGCTCTAAATGAGACAAAATTTCATAGCAGAAAGAAACATGTCACAACCATTCATTCCTATTTTTATATCTTCCAAAGAGGTTTGTAAGAAGATTCATTCATTTGTGTATATTACTATGCCCAAGTGAGTTCCTTTTCAAATGTGAACTGAGTATTGCATTTAGTTTTCTAGGCTAAATGCAAATGCATCCTTCTAACAAAAATGTATAAGCACATCTAGACCCAGAGGACATCTCTTTTACTTGGAAAGTCAGTCAGAAGAGTACTGTGAAGAAAACTAGCCAAAGCATTGCAGGAACCAACTTCAAAGGAGTCCCCTAACAAGGCAGTTCTTCAGCACACTGATACCAACAACACGAGCACTAAATGACTGGCAGAAACAAAGCCATAGTGCTGGAAGACAGGAGTGGTTGAGAAGTGAGTGATGGGTCCCTATCTCGAGCAGTTAGACTGAATCTATGTTTTGAATGGACACAAGCAGAAGACACTCTCTGTAACACATTCTGTCCCTTTTCCCACCCTCTTCAAATAAAACCCTAAGCCCCCAGAAACCAGTGTTTCCACCTTAGGCACTGTTGAATGGTCATTGGGAGTTTTACCAAACAGCCCAGCCTAGCAAAACCAAACACAGGTCTTGACAACTAAAACCTCTAGGTTATCAAGCTTCTGAAGCACAGCTTCTCACTGAGTGGGTCACACGTGGCGATGACTTTCCGTGGAAAGGTGCTGGGACGGACACTGGGTGCCGTGGCTAACATTTAAGCTGCTTGGGGGCTCTTGGGTTAGGCCTCACCTCTGGGTCCTGTAATGACAGGTCGATGGTGCTGTGTGAAAGCCGTTCCAAGGGAGGAGGTCTGCGAAGGCGAGGGACTGCTGAAACCAGACTTCTCTGACTTCTTTAATGTAGTTGGCGATGGCATTCCTGGCAAGAATGATTGATAAGTGCAATTTAATAATGCTAGGTCATGGAACGACAGCCTATGCATTGTGAAAGTGGGTGCAGAAGCAGCTAGATAAACTTAAAGGACAAATGAAACGGAATACAACAGCAAGCTGAAAGCTCACTTTTATTTGTGGTCTTTTTTGAGGCAGAAGCGGCCATGGTTTGCTCTGAGCAATGAGTACTAGAAGGCAGCCATATTTTTCTTTAAATCTGAAATATGGATAAGATGCAGCTTATTATTGCTACTGAAACCTACTCTGCTTTATTTTTAGAAATCTGTAATAGCTGGAGCATTTGGATTTTTACAGGCTTTTTATGAGTTCTGTCTTTCACTCACTGGTTTAGTAGATTATTGCAAATGGATCTTTTAAATGTGCTGCACGACTCAAGGCACAACTAGAGAATAAAGTTTTCTGAGTTCAAACTCTGCCTTTCCTTACTCTCTTGACTTCAAAGGTATTTGAAAGTAATATATTTATGTGGTTCCCTTTTGCTTTCAAATTTTTTTAAGGGGTGAATGGTATTTGTGTCTTGGTATTAGAAGCCGCACTGGAATTATTTCAGAGTTGTTATTATGCCCTTGAACTATATCAAAGGCTTCCAATGAAAATCAAAGTTAAGTTGCCATTGGGTGAAACCTCTCCCATGGACAAGCAGAAATGGTGTAATGCTAATATGACCGGTTTGTTATATTCGGTAAGAAAACTCCCGTTGATACCATATCAAGCCCGTGGCACCAAAGAAATAAGTGGAATGAATATATTGCAATAGTCTCTTAAAATCTGAGCCTTTTCTGCGTATGATTTATGCTTGGATAAAAGAATATTACAGCATATAGATGAAGAATATGTGTGTGTGTCTGTATTATTCTCTATATTTTTATAGTTCTAGAAGCATATGGGTGTTCTGATTATCTGCACATACTCTGAAAACACATAATTTCCAGTATATTCAGTACATCAGACATTTTGCATATCCATAGGGATATAGCAAAACAAAGGTGCAGAATAGTTGAGGTTTCAGGTACAAAAGCAAAATATCAGGTAATGTGGAAGTTGAACTTCCACTAGCAAAGTCATTCAGCCTTATTTCCAACTCTGTATTTTATAGAATTTAATTGTTAAAAAGTAAAGAGAGAGGCCTGGACAATATTATCTCTGGACAATATTATTAACTTTGTATTTAATAACACTAGTTTTATAGTCCCTGGGATGTTGATTGCAATATGCAGGAGCCTTTTTGTATTAATGCTGCACTGCTGGGGTCTTAATGGTTTCAGTGAGGTTTTGCAGTTTATATTTCAGAAAGTTAAATAAAGTAAAGGAGTGGTTGGAGTTCCAGTGTTGTACTTGCAACTTTCTGTCTTGAAACTGTTTGCTACAAGGGTTTGCTGTTGTGGTGGCTTTTTCCTCATAGCAAGAAAGGTTACACACTTAATCTTTTAAAAATAAAAGTTTAGAACTGACAGACTATTGTGCAAGAAAAATAGTGTTTGGTTTGTTTTTTCATATTGGTCTTAAGGACTTTGGAGTAGGGACAAAAGCAAAAGGAGTTAGTTGGGTTTGGGGGTAAGAGAGAAAAGGAGACTGAACTAAGGTATTTCAATGAAATATTCCAATGCAGCCTGCTGAATTTCTGCTCAAATGGCATGTTGTGATGTAACTTAGTTATTGCTCTGTGTTTGAGTGTCCATATTCAGGACAAGGATACTCAAAAGAAGTAATGGTGCTGTTGACCCAGATTTCCTTATGATAGAGGAACTAGGGATAGAAACACCAAATGAGTGTCAACCCCAGCCCTAAACACAAAGTCAAGGGTCAGTGGCAATATTTGTGCTCGGGGGGGTAGAGGAACTACGCTGCTGGCAGCAAGGCCATGGGTTCATCTCTTCTGCGCTGGGCTGTGGAAGGGGCTACGTTTGCCCCCAGGGCAGGTTTTAACGTAGCAGACTCCAACCCTCTAAGTGCAAAATATCATGGACAGAACAAGTGACTATTTATGCACAGGGATTATCACAGTAATATATGCCTGCTTGTGAGCTGCTCTAACTGCAAGGTCATGCAGCCCTCTTGCGTGGAGGCACAAGGCCCCACATGCAGCTGATGGTTGTGCAGCCCATAGGCAGAGATCCAGGAGGGGACAGGAGTACCTCTGCCCTGGGCAAGCAACGGAGGTCATGGAAGGAGTAGGATCTCTTAAGTCTATGCACCGTAGGGTTCAGCTGGCTCATGAACTCCCTGCTTTCCCCCATATCCTCTAGCTGCATAACCTCTTCAGGGTTATGGGAAAGATAATAAAGCTTCTGAGAAAGTGAAGAAGCTATTCTTTTACCCCTGTGCTAAAAAACCTGCTTGACTCACCTAAGCTGTGGTAGGGGGAAGGGGCAGAGAGAACAATGGAATATGGTTTAAAGCTGTAGCAAGTTCATGTGATTGTGGCCGAACACTGGAACTTGAGGAGCTACAACAAAGCTGATGAATGAACTTGCATGTGGCAATGCTGATCAGTGTCACGTTCATATGGAGATGGATTTTATGGTCGAGGCAGCTGTTTTCATGTGAAAATAGAGATTCTAATGTAACACTATGTTGTAAAATTGAGTAGAAAGACAAATTGAAGCACTGATAATTGGTTTCTACTTTTGTTATATTTGTTTGTTATCATTGTTCTGATTGCCATTATTACCACTACTTTGTTTTTTTTTTTTTTATTTCAGGGTATTCTGAAATGTATTGGTTTGGAACAGTCCAACTCTACCATGTTTTTATTTTGTTTGAGGTTTGTAATGACACATTTTATTTTGAGTGATCATATCCATCAGATCTTAAGAAAAAAATGGCTGCTTCCTATTTCAGAATATGCAAACAGGAGCTTAATTGCATCACTTAATATTGACCAAGAGAAAGAATAACATGAGCTTGCCAGCTCATTTCCAAAGCATGTTTTGTCCTTTAAGAGGGGAAGGTATGACAGAAAGTTAGGCAGTGCAAAGCAATTAGCATCATTCACATTTTATGTTGTGCTAGCGTGGTGCTCTAGCAGCAAAATTCAAACATTCTTTGAATGGGTTAATAAAAGAAGAAATACAGTCGGCATGCAAGAAAAAGGTTTCCAAGAACAAGCCAAAATATGTCCCATTCTTCTAAATTTATCACAGCCATGTCACATTATCCTTGAGACTGCCAGGAATGTCAATTTTTTTGCAATTTTAAAAAAATATCTCATTTAGCACCATATGTTTGGTTAATGTGCCTGATATATCCTGCGTATTCTTTAGTCCATCCATTTCTAATACTCATTTTCTTTTTTACCCCCTTGCTAAGCCATATGTTACAATGCTGGTCATTCTATGGAAGCTCCTTTCAGGAGCTGAGAGCGAGAGCGAGGGAACTCAGGTTTAATCACCCAGAAAAATTTAAATCTGATACTACAAGTCTCACTTTTAGGTAAGCAGTCTCAACACTTGAGTTAGCATGGTGTATATTCATAGCCCGTTGCCTATGAAAATCAGGCCATCTATGAGATAGCATGATGTATATTAACAGCTGTGAGGCAGGAACTAAGATAAATGACTAAATATGGAATTAGGTGTTTAATTTTTGGCACCCATGTTTGAGACTCTTGGCTAGTTTTAAATGTCTTCTGTTTCATACCTAATGAGTTTTAACACATTTAGTGGTCCCCAGTCCGCAGCCTCCCCTCCTGTGTTGCTCAGGGATGCAGGAAATTAAAAAGTTAAAACTGAAGCTACCCGGGGCAGAGCCCAGGGAGGATGCTGCTGCCTTGCATGGCTTTCCTCAGCATTGTTCCCAAGAGCTAATGAATACTGGGGACACTGCACTGAAGACCAGATTTCAGCACTACACATGGCCCCAAGGACGGGGTAGTGCCAACTCATAAGGACACCTCTGAGTCCCGACTCTCCTCTGTTTCCTCTCTGGTGCAAGGCAGCAACAAATTACAATATCCCCCAACCCGTCTCAGCTGCGCTGGCCGGTGAATAGGGAATGGAGCCAAGGATCCTCCCCGTTCCCTGCCTCTTTCTATCCATCTGCTCCGAGCAAGGAATAAACAAGAACAGCCAGAACACAACGGCTGGGTAACCCAGGTGGGGTTTAAAAGTGTTTCTTACTATTCTGTGTATAGGACTGTTGTCCAAATCACAGTCACACCTGGCACTTTTAGGAAACACAGATTTCATAATTCAGGTCTGAGTCTCCTCTGAATGTTATTTAGAGTGCAGGAGAAGAAAATCAGACTTAGTCTATTTTCATCTTATGGCAGCTTTTAACTACAGAATAAATGGAAAAATTAATTGCTAAATAAAAAAGAAAATAAAGGGATTTATGGCATAAAACACAGATGGAAATCTGAGTGGGTGTGTTACTTTAACTTACTGTACTTGTGTTCATGTGATTGTATAAGTATATGTATGCCAAACATATATGGTCTTAGCCTGCTCCCATTAACATGAATCCATTTTTTTCACTGGACAGAAGGAACAAGATCAAAGACCATGATGGTGCTAAATGGAACAAGATGTGTACTTTCGTATTTTTTTCCAAAAGGAAATATTAATTTGACATTGGTTTTTCAGTTGAAAAGAATTTTAATTGCAGTACACAATAAGCAGAAAATTCAGACAACAATAATCTTGAAACTGTTAGCAGCATTATATTTCTATCAAGGAATTTGTGTGCCTTTTCAACATTAGAGCTTTCTGAATTTTCATTAATTTGGCATTTCCCTAAACACACAAGTTATTTTGTTCATTCCACATCATGCATCACACCCTTCTGCTCAATGCACAATGCAAGCGAAAATGGGATCCTTGTCCTTGGGAGACTGGTTACTGGAGCCATTGCACGGATGTTGAAGTCCCGCAGTAAGACTTTCCAAAACTCTGCACTTCGCAAACCTCCAGCCCAAGTTTAATCAGTGAATGCACAGGAATACTTCATGCTCCTCATCTTCTAAGGGGCACTGGAGCATTGTGATGGTTTTAATTCCTCTACCTCCTTATATTTGCCAGTACTAGAAACGCACCACATAAGAGTCCTCCTTGAGTACAGCTAAAGATCTTCAAATTTTCATGTATGAGGCTGATATATATTTAAATGGACCAGAAAATGATGCGTGAGAATTGAATGCACAAATGCTTCCCAGAACAAATAAATATCTATTAATATACCTATGTACCTTACTTAGAGAGGTACTGAAATAAGGATTAACTTTGATGGAGTGAATGCAGTCACAGCAGTTTAAGAGGAGAACAATTCCCCTTCTCTCCAAATCTATAGCTATATCTCTATCTATTCTGTATATCCATCCAATTTCACTTGATTAATTACTAATATTATTCTGAGTGCACACATCTTAAACAATAACTCCATCTCAAGTTAGCCACATTGGTAGACCAGCTAATATTCATCTCCAAAGATGACTTTTGGATAATTACCCCAATATTCCCAGTAGCTCTCTGCCACTAGGCTCTTGATGAAGATTTCATAACAAAAGCTATGAGTGAAATATGGTTTGGATCTTCATTCTCAAGGGGCACTATGAAAAGGAATCACAGAAGCTCAGATATTACCAGGTGGACCATGAACTCAACAACATGCAGAACAAATAGATGATGCAGAAAAACAAGTTGGCTGTTGAAGAAAAAACTGGTATATGGGAAGAATTTTTCAAGGAATTTTCATCCTTCTGTGCAAATTATTCTAGCAATTTCACTGAAATCAGTTATCAACAGAAATGCTGATCAGCTGCTTTTTTTTCTGGGGAATTCTTAATTTCAAGCTTCTTGAAATTTTGATGGCTATACTACTGTCAATCATAGTAAGTCTGTTCTACTTAGTGCTGAGCAAACTTTATTTGTCATCAGCTGAGATATGATCACACTAACTGCCATCCATCAGTTTACCGTATCCGTTGCTCCAGTATACACAAAATACAACGCAGATGGAAATTCACTCATCCTAATGAAGCGCTCTTTAATTTCTACGTTCTGAATGGATACTTGCTCCCCTGGTCACATTCTGAGTTACCATGATCACTGATTAACTACCTGCTAGTGAGTACCTTGCTTCACAAGACTAAATCCAGCTTAATAAACAGTGATTTTATAGAAGAAAAATGAAAGCTTCCCCTCTATCAACTTATCAAACTACTGCATATGCATTACCAACACACACAATCAGTTTCTTCAGAACTCGACATCTGACAGATCATCAGGAAAACAGAACTAATCTATCCGTACCCATCAATATCGTATCATAGGTGACTGCCAGATACTTAAGAAGCTATCCAAAAGAAATGTCACAACTCTTTTTCAAGACACTACAAAAGAAATGTTCCAAATAAAATAAAGCAAATGCACGTACAAGTAAATGAGCCAAAGAACTTAATAAAAAGAGATTGATTAAAATGAGGACCAGAACATTCAAAAAGGACTGAGAGAGAGAAGTGCCAAAGGCGCATTAAATGGATTCAATGGCTTTAGGTTTTAAATGCTTTTGGACTCCTCAGCAATTTTTAGCCAAAAATGATAATTCAAGTTAGAATCAAAATTCTGATGTCACTTAGGAAAAAGAAGTTGAAACTTCTCCTTTGTAAATGAGCACTGCTCTATTTACAAAGGAGAAATATCAGTTTATACCAATGGAAAATCCTGTCTACAGAATTTTAAAACTGTGCAATACAAGATTCATCATTATTTTAAAACCCTACCCATTAAAATCTGCCTTAAATGTTTCCATAAAGTGTATTATCTTATTTGTTTGCATCTATGTTTACAGCATCATCTGGATTGTTTTAGATCTCTTAAGTTATCCTTCATTCCTGCTTTGTTGTCCAAGTGGTTCTTTCAATAACTAATAAACTAGTAGTCAAGATATTACCGACTTCTTCAAAATATAATTGCATGAGTTTTATATTTGAAAACTTTAATGAGAAGTGTAATAAACAGCAAAATAATTTTCCCTTTGATTTAATGTTAGTTTCAGTATTGTTTTGCATTGTATAAATATCTATTGTAATAAGAATAAAAAAAAAATTCTAATGACGTCTTTAGACATCTCATAATTTAAAATTCATGACTACATTTGTTTCATTTCTAATGTTATTTGAGAGTTTTTCAGCATACTTGGCAGATTAGATATAGCAGCAGGGACAAACTGCAGCCATCCACAGGAGAATATACCTTTATGTGGGTGCTTTGGGGATGGAACATCTATAGCTGTAAGGCAAAAAATGCCATCATAAATTTGGATGGCATTTACAAAGCCCTCTAAAAAGTCTTTGCATATGATTATAGCTGAGGTATGATATTTTTGCAAGTAAAAGACCCAGAATAGATTTATGTTTCAACTATATCTTCCTGAGATGCATATGGATGCTAAATTGCAAGTGATACTAAAGGGAATTTTAGTAACTGAAGAGGATGGAGTCAAATTTTTGGGTTTTTTTTTTTTATTTTCTCAAAAATCATTTGCTCATTATTTGCACGTCATCAAAAGATCGTTGGCTATCCAGGCTATATATAACAATGATGGCTGCTAAATGCCAAAGGCATGAGATGGAGATGGGTAAATATGCAGATTTTTTTGACCTGTGACCTCAGTTACTGCATTGTAATGTTTTTAAATGACTTTTATGATGACAAGACTAAGTTTGGTGTTAATATTGGTTTTGAAGACTTAATCGGTATACACTGCCATTGAACATATGTTTTAATTAATAAAAGAGCTGTGATCAGGATTGAAAATAGCTCAGGTAATTTACCATGTACTGTAAAGTCACCTGATTTCTGCACAGTTTGAGGTGAAGAGTTTATACATTATTCCAAAGAAAGAAAGAGTTGCGAACTGAATTCATGTGCATCGTACCAAACTGAAATGGATTTATAATTTGACAGGTCAAGAGTGTACTCATGGAACTGTTATGTATTGCTATCCAGTGGTTCTTGGTATTCTTACCATATGACTGCCCAGGTTTGACAGTCACAGGACTGAACAGTCATCTCATTTCTCTGTAACACAAAAAATAATTTGTAGCTGACCTACAGCTGCTGTGCTCTTTTACTGGAAAGTGTCCATTGCCAATTGTACACTGGTGAGCGCCCGCTGGAATGGCACTGCGGACCTGCCACCGGCAGCTCCTGGGGAAGGCTTGGCAGCTCCCAGGCAGCAGAGACTTAAACTGCTTTCCAACAGATCGGTTCTCAGGCAGGTGATATTGGATAGGTGAAATCAGCCTCATTTTTCTGCATTCCCAATGACTTTAGGATTCTGGGAGGAACAAAGAATACCCCTGGAAAAAATAAAATGTTCCATTGCAGAGAAGGCAGAGCACAGCAGTTTGGCTTTGGTATCATTTCCAGAGGAGCTGTGTATGACCATGCCGCCTGCAGGTCTGCTTGCGTGATCTGCCCAACACCTCTCTCATCTACTGAGCAATTTAAAACACATCTGACAGAGAGGCAGAGGGCTCGCAAGGAAAAAGTCCCTGCAAGTTTCATGAAAACAGGCATCGGAAGGGCAGAGGTAACAAATAAGTGCTCCCTCCAGTGCTGTCGCTCTGGTAAAGTGCTCGGCATGAGTTCTCTCCTTACTAGACACTGGAGAACCCACACGAGAGGGACACCTGGTACATCCCCCCAACCAACACAAAATGTCTATGCACCGAGAACAAGAGCATTGGCATTGTTTGAATAAGCACACCCACCATGTAGTGCTCCGCGGTGTTCGGGGTTTCTTAGATATCCTAATTTTATAAAAGAAAGTAAAAGAAGAAAAAAGAAACAAGGTGAGAGAGAACACTATCATATTTTGTAGCAAGCAGGATACTGTGTGAAATCTTGGCCCAGTGAAGTGATAAAGGGGAAGCTTTCAGTTTGCTTAAGGGAAAACTTACGAGCAAATAGTAAAATTACCAAAATACCACATTGCAGAAAATGGGTGCATTTAGGTTCAATTAAGCTGTAAAAAGGAAAATGGCACTTTAGCTTACAAAAATGAAGGGACAGAGGGAGCTATCAGAAGTAACTTTATTTGTATGCATGAGGATGCTGCTTCACTGGACCAAGAAAACTACAGTATGGGACAGAATTTTTCTTTTATTAGACACTGCTAGATAGCTTTGTCGAACCTCAGAAACTGCTGCTCTGGCATTATGAAATAATCCTACATAACTTGATCTCATGAGCTTAGGAACACAGAAAAATAGCCATGCCATATCAGATTATAGGGATCCACCTAGCCCAATATCCTCTCTCTGACAGTGGTAACTAATGGATGCCTAGAAAAGAGTAAAAGACCAGGGAAAGCATACAGTGATAATTCTCCAAAATACTCTCCCAGCCTCCAATGATTTGTGATTCAAGGACTTCTAGGACAAAGTTGATATCATGGTATTGAAGATACTCGAATCCAAATGCACAGATTTACACCCCCCTCCTCCCCTTTTTTTGGATTTCTACCCCCATGAGATTTCTACTAGTCACACAAAAAAGGTTTCACAGTTTGGTGCTGGCAAGTCCAGTGTTCTTGCCACTAACTCTGAATGAGCTAACAGCTTTCAAGCCCAATGATGTTATGTGTATAAGAGCATCCAACACTTTTTCCTACGTAAAAAAGTGACATGTGTGCTGAGGTGCTCTAAGTGTATATACTTTGGGAGATTTTATATTTTTTTTTAAAAAAAGCAAGAATCTGGCTGTAAACTTATATTAACATTTTTCAGTATATGTGTAAAACACATGTTGCAGAAGAATAGAAGAGAGAAACTGTCACTCACTGGGAAGCTTTAGAGCTATCTGGCTCCCTGGGAAACTGCATGCAACTATTCTGGTGTCCAAGGGTTTGACCAGTGAGTTTCCTCTTCCTGCAAAGAATGAATGCAGAAGTAATAGAAAGTCTGAGGGGGAAGATTTTAGCAAATGGCTAAAGATACTCCTATTCTGCCCACTCCAGCAGGTAGGAAGCAGGTGGTGGTGGTGGTGGTGGAAGAAAAAGGGTGGGAAAGGAGAAACGCCTACCTTCCCCTCCCAGCAGCTGGCACAGGGGAAGGGCAGGAGGCTAACCTAGGAGAGACTTGCACACTTGCAGCTCAGCCCTCTGAAATCCCTTTGTGATGCTGCATTGATATGCAACGATGCTGACAGGTCATCGCAGTCTCAGCACTGCCACACAATGTCAGGACGTTCTGCTCTGATTATCTGGGGTCTTGCTGTGACTCCCTTTCAGGATGGAGCATGGCTCACCGGCACTTGGTGATTGAAACTTACCACACCGGGGTGGCGTAGCTTCATTAATGCTGCTACCAGTAACATAAAAATCCCGTATGCCCAGACAGGAACAGTGACTTCTTAAGCATCATGCTTATTTTACTATCCACTTTTCAGAGGAATTTTCTGAAGTTTTAATTTTCTAATCGAATTGGTGCCTACATGTGAAATTTTTACTTCATTTATAGAAAGAATCAGTAAAAGTAGGGGTCTAAAAAAAAAGCTTATCCTTACATTTTTGATGGCATATTGACTTTGTAAGAGTCTAAAGGCAGGAGTGATGCATTAGGGAGTCCCTATAACTTTACTTAAAGCAAAAATTAGAAAGTGATCGAAAAGTTTTATAGAGGAGAGCAGAAATATAATTTTAAGCCTCTTAAAATTGCCTGAACTGTGAAATCAAGTAATGAACACTAGAGCAGGATCTGTCAGCTGGAATCAAAGCTTAGACTAGTCAGCATTGTCTTCCTAAACCTTATTATGGCAAAGATTTTTCATCTCTGCGCTCTGTTCATCCCAACAAATAAACCGACTTGACCTCCACCTGTTACTCGGTGAAGTCCGCTGTCATCTTTGACTAAACCCTATTCTTTCCCTTCAAAGCCCTCTGCACCACTGAGAAGGTGGGAAGACACAGCTGTGCATTGATTCAAGTTGATACCAGTTCATAACCAGAAAGCATTTCACAGTACAAATTACAAGCAACAGAGGAGAAAAAAAAATGTAGTGCCAATGAATTCTGGAAGGGGGCAACATTTTTCATCAATTTAACAATGTGATTTTCATAGAAAGAAGTTCTTTTTTTGTGTGATATTATGAACTAGCATTTGAGGCCAGAAACATTTTGCTTATGCCATAACAATGAACCTGTGCTAACACCACATAGGAAGAATTGAAGAACATAATGGAAGCTATTTGTGTTTCTTTTGTATTTCATAAGATGAATGCATTAACTGTTTCAAAGAGGTTCAGCTCCAAATGCGTGTAGGTTTCTAGACTTAGAAACAAGTCACGGCTATATAATGTAACACTGCTAAATAAAAAAAAATAATATTATGGAACACAGAACAGCCAGATATGTCATGAGGAAAACCGTATAGCTATAGCAGTCATTTCTTCAAATATATCATCATGACAAAACCATGTAAGAAGCTTTCTAATACAAAGACATATCAGAAAAAGCCATTTCATATAAAGTTGGACTTCTCTGGGTGATTAATGCTACGTTCAACAAAGGAGACAGTGTCTGTCTAATTACATTAAATACTTATCTTCTAGGGATTGGCAGGGTGTTTCTGCTCAATGTCACTTTTCATGACAATGTAATGATAGATCCGTTTACTTACCAGTGCCATTAGCAAAAATTGTACTGTTTTCTCAACTGCCCTCATATCACGAAAATATTTGATTAACACACTGTAGCTTATCTAATACTCTAAGCAACATATTCTGCATAGTTTTCTCTCTATTAAAAGAACAAGATTACAGCTTGTAAAATTTTTATTGCACTCACACAAAAATAAATGAATAATGTGTGATATAGTTCAAGTATCTTACTAGTTCACAGAACAGGTTTATTTGATTTAAAATATTAACTTGTACTTAAAATATTAAGATTTTGGGGGAAACAAGCAAACAAACAAAGTCAGTACTCTGAGGCACTACTGCTCATCCAGTCTTTAGTTATTATTTCCTTTTCATTTCAGCACATCTCTTGAAACTTTTAATACCTTAGGAAAAAAAAAAGCTTTCATTCCTTTGCTGAAAAATAGATATGGCCATCTCCCAAGTCTTTAAAATTCACCATATCATGAACTGACTCTTCAGAGTCATGCTACTGTGCCAACATACAAAGAACAATAAACCTCTGGAAGAATGTACACAGCGAAAGCAGTTTATATAGTAACAAGATAATTTCATAAACCTATATTGAAGAGAAAGGCTGTGATGTAACATTCTAGCAGTATATATCAGCCACCTGATATTTACTAACAAGGTTAAACTACTATCTGTTTGTCTCAGCACTCTTCATAATTCACTTTTTAATGGATGGACAGGAAAAGTCAGCAGTGTATGGCACAGATGATTTTAGAAATAGGACAAGACAGCTTATGGCCGTATCTATTTCAAAACACGCTCCATCTTTCCATATGATCACATCAAGAGTCTATACTTAGCAACTACAATACTTCAAATCTACTCATAAATCCTTTGAGGGGTAGATTTCTATTTCTAAGTAAAACAGCAAATTGGAAAAACAAAGAATCCTGAGGAGGAGGTGTCACTGTCAACTGGTACCACGTATAGTGCATCAGTTCTCATCTTTTGGTATCTTATGCCTGTGCAGGAGAAGGCACATGGGAAGCATCCTTCAGTGAGGAGTTAGGACATCAACCCCATTTTGTTACAGCTCCTCACACCACCACGAAATGGCAGCAAGAATGTACCAAAATTGACTCGTATTAGGCATAACTAGACACAGCAATGCAGAATTAACCAAAACTGTCTTTTAAAATCCCTTGCAAGTGACTCTTGCAGTGAGAAGATGACACCGCAGCCAACTGCCACATACGACTCTCCAAATTAATAATGGATTTAGGATATTCATTCCCTGAGCTGCAAGGGTTCGGGGTGTGTCTGCAATTATCTAGATATAAGTCTGACACACATTATCCTTCTATCAATGTCATTTCCCTTAGTAGCCAACAGATTATCAGCAGCTTTGTGATATTCCAGGTGTCAAAGAAGAATTAAAACCACAACAATTGCACAAACAAAGGGACAAAAGATGGGATACGTGTTTCTGAGCCCTGCATATCAATTTAATATGTGCAGCTGACAATGATGCAAATGTCCTCGGGAGAGAGGCAGCAAGATCTGTGCCCAAACATACACACACCACCGTCAGCAAGATGGCAGGGAACAGAAGCAGTAGGATTCCCAGCCCAGGACACATGCCTCAGCAGGCAAAGCAACCCAATGAAACAATCCTCTGGTTGGGGAGAATTTTGGAAGCACCTGATATGGAAAAGGGCCCTAAACAAGCCAGATGGTACTTTTAGCTGGCAGCAGAAAGTAGGAGACAGCCAAAAACATTACAGCATTTCCCCAAGAGGCCAGCAAATCGATTTTAAACCTTTTTTTTTAAAGTGACGCTATGAATATAAAAAATAATGTTTCTATGCATTTTTAAATTGCTAATTTTATGAATAATACACTTAAGAAGGCAACAACTGGAAGAGATGAGAAAGCAATAGATTTTGACTTTCCCAAGGTGGTTGTATATTTGACATCAGGTTTCTATTCAGTCACTGCCACTGTTTACTCTGCATTAAGTGCCAGTTTTTGTTCAGGGTTTTCCACATAACATTAAAGAGAAAAATCCTGCAAAAGTAGAGAAATAGCACTGTAAAATCACAATAGCACAACAGTTCACAGGACACGGGAGAAATGTTGTTTGTAAGACTGCTTTGCCCGCTTAAAACCTGTCCCCCCCAAATTGTTGGGTTTCTAGATGATCCTTTTTTAACAGAGGGCAAACAATTTATTTAATACTTACAAGTTCCCATTTGGCTAAGGATTTGCATAAGAAATACAGCTGTTTTGGGGATCTTTTAATTTTTAAAATCTCCAAATGGCCAGAATTTGCAATTCCGCCTGGATGACAGGACTTTTTTCAGGAATCATTTTGATGTCAGATGTCGAACCTTTACTTTGACAGTCAGAAGCAGCTCCTTGCACAGCACGTTTAGATTAGGTGTGGCCGAGCGGTTTTCACTCAAGGAATGGAAGAGATGGAGATTGTAAGGACTGAAAGGGCAGAGTGAGGCAGAGGAGTCATGAAACAAGTGGGAATGACCACTACCCTTTGGTTCAAACATGCACCTCACACCTAGGATTGGCCAAGTTCAGAGGAAGAGTCAGGATGTTTCTTTACTTTCATTTGCTGTTATTTCGGTTAACAGCAAAGGCAAGCCCTACGACAGGGTTAAAACTGGACTACATCCAAAGTGCTTTCTCATGTTTGGAGCAAGGTAGTGCATTAGCATACTGTATCACAGATAATACTCCTGGAGTCAAATGTGGGCTGCTGTAATAAAATGGGACGTTACACTAAGTACAAAGAAAGTCCATACATTTATGTTTTTCAAATCTCATTGACTGTAAATCCTTACTTTTAAAATAAAATGTATTTCCCTCCTATATGTGGAACCTAAGACTTTGCCTCCAGCCCTTGCTGATATAAAATAGTCCCACTCTTTTCAAGAGTACTGCTCTTGGACATGAGGACTGCAGGTACCATCTCACTTTGCTGGCTTTCGGGGGTTTGAAGATCTGCACGCAAATCCCAGCGAGGCAAATGAAGACTGTGCACAAAACAGTAAAACAGCCTATAATTTTCCAGCTAATTTTAGCAACAGGATCTCTTACGTTATGCTTTTTGGTGTATATCACACTAAAAATAGCAGCAACCATTGATGTAAGAGAATAGCAGAAAGGATGATCTCACTAGGACTGCAGGCTGTGTAAGAGCAGTGTGGGCAAGAGGAGGTGGAGGATGCTATGGATTACCTGCTCTCCCCTGAGCAAGACACCAGTGAAATCAGAATAGAACTGTAGCCAGTATACACACTAGATGAAGACACTGCTGAACTTTAAGTCTTTGTGGAGCTGGAAAATGAAAGAAAACGAAGAGTATTTAAACAGCATCCCCCTTATTACAGTCACTCCAGCGGGGCTCAGCTGTATAGAGTAGCACTGCATTCATGCCATAAGCTCTGGGGTTATGGGTTAAGGTCACAGACTACCCGCTTCGGGTGAACAACACAGCTGCTACCACTACATATACATTCCTGGAGGTATAGGATGGCTCTGCAGCCACTCAGTCAAATTGTTACCTGAGCTAACAGGCTGCTAGACAGATTTCTCTGCTTTCCTATGCTCACTGACTGCTGCGGTCAAAGTGTTGGGGCAGCACTTAACTTGAAAGAAAGTAACCAGGGAATGATTTATTCACTACTTCCGGCAGTAAAAAAACCACTAAGGAGCACCAAGCAAAATGAGCAGGCAACAGACAAAAGAAGTGGTCCTTCCTTAAACAGCACCGAGTAAAACTGGAACTCGCTGCCACGGGATGTTGTGGAGGCTGAAATAAAGAATGGGTTAAAAACATCTGAGCACATCTCTGAAAGAAAAGTCCACTGAAGGCTGTCAAACACAAAGATGCAAACAGAGCCTCTGGCTCATGAAACCAAGCTGTTTCCTGCCAAAATCTGTGAGGCTGTGCTCTGAAAAGCATCACTGGATGCCTGTCTTGCTGTTGTATTCTTTCCTTAAGTGTCCACTACCAGCTCTTGTCAGAGACAGCATACTGGGCCAGGTGAGCCTTCAGTCTAGCTGAGAAGAGCCATTTTTTCCTCTCTGTGGGCAGATCCACAGTTTTTGTAGGCTGGAATGTGCTGTATCTGGCAGCTGAGAAGCAGGAAAATTGCAGTAGGTATCCAGCTCAGTGAAATTAAGATCTCAGGATTGCTCCTCACTTTGTGCAGAACCAAAGGAACATCTAAAGTCAGCGTGGCAGATACAGTGTGGGAAAGGAAACGAAAAAAAGAGATGTAATACGGTCTGCTTCCTGTTCCCGGTCCTGTACCATCTTCTCTCTGTCCCCTAACACCTCTCATTGCACATTTTAACTTTGGGTGAAAAAGCTTCCTTTAAAATAAAGCCTGTTTTCTCCTCTAAAGCAAAGATCAAAACGTGCGCATGGAGTACAGTAGCCGCACTGTGTGCTACGGAGTGGAGTGATGGTTGTACTGGGAATGTTAATAAACAGTGCCGAGAGCAGAACTTCTGCATAAAAAAGGGTGTATGTTACATCTCTCCCCCTCTCCCCTGTCTCATGCAATATTTACACAGCTGTGCTTTGTAAAATGTGTAAGGGAGTTTTTTATTATTATTTTTTGGTAATTTATTTACCTAAGATAGCCCAGCATCTGTTTTGCGGTGAGCTTCTTTCACAAAGTTTCACAGTTGCCTTGACTGATGCAAAAGGAGGTCATGGTCCTTACTCAGTGATCCTAAAACCATTTGTTTCAACCACTTAGCCATTCTATTTGGCTAATTTGTGTTCTCTTCTGTGCTTTTGGTTTGTCCTCTGCTTGGAAATGTGCATCCCTTGGGGAACTGATCTGGCTAGGTGAGTATTTTAGTTATCTGTTTTATAAAATGCAGAAGTGCACAGGAATTTGCAATAATATGCATCATTTACTGGCTCTCAATATGTACTGTATATTGGCTCTGAAGACTACTAATATTTTCCAGCTGCGTCCAAAAAAAAATAGTTCAATGCAGTCTTTGCAGTGGGTCCTTTCCCATGACTGCCTACACAGGTGATGAAGACTTTTCCTGTGTCCTGAAGAATTAATAAGCCTGAACATTTCTGTACCAGCAGCATACCACAGGAGATAAAATATTGCTTCTGCTTCCCAAACACATTAGAAAAAGCAAGTCTGCTGATCTCAACTGCTAAGACAGCACATGAAAGGAATGCAGTCCATTTCCTAACCAAGATCTAATCTATAGAAGAGTTTATAGATCCAAGTCAACATCCTGAATTGGTCCCAGAAGCAAACGAGAAAACTAGTTCAACTTTTGGAAGACAGGTAAAATACTTTCAATGTGTTTAATCCCATTTTGCAATTAAACAGTCCCATGCTGCACTATCAGATGATCTTCAAGGATAACTGCATCAGAGGAGACCTGTCTGGAGCTCACAAAGATTCATGTTTGACAGACTCCAAATCAGCAAGAAATGCAGAGCTATATTCAAACAGAGGGTGCTTCTGTCCTTCAACAGCTTTATTCCTGAGCTTTCAGAGCTCACCTCTGAAAAGATGTAGAAAGTGTCTGCTTTTGTCCCAACACCGAGGAAGCTTATAGTTTTCACTTGGTGACAAAAGTGAAGCACGAACCGTATCACTGTCTTTGCTTTATATGTATATGTTAAACAGAATGGGTGGCAGAATATGGCTCAGCCAGCAAGGACATCTGAAAAACATTAGGTCCATGGACTACCAATACAGCACTCCCATCCCAGGAATCCCGTCATCATCAGGAAGCATTGCTCCAACCTTTGTCAAGGAATAGTTTTCCATGCACTAAATCTTTCCTATCAATCTGAAAAATGATTCAGATGATGCTACTTGTGTGTGGAGCCAAAGATCAGCTCAGGTGGTCTTATGGCTGTCACAGCACACAGGGGATTTGCTTTTAACTTGGTCATTAAAGTCAGTGAAAATAGTATGTATGTATGATGCTAGCACCAGGCCAGCCGAAAAGACATCTTTAATTTGATATCTGAAGTGAAACACTTTCTGCATTTTTTAACTCAGAACTCCTACAGCTCCATACCCATTTTTAAATGATGCATTTCCTGACATCTGGAATTAGATGCAAGAAGGAGAGCCACAACATTGACTGACTGACTTCTCCAGGACCATACTGAAGGGATGTTTTCCTCAGGGGATTACAGCAAAGCTGAGGCATGTGCTCTAACACTTGCATGGGATTATTAATTTTATTAAAAATGGAAAGTACAGTTTAGGCTGAATCTCAGGGCCAAGTTTGCTGTGTTGTCCAGCGTCTGGAAAAAAAGGAACCTTTGAGGGACGTGAAAACATCTAGGACTTTTCAATCTGAACTGACTTTTCAATCAGTAGTTCTTTCCCCACCTCTAACTTCCTTCCATGATTTTGAGACAGTAATGCCAGCAGCATGGCATGTTGTCACAGGTCTCATGCTACTACATGAATTGCCAAAGAAAAGCTGAGCTATTGATCCAGTGGTAATTTGCTGTCAAAATGACTATGTCTGTTATAGCAAATGAGTAGTGTTAATCATTTGACTTGATGAATGCTATTGCAAAAGACTGACAATGCTCAAAGCACCACTATTAACCTGCTGCATTTTTCCTGGCTCACATTAAGTTCTTGATCTTTGCTGGCCTTGACCAATTAGAGTTTAAGTTATCCATTAAGGTGCATTTCTGGAAAAGTTCTGTTTAAAATAAACAACAACTTACATTGGTGAGTAACTCATCAACTATGCAGCAGTCTGATTCTGATTGCCTGGCAGAGAAACACACACATTTTGTGCAGTATCTGATAAAAGATCTATAATGTGCTAACACAAACCTATCATGTAGCACCTGTGACTAACAGATTGTGATATCAAAGTCTTGATGCCTAAGTGCTCCTGTAAATGCATTAAACTTTTAGCGGCAGGAACTGTAGATTGCCAGTGACAAGGAGCTGATATGGTATTTCAGTAGAAGTTGATAAGTGTTATTGCTTTTAGAAGAAAAGAAAAATCTTATGTTCTTGAAAACCACTGGGCAGCTTGTGTTTTGATGGGATACTGTAATGCAGAGAGCACGGATAAGGGAACACATGGACTCTGTGAAAGCAGAAAGACGTTTAAGAAAAGCTCTGTATTCTACAGTAGCTGGAGTTCCTTGAAGTATGCTCCCATTGTACGTTTGGCTTCGGGCATCTACCTGTTCACTTGAAACCAGCTTTTTAGGTGGCAGCATGCACATGGGGCCATATTTAATTCCATGTACCAGTAATGGAAGCATGAAAGGTAGCACAGGCCCAAGCACACTCTGCTTCTCGGCTGTGGCAGAACAAGGATGTTGGAAGACTGTAAGAGTGGGGAGAAATGTGCGAAACTGTGTATAAAGCCTTGGAGATGAGAAGAAGCACAGGTCTGAATGAGAACGGGGAAATGGGGTGAACAGGAGCAGGAGACCTAGTCACAGTATACAGTCTAACAAAGCTCAGAAAAAGTTCTTCAGAGAAAATGAACAGTGGAAGTTTGCATGTACCTGGGAGGCAACAGGTTCTGTCTGCTGTACTGCTCATGGCATCTCTTCAGCTTAACAGCACAAATTAACCTGATGAAATTCTCTTTGCTGTAAACCAAAATGTTCCGGCCACCAGAGAAACATGATCTGTTTCTGACCTCCCATTCAAAGAGCCAAACTATGCCATGGGCTGGAGGTTTTTCTGCTTGTGAAATGTTCCCACTGTCTTAAGATATTGAGTTCAATGGAGGAAAAAATGGCACTGGTGCCTGCCGACAGACGTGTCAAGGTATGTAATGAAGCTGCTGCACAAGGCAGGTACAATCTTAATGGCTATGTGAGTGTGCTGTCTGACTTTTCTTTACACACTGAGAATTGGAGGGCAAGACAATGTCACATCTGGGAAATACTGAGTAAATGTAATTGGCAGGGATCCTGGATGTAGACCTCCTCTGGTCTAAGGAAAAGAGACATTTCCTTGGTTTTGTCTTTCTTAATAGGTCTATGAGTATCCAAACAGTTCAGCTTAAGGAAATTAATAAAGGTCATGAAATTCCTGTGTCTAGTTACGATCCAGTGAAAACTGCCCACCACAGCAAGTCACTGAAAGGTAGTGCCAGCGAATTATTTGATATTGAATACTCCAGGTCTGAAGTTGAATGTTTTCCCAGTAAAAAGGGATTATTTTTCTATTATTTTGTATAATACATGGTTCTCATGTTTTTCATCATATTTTCTACAGTCAGTCCCTCGAATCATTGGCAGTAATGTAGCACAATCATTGGAAACTTCTCTGAGCTTTGAGTTAGTGGATGGCGTCAAGTCTTTTGATGAGCCCATAGACCTTTTGCCTGAGGACAGATCAGATGCACTCTGCATCACTGATGCTGGAACATACTATACATATTTTATCTTCTCCGTAGTGCCAGGCAACAACTGTGTTTAGGGCATAAAGAATGCATTAAGAACACAATCTAGGATCTCCCTTATACCACTTTCTCTGGCATTTCCAAGATATAATTCCGAACAGACTTTGAAAACAAACTCTTGTGGTCATCTGATCTATGCCTGAATGAGTCTTTCTGATGCGTAAGGCATAAATAAAAGTTTCTTAGTAAATATGGAGAAGAAGTTTTCTTGAGTGCTGAGAATCTGCTAAGAAGAAAGCCGATGCCAGATTTAAGAAAAGGGTTATTGAAACGGGAGTTTGGACCGGTTGCCTGCATGTGGTTGTTCCATAACCAGCCATGGGGAGAGACATGGTACAATTAAGTTAGGGGTCACTGTCACTGCAAGGGAAATACTCCAAAATAGGATCTCAGCTCCTCAGCTGCATAGAAATTGCTCAGAAATTCTTTTCAGACAGTCCCATAGATGGTGGCATGAGAATGAGCAGCACTAGCCTGAGTGGTGCAGCAAGCAATCATGAGGCTGACTTTAATAGCATCTTTACTACCAAAGACGTGTCCAGCAGTCTAACAGGGAGCTCTGTAGCTTACTGCAGGTTCATATAATATTATCAACTTCATAAGCCCCTGGAACTGTAAATATGTCTTTCAGTCATGCAGTGCAAGTGTTATTACTAATTCCTTAAGGTTTCTGCTCTGAAAGTCTCATTTGATTCCTGGGGTTTTCAAGGTGAAGACACACAAAAGCCTAGCACAGTGTGATCGGCAGCAAAACAGCCGGGGTGGAACTACAGCAAGGGAAGGTGGATGACCATGGTATGAAAAGCCCCATCAGTCTTTCAGTGGAAGAAGGACCACAGAGCTCCACCCATTTTGCAAACGGGTGCAGTGCAGTAAGTTGGTCAAGACCACAACTGAAGCAGAGCTAATTGTCCCTTCAGATATCTCAAGAAGCGCAAGGAGTACAAACATGTACCTTTCCTGGGATTACTGTCCTCTAGGGACCAAACTAACTTGTGGAAATACAAGTACCAGGATGACCTAAGTAAAGAAACTAATAGGATACTCTGAATTTGTATCTTAAACATTTTTTCCATGCCATGCTGTAGAAATACAATGGAAGTAGAATTGGCAAATACCATCCATATGCTACACTACAAAATGACTGACAGAGCACAATGTGAACATTACTCCTGGACTGAATCAAGAGAATGCATTAAAAAAATGCATAAGTGGAATACTGATACACATTAACTCAATCTTCTCTTATTATGGAATTAAAAAACTTATACCTGTAATTATGGCTTACCCCCATTACAAGCAGAGCTGCCACAGAACTGAACACTGGCCAGCTTTGTACATGAGTTCAAAGCCAGTGTGATGTTGCCTTATTTTCTTACTAACATCATCTTTATCCTCTCTTGCCCTTCTTCTCAGTTAACAAGAGTTATGTACTGAAAGTGCTGAGATAAAGTAATGGTAAGGAGGATACCGCAAAAGGTATTTGAAAAGCAGAAGTAATTTACTACATGTCTGCTTTGTTTTACTTCCTAAGCCTTCCTGTTGTGAAAGAAAATTCATCTTTTCTGGCAGACTCCAGCCTTTTTAGGCCTGAGAGCTCCCCAGGAGCTTTCGAGTGCAGGTAAATGGATGTAAGACTCAAGGAGTATAGTACAAGGAACATGGAATTAATGTTGGTTTTTGCTTTGGCTGTCACGTCTGACGTATAAGGAGAGTGCTACATCCTTGCTTGCAAGTATCTAGATGTTAAAAACACAAGGCTGAGTCCTCTGCTCATTACTATGGGTCTGAAATGCCACGAATGGAAAGGTCATGTTGCTGGTGGGTGAAGCATGTAGGATCTACACCCAGCAAAGTCTCCACGTGAGACAGATGTCAGGGTGCTCCAAGCCTCAGGGGCCCGTGATGTAAAAGCGCAGAGGAAGGACTGTGGATGGACAATAGGTGCAGCCTGTATTCTGCACGCAGCGGAGACCCCAAGAGTAGGCACAGGGGAAGCATCCACTGCCTAATCTAAATAGCACACAGAGTGGTTTTGTCCTCTTCTGTTCTCCTGCCAGTTTGCACATATGTTCTGAGCATACAGCCTGCCCTCCAAAGACCACTTACAGGGGCAATCACAAGGAAGCAAAGCAGGAAGAAAGTACCCAAAAAGGGAATTTGTTCAAGAGAAAAAAATGGAGACAGATGTAGAGCGACTAGTCACGGCTGGCGGTAAATAACCCTCTGCCTGGAGTGCTCTCTTTCTCTAAGAGGAGTTCACATATTCCATTTCATATTTCCTTTCTAGGAAGTAAAATCTTTGTTTTCCTGGCATTTGTTCTTTTTTTTCTTTCCCCTATATACTTTTTCCCTTCTGTATGGTCTAAAATTGTCTTCTCATTTTCCCTTTCTCTTCTACGTTGTGCTCTCTTTCAAGTGCGACATTTCTCCAACTGCCCCCTCACACAGACCTAATTTCCCTGCAACTGTCCTAGGCAACATCTTTCACTATAACCCTCTCACAGTCTCTGTGCCGTGAGCACTCCCCTCTGTCTCTACATGTGCATAAACATACGGGTGCTTCACATCTGTTCCCGCGTTACAGTCCCCACTTTTTCTCATGTGCACACCTCAGAATTAAGCAAATGCAACATACACAGACAGAATATTCATCCTCTCATTCCCATAAACCTGTCAAGGCATATAGGCCAAGAAGCTATCTCTGCATAAATCTAAATCTCCTGCGAGGAAGCAATCTACTCAAAGGCAATAAAGCCAAAGGATATATTATTATCTTTGGTGTGGATCCTACTGGGCTGGGAAGTTGGCTGCTGGCTCCTTTCTGAACTTTCCTTCCCAGCCAGAACAGCCATCCCACAGACAAGTCTAAGCTTCCTTTCCTTGGTCTGATTTCCTCCTCCCGTTGTTTGGCTGGTAACCCAAAGGACAGGGTTTAATTATGGAGTTTGGAAACCTGGCTTACGCTACTCTGCCAGCACAGGATAAAACTTCATCCTGCCTTCAGAACCAGCATCATTCTGCACTGCTGATACCTGCATTATCCCACGCAGCATAAAATGAACCACATGGAAGAAATGCCAAGTCAAACAAAAAGATGGTTTTAGTCTTTAAACTTCTACTGCGAATTTCACTGAGAAAAAACCAAAACACTGAAGCTCAGAGATTATTGTATGTTAAAACTGCCCGCATTTTGACCATAGATTAAATAAATGGCAAGGCCTTTTTCTGGACAGGAGAGACATAGGAACAGATGGATCTGAAACAGGTCCAGGGTCCAAAGCCCCCCTCTCAGAGAGGAACGCTGTGGCGAGTCACTGGGTAATATGGGACGTTAACATCATTTGTACAGCTTTCAGATGACCAGTATATTTTCTAGGCAGATGCCACATTGAAGACTCATAAAACATTTTACACTTCTGGAGATAAAGCACCCATGTCAAATACAAAGGGCCAGACATTAATATCAGACCCACATGTGATTTATGAGGTAAGGCAGGGAACTGTGCACAGCACCACAGCAGGATGTGTCCCTCAGCGGGGAGCACCTTGTGCCAGTGTCACCCTGGCATCAAAAGACACTTCAGTACTGTTTTGTCCTTCACCACTGATGAGCTGTGGCTCTTTAGGTAATCTCTCTGCCAGCCGTGCTCTTGCAGTGACCCTGTTTTACACAGAAGCTGAGGCAATGAATTCAGAGAGGCTGCTGGAAAGCCACGGCAGAAGTATTGGGGTGGGGCTGTGTGGATATAGCATAAAGATGGTTTGAAAGTGCATCCCATGCAGGCAGGATAAAGCTCTTTTTCTTCACAGCTGTGACAGTGATAGATAGCTTGGTGAATCTGAGCTATATCTAGTTGGTACCTGGCTTGAGTCCCTGATGTTGCAAGGTGATTTTCTGCCATTTTACAGGCAAGTCTAAGCAGAATCTGGGATTCTTCTGTAGTAAGTGAGGAAGGTCATGAGGAAGGAATAACCTTCTCTTCTCTGACTTGTTCTTGCCTCTCTAAGCACCTCAGGAAGTTTGACACGGGCAGTTGTGCTTCTTCATGATGAGCACCCAGCGGTGTCAAGAGTGGCGGAAGTGCTTTGGAGGTGTAAGGCTTTAGATACTTCTCTTGTCCAGCTCAGCAGCTCAGTGCCACCATCTAGCCAGGACTTGGATGAGACAGAGATGATGACCACATGTGGGGAAAACCACCAGAAGTGACATCAAAATTGATAGCCAACCTCTGGCTGTTGCACAAATGGAGAACATTTGTCATTAACAAAGAGTACCCCAAACTTTGGGGGGAGTTAGCCCCTACTCTGACAATGATGTAGAAGCAGTGACCCAGTCAGGTTTTAGCCATCCGTGTCTGCAGAGGAGGTTGTGATCTCTCCCTTTCAATGGGCACTGAGCTTTTGTTCATGTTTTTGCCGCTCCATGAGTAGACCAGTTTAGTAAAAGGTGAAGCTCTGCCTTACATCATCTGGAGCCTGGAGCTGATGGAGGAAACAGCCCCTAGTGTCTACTGAGCAGGACACCTCACTGAAAACACCAGAGCCCTGGGGATGGTGGCAGCAAGGCAGTCACGGGGAGCCTGGCACTTGTCTGCCTGCAGGTCTACCCTCTCTGCCTGCCAAAGTGCCACATCTGCAGTCAATAAGGGCCCACAAGCTGGCTCCTCCTCATTAGAGGAGAGAGGGCAGCTGGCAGGGGATCCTCCAAGGGCTCCCAGGCACGGGAATCAGTCCCCTCCCAGTCTGGAATAGCCCAAATTTGGTGACTTTCTGGGCACGCTGTAAAGGACAGCTGTTTGACAGGGTCTCCAGAGAAAGCTGTGGGTATGTTTCCTACACGATGAAGGATATAGGTGGCTGGCCAAGTGCCCACAGAACTGATTTTAATGCTGTTCAGGTTGAATTTACTTTTCTGTGCTGTATAGTTCATTATACACAGTGCCCTGGACAAGCATGTGTTGTTTCAAAACAAACCAAAAACATACTATTTTAAATCCAAACAAGCAAGCAAGAAAAAAAAACCATATTGCAAAAGATCCTTTGGGCTATTTAGAGGGCCCTCTCAAATACTGGAGGCTGAAGATGAAAGCTCTGCTTGCCTTCATCTAACAAATAAGACTTCTGTTACTTTTATTGGCAATAAATACTTGATTATTTAGCTGTAAGCAAAATTGAGGCATTAACTTCACCTATGCATGTAGCACTGACCCAGAAAAATATTTCCAATAGTATTAAGCACCCAGATGATCTCAGGATAAGTGATCGATGGACAGTTAAGTATGTAACATAACATAACCCAAAAGATGATTAACAAGAAAGATCACACACAAAAATTAACTGAGAAGAGGCAGAAGAGCTGCTTCCTAAACCTTATGAAGTGTAACGCCCAGTGATATCTATTTTGATATGACGCCTCCAATCACACTTCATAGTATTACAGATTAATAAAACAACTCCTTCTGTAAGTCTCTTAAAAGTCATTACTAAGTGAGCTCAAGTGTTGTATGATGCTTGAAAAGTCCTTCTACCTTATATAAGTTTAGGGATATTAATTTAAACAGTATAACTGCAGGGCACAGCCTAGGCAGGTACTGCTTTTTGCTAAGTGATTGTCACTGCTATCCCAGAATTGAATGTGGACATTTTGACAGAAAAAGACCACCTATCTTTTGCTGCATTATTCAAATACTTCAGATATTTGGCCAAAATACAGAAGTGACGCACTACAGAAACATTCACAGCTGCAGGAGTAATAAAACCACTACAATATTTTCATTAGACTGACCTTTTCTCAGAAGAAGTTACAAGATGTTTAGAATTGATCACCTTTCTATACAGCATTCAGTGTATTCTGATAACAAAACAGAGCAACTGGAGATCATGTTCTCAGGCTCCTGAAAGCCGTGGCTTACCTGGCTCCACTTCATGCCATCCACTTGACTGGCTGCCACTTCCTGGAGAGCGCCCTTGGCTTGTATAAAACGGCTCCTCACCAGGACTGTCCATCTCATCCTCCACAGACTTGAGACGTTTTGTAGAGCTGAAAAAGTAAAAACACATAATAAATACTCTATGTACGGAAAGTAACAAAGGCACTTCTGTTGGCACATATCTTGCTAGCCCTGCTTGAGACTAACTTGGTTATGGAAACTATAACAGATGTAGGGCCCTGAGAAGGGGAAGGTGTGAGTCCTGCACAGCCATCCTGCCCGCCCAACTTCTCAGCATCCACTTCTTGTTTCTGATTTGCTTCATTGCTAATGACTAAACTTCAGTGAGATACAAAACAATCTCTCACAGAGTCCAGACTGAACCCTTAAACATGCATTAGTTTAACTAGAATATAGTTTAATATTTAGGCTTTTACAGATCAAAAAGTAGGACATTTTTCAAACTTCTATTTTCAATCTTTTAACCATAGCCGTTAAATTAACCCAGACTTCAGTCCCATAAGAAGAAGCGTAGACAAGTGAACGGTGGAAAAATCCATTCTTGGTTCAAACGTTCACGTTATCCTACAAGTATAAGCATTTTACTCTGCAACTGTATGCCACCAAGCATAAAAAGCCCCCAACAGGTATCTCTGGCTAGTGTCAGTACTAAAGGATTCCCTTGTGATATATCACACCTCCCTCACCAAAGACTCAGGAGACAGAAGAGTCCTTTCAGTGGTCTCTGGTGGCCACTGACTCAGACTCTGGTAGTTCCGCAGGGAGAGGATCCCAAAGCCAAAGACACTCAGCTTGGCTCTATTTTCTATAATGAGTTGTACAGACTGCGTGGGGACGTTACCGAGAATTTCTCTTCTAAGTACTATTCCAAGGCTGGGTCAGCTCACTTTTTTCACCAAATCTGTATTCTATTAAGACTTAAGGCATTCAAGAACAGGCTCCTCTGTGTAGGGGGAATGTATTTAACAGACATAAAATATTCCACTGCAATTTCTATTGGTTTAAAACTTGCAGCCTCTCTGCAGCTCCCCACCCGAAGCTCTGCACAGGTAGGAGCTGGCGGGTATGCAAAATCAGTTTGTGAGAAACAAGAAGAATAATTCTTGCGGTATGTGTGGAATGCAGGTTTGGCCATTCCTTAATTTAGAGAATTGTTATGTGTCAATAGGGGAAATTGTGTGCATACAATATAATTACCGCCTGATAATTCTGCTGAGTCTGTGTATTTAAGGAATATTTTTTTTTTCTGACTGGGAACAGCCTAATGAGAAGAAAACAAACATATTACCAAGTTATTAACTACCCATGCTGTTTATAATTAGCTCCTTATCAGTGGTAGCTATTTGCAGAAGAACAGAAGAGCAACAACTGAGCTCTTAAGTAACATTAATAACCTCACTTTTTGCTTCTGGAGTCACAACTAAATTCTACCTGAGAATGGTGCTAATGATAAGCACTGTAGGGTACACAGTTTACACGCAAAAAAGAAAGAGCACAAAGTTTTTATAATTGATATGTAATGGGAATTGTAGTCACCGAGCTTCATAATGTGCACACTAAGTGCAAAATGTAGAATGTTCTTCCAATCACTGCAAACTGTAAGAAGTTATTGCTAAGAGCCTCTCTTTAAAGATTTTTTTTTTTAAATAAAAACAACAGCTATATTCAAACTATAGAGACTTTTTACATGTGCGCTTGCTTACTGCAAAGCTGGTGGCACTGCAGACTGAGATAAAAACGTAAAAGAACCCTGGGCTGAAGTCAGACTTCCTTGTCATGTCTTTGAAATAAGTGATCTATTTTGGCTGTGGGGGACAAAAAAAAATCAATCTGGTTCCTTAATAGTGTTCAAGACTACCAGAGTGACTGGACTTGTTTATAAATCTAATCTCATGGATGGTTAAAGTGAAAGGTAAAAAATAAAAAATATTCTTGTTTGATAGTTGCCATCTAAGCCAAAATCAAAATCAGACTGGGTAGTCATCTGCATTAACAATTCAGTTTTTCAAAGGCTGTGTCACAAATTTCTAAATGCTATATGAAAATTAGAATGCATTATAGGCCAAGGTCCAAAAACGATGTTAGTCTCACAGATAACACTTTTTATGATAAAAGAATGCATATAAGTCTATCTTAAGACTTTCCTGCTATGACAAAGTGGCACATCTCAATATGCTCCAAATTCTCTTCTGCCACAAGTGAAACTCCAACAATTCTAGTGGAACTTCTCCTGATACACCGAGATACAAGCCAGAAGTTATGCAAGTCAATGCAGCAGTTTTTCTTCGAAGCTTGTACATATAAA
The DNA here is from genome assembly GCF_965638725.1 of Aptenodytes patagonicus. Taxonomy (NCBI): domain Eukaryota; kingdom Metazoa; phylum Chordata; class Aves; order Sphenisciformes; family Spheniscidae; genus Aptenodytes; species Aptenodytes patagonicus. Next base: position 60,346,950 of record NC_134953.1, read on the forward strand.
AAGAACTTTAACAGCAATCCAGTTGAACATTTGGCTCTGTGAATCTGAAACAGCTCCACATCTTGAGGCCCCCAAACAGCTTGTCAAAGAATTTAATGGTTACTTTCCCAGATGAGTAATGATGCTGGCCTGGGTTTCCAAGTAACCTGGTAGTAGGCAGAGATTAAATTACCTGGTAGAGGATGTGCTAGGTAAAGACCTCCTCATTGCTCCTGGGCTCATGCTGTAGTATGAAGAACTTTCCAAATCTGAGAGGGAGAAATTAGGACCTGTTCCTGCAGCTATCGGTGCTGGGGAAACAAAAGAGATTGCAGTCAGTAAGTCATGTGAATAAGGCACGAATTGCACTTTCTTCTTCCTCATGAGTGTGTTTCGTTTCACGATGAGAACAGATGGGGTGTGGAAATTATTAGGAAATACTAATGGTAACCGGCATTGCAATCAAGAAGATGTAAATTTACCAAGAATACAATGTTCCACGACATAGACTCTTTCTTACATTCCTCCAAAGGTATTCTTTTTTAAAAAAAATTTAAACAATTATGGCAAGACTTTCTTTAAGCACTGCTTTTCTACTAATATCATTCTAACATTTAATCAAACTTGTTGCTTTTGCTTTTAGGACAACATCGCATCTATTGGCATAGTTACAAATAGGCTGCATCATCCCTGTAGCGTGCTTGGCATAATCTATAAGCAGTACAGGCAGGGAAATACACACTTCAGGACCTTTGGTATATACGTGATGTACATCACAAGCACAGAGGTTACAAATGCTCCTTGGAGAAAGCACAAAAGCAGATGAGAAACCTGAGTTCTTTTCTGCCTGTGAACATCTGAGTTTTCCTCTGGCCTCTCCTCCAGCTACATCAGAGCTAGAGACATACGACTCTCAAAAACTTTTATCCAGCATTTAGCTTCCACTGTTCACCTCTCATTACCTTATCCAGCACCTAAGTTTTATAGTAAGGTATATGAATACCTTTAATTTCCCTGTCCTAGAGCCTTGGTTTTACATTAAAACATAATGAATTCCTACACACCCTGAAGTTTGCAGGCACAAGCCTATGAACGCCATGTACCTTATTCTTCTGGGAACAGAACAGGAACAGAGCAGTTTAATGTTAAAGTCAACAGATAATGCATTTCACGAAGAAATGCCACTATACGGCAAATGGTACCATATCCACTGTCGCTGTTCCAGTACTATTTACAGGACAATACAACTTTGGGAGCTGACAATTACAGATCATGATTTTCTCTCACATTTCAGAGACATCTGAAAAAGGACGTACTGCACAATTAAATGCACAAGCTTGGCCTGGAACGTATTGTCTGAGAGCCCTGATTCACAGCAACAAAGGCGAAGCAGTCTCAATGCCACACAAGGATGCTGAGCCAAGTTTAATCTTTGGTCTGAGAATCTGGCCCATTTTCAACCATGAAAAAATCTTTCACTCTGACGGGGCAGGAGTGAGGAAATGAAGACAGGATAGCTCCTATCACCCAGCTAACATGTCTGGGCTGAAACGCAGGCTTCTGGGAGTGCTGCCATTGACTGTAAAGGGGCCAGTATTTCACCCCAAGTCTTAAGGAGCTCACAGTGTCAGATTTGACAGAGGAATAATGTAGCTTTGCAGCTGCCTCATCATCCCCACAAGACAATTAGTTGTTGTTTGGCAAGGATCTTTTAAGAACATCATTGAGACAGAAAGGGAACAGCCTGGATAGCCACGGACTTTTAAAAGCATGGGATGGAAAATACACAACGCCATTAAAACTTGAGAAAATCTGGAATGATCATTAAAAGGAACTAAGTTGGGAAGTAATTTATGACAAGAACACTCAAATCCTTTGTTATCTTCTCTTAACTATCATACGCTTCCTGCACACTGGGTATATGAGAGGGGGTGTTAACAGAAAGAAAGAAAAATTAAGCATAGTAAAATTAACTCATTTTATCAATTTGTGCTTTCTGCAACAGTTTCCTGACAGCAGCTACAGGAGGCTGTAAAACTGATGAATTTGCATGGAAAAAGAAACCGGTGTAAGTAATTTGTGTAAAAGGTAACACGGACATGGACTGCTATAATTCAGACACCCTGCAGATAGCAGACTGCTGCAGTGTGAGCAGTTATGGGTTAGAAAAATGACCACACTGCAGTCAGTCTGACTTGAATGGAAATCAATCATAAAGGTACTCTCTGCAGCATCTACTCCACAGTTTTCAGCAACTTCTTTGCCAAACAGATTTGTGGTCTGTAAACCCTTTGCTGATCAATTCCTCTGCACCCTCTACCTACCAAAGCCTAACTTACAGGTTAAGCATACTATTTTCCAAACAGGAACATAAAAAGGCAAGCACTAAATTAAAGCACCGTTTCTTTCTGAGGCACAATGAATTTCCTAGCCTTTGCAAGATTTATGAAACAGTTTTATTCCAAACAGATATGGAAGAAAAACTGGTATCTGGATAACGTTTCTCTTCTTTCTCTCACTTCCCTCTGTTTATCACTCTCTCCCCAAATCCTGGACGTTTCTGTTCCAACCCTTGACTTGGCCCTGTAGGAAAATGAAATGTATCTCCAGACCAGGGGTGGGGTAGAAACAATGTATTGCTAATGCTGTGTAAACTCAGCACAAAGTAGAAAGGGCTAATCACACAGTAATTTCCGCCCAGGTAGCAAACATGAAGGATGCTTTGTTTGTCACAGGCCAAACCACCTTGCCATACTCAGGAGCCTGTTGCCACCTGAGGGTTAAAGAACAAAACCCACCTCTAATATACACCAACAGATCTAAGCAGCAGAGGTTAAAGTGCCTGGCTGGTCTGTGGTGGCGAGTACCTGAAATCCCTTGGCAGTCCTTACATAGGAGCCACGATCCTGCCACAACCAGCTCAAGGTCTCTGGCCCTAGCAGTGCTGTGGCAAACATTGCACAGGGCTAAGCTGTTCTGAAATCCTTTCCTCTGCCTGCCTGACAGGCACATATTCGGTGCCTGTCTTTCAACAAAGGGTATTTGTATCTTTGCTTGCAGTTACTCCATTTACTATCATAAAACACAGCAACGTGCTGACGCATAGAGCCCACCCTGAGACTGTCAGGGAGAGGTTAATGTTTTTCATTTGCATGGCGGAAGGTTGCTTCCTCTTCCCGGCTGGAATTTGGTTGAAGCCATGAATGCTTTCTGTCTCTGCTTCAGCCTCAGCGGAGCTGAGCCACACCTTGCAACTCCTGCGCTGGGCTTCGGCTGCGGGGAAGCTCACTGCCTGGCATCTGCCTCTAGTTACCCTTGTGTTTTGCAGTGCAATGTGCCATGAGAGTGGGCGCGGTGCAGCTAGCCCAGCCAGGAGGCATCCGAGTCTGCTCCAAATGGCTTTTCAGACTGCCTTTGCGGACTGTCCACCTTGTATGGGCCCAGAAAGGCAACACTTGTATTTATTTGCAGGATTCCCCGCAAAGGCTGCAGCTCCAGAGAGTAAGCAAAGGGATCCAAGTGGTGCAAACTGTGGCAAAACTCTGTCTAAATTAACCCTCTTCATTGTAGCATGTGATGATCCACCATGCAACCTCCCTACACCCCTCTTCCTACACCCCAGGAACAGGCTCTGCCCCCACACGAAGCGGCAACATGGTTGGGAAGCTCCACTCCAGGACAGCCGGCTGTTACACGCTGCAGCCTGCAGAAACTCCAGGCAACGACATTAAAAACACTCCATTTCCCCCCTTAAGAAATGTTCTGCAGCAAAGTGACCTTCTGATAGTTCAGGAACATCTCCCAAACAGGAAAGGATGTCAGAAATTGCGGTTGCAAGTCAAAACAATAGTCTCCACCTACTGCCGGCATCAAGGTGTCATCTGACCCAGGGCTCCGACCTGGCAGGGGGCAAGGAGGAAGGACCCCTCTTCCCCTAACACTCAGCCCACTGATGTGTGCAGGCTTTCTAAGCAAACAAACTGATGCCGGCCTCAGCTCCCAATTTCAGCTGCTGGCATCACAAAAAAATCCCTGTGCAGATGGGACACGTTTCGCTCGTTCTGAGGGCAGGAGGAGCTAGTTTGCCCAAAAGGAGGAGGAGGAAGAAGGTGGGCGCCTCTGCCTGAGCACCATCACTGTGCTACTCCTGGGGACACAGGGCAGCAACGCCCCTGCTGCCAGCCTACTCTCTCCGCTGCCAGCTTGTTAGCTCAGATCTTCACCCAAAATGTCAAGAAAAATAACAGAGAAATTAACAAAAAGCCCTCTGACTTAACCCAATTGGAATATTTATTTTGAAAAATTTATTGAATTACAGAACAGGAAACCCACTAAATAAAACCAGCTAGGCTGGCATTTGTCTTCCTTGGACTACGGCACTCTCTTTTAGTCATGTTAATATTTAGTTTCTCTTTTTACCATTTTCATGTATTTATTTTTACAAAGGGGATGGGATGTGACTAAGATCATTACATGTGTTAACACTGCAGCAAAGTGATAATGTGTTTAAGGTTAAATGGGAGAAACATGACATTTGACTAATAAACTTTTTCCTGTGTTGTGACTCCATAAACAAAGGGAAACACACTGTACTGCTGCTGCCGAGAGGAAAGGGGAGCTGGTTTGAGTTTTTTTTTTTTGCAAGGCCTTTGTTTCCTACACACTGTATCGTTAGATTCGAAGAGGTTTTGCCGAATACAACAGATATGAAATGTGTGATGTTCATTTTAAAATTACAAGTACAGCCTGCTATTGACCATCTAATTATGCTGAGTTCCATTTATAAACATAGCTAACCACTAAGTTTATAGAGACTTTTTGTGCTGCTTTAATAGGATATTGATCGAGAGCAAGGTTTGAGTGGACTGCCATTGAATTGTGTAATGGCATACAAAAGGCAAGGTCACGGCAACTGTTCACTCTATGCCTGCAGTCTATTTTTTATTATAATCTTTTTTTCTTCCTCCCATACCTAAGCCCAAACAGTGTGTTTTGGATAGCAGTGCTTTGCTAAGGAATACAGAGTATCTTTTTAAATGTTAATTTTCATGCTGCTGACTTTAACTACCTTCACTACTGTAATGCTTAGTATAGCAGAAAACATACAGGCTGCTGTTTAGAGCTGTTTTATTATACCCCGGCTTTCACACATGTGCTCTGCGTGGAGGAGAGCCTCTTCTCCTCTCCTGGGCTACAGGAAGGCAGCAGCATCCTCCCTGCCCTTTGCAGCTGCCTGCCTGGCCCAGACCCATGACAGGAGCCGGGGCACCCCACACCTTGCCATAGGCATCCAGTATGTGCTGGGGCTGGCAGGACTTTCCTTTCAGTTTGTTTCAGCTGTACCTGGCCACTGGACGAAAGGCATGAGGAAGCTGTGTTTCCTCCGTCGCACCCACGCTCCATGCCTGGAGCGGTGGCAATTACTTTCATTTCTAGCACTTGTCCACCTGCCTCACAGCAAGGACAGCTTCAGCCCCTGCCTCCATTGCTAAAGCAGCCGCTAACCAAGTCTGGCACGCACCCCATCCAGCAGCCTCGGTGTTGCAGGATCCCGAGCTTTTCAAAATGCCTTGGCCACAAAAGCACCTCTTACCTGTGGAATTAGTGTAACTGACTCAGGGATAATTAGTTGGACCATTTCTGTGTTTATACAGGAGTGGTAAGCAACTGCATGTACACTTGTGTGCTTGTGGTTTCACTGGCTCATTAGAAGGATTAAAAGTCACCCCACTTGCTCCGTACAGCTCCTTACTGCACACAGCTAACATCTTAAAACTCAAAGCGTGGCATTTTCAGTCCAGGGCACAGTCAGAATTCCCTTGTTTATCAGCATGAAGAATGATGTCATTTTGACAAATAACACAGCACAAAACAAATGTGTTTGATCTGGCTCTAGCGAATGTTCATAAATCCTAAGTCTTTCTTCACATCCTGGGCAGTGCAGTTTATCTGGCTGCTTGAAGGACCTCCAAGGGAGGAGATCTTCCCAGCAGCTCTCTACACAAGAGCACACGGTGCAGACTCAAAGCCAAGAGAGGAACAGCGTTCTCCATGTCTCTCGCCCTGCTCCAGCCTGCCATGGCCTCCCAGCCTCTGCCAAGCAAACAGGACTGTACCCTCGGCAGTGGCTTGGCACCACAGCCACCCCTCTGCCGGCACCTTTTGCAGAGGGTATTCTCCAGTGCCCTGCATATAGCTGCACACAGTGAGTGGAATATTTTCCTAACAAGGGTAGAGAGGGGGAAAGTTTTGCTTTGCCAACAGCTGGCTGTCAGTTCACAAAACTTGTATATCACCAACGCTTCTGCTTCTGAGCCTTTTGTTGTCAGCCCAAACCTCTCTGGAGATGGAAGAATGAAGTCTCTGTTATCTGAAGGGGTCTTCCCAGTATCTGGCGTGACAGACAACACTTAGAAAGGAGCTCACACCCTTTGCCGGCTAATAATACAGGAGAACTGACAGCATGGTCTGCAACATCCACATCAGATGGGGTGGAGAGGGGTCTACCTGTTTTTCAGATGAACATTTATGATCTACTTTCTCTATTTTACTAGGCTCTGCAAGATTCAGTAGCTGGGTAGCATTTTGAAAGAAAATCTGCATCTATAGGACTGAAGAAAGCAAGTTTCTGTTACCAAAACAGTCTAGACTTGTTCACAGAAACTGTGATGATCAGCACTGATAAGTAAGATAGATAATGGTAACAGCTGACCTTTTGCTTGATTAATTCATTCCCCAAATTTGCATGATGGAGACAACTGCCTATTACTTGAGACTCCTTGCCATGTGGACCTCTGGGAACTTTAGTAAATAAACCTGGCACATAATTGCTACCGACAATATTTCGTAAGATTAATTATAGATAACAGCAGCAAACCACAGGCCAGTTAAAACTGTGGGAAATCACACATTGCTATCATCATATTATCAAAAGCAAGCATGGAAAGAAACATGACAATGGGCATACACAAAGATTACCTCTTTGTGAAGCCAACACAGTGCATACTCAGGAAGAGAGCAGAGACTAAACATGAGGGCCCACTATGGAAAGGCAGGCTTGTTCCTTCCCTAGCCATGGTGGCTTCTGAAGGAGCAATGACTTCTTAGAAAGTAAAAACAAGAGAACGGACTGAGAGCATTTTGATTACTCAAGCTACAGACTGTAGCTGCCGGTGAGTCTGGATGATGTCTGTTCCTACGGTGAGCTCCCCAGCATGAAAGTAACCCATGGACTGGTCTCAAATCAAGACACAGGAACATGTAGACAACCCAGCAAGGGTTATATTGAAAAGCACACTCTTTAAAAGACCTTGCCTGCCAATTTAGGCAAATATGCAGCAATTACTTTGTTGCTCTGTTACGTTAAATAAGTCTTTGAATATTAGCATGTGAATTCATACTGACTTCACTGTGAATTTGTTGCTAGACTCTACACTAAACATATCCTAGTGGGTAGCCACGGCATGTCAGGCTGTGGGCTTCTCAGACCTCACAAAGTAAACAAGGTTATGGCTGGTCAGGACATGTCTGGGGCATCTCCAAGGAAAATCCAGGGTGATATCAAAAGCAGAGTAGCTAAATCAGTTGCTGGCACTCTTCCCTCTGAGTCAGTTCTGAAGTGATATCCCGATATGCTTTGGGGACACTATTTTTGGTAGAGGTGCTGGCTTGTAGACAGGATGTAAAACTGAGGTCTTGACCTCCCAGGATTATTAAAGAGCTCATGAAAAAGAGTGCAAACCCCTGCGTCTGGAACAGATAAAAGCTGAATCTTTTTATTTTGCCCACCAACACCTCATTTCTTATTTCCGATAAAGTTCATGCCTGTCCTGCTCTTCCTGCGTGCAGGTGCCCTACCCTTGGAGGTGGTGCATTTCAACAGCAAGCAGAGGGAATGTCGTGGACACAGGTCATAGTTTGCAAAACATGCTGAATGCTAGGATTTCTGATACACAATGTTTTCGTTTAGTTGCAATAAAATATACTGGAAGATTAATAGACATGAAACATGACGCTCATGAGGTCAATGCCAAACTCTCAGGGAGGCTGGGACTGGGGCTGGCTGTGAAGGCTGAAGTCCTGAATGGGGGCACTTTTCTAGCAGCCCTGTCCTGTGCACACAAGAAGCATGGCTGACAGAGTCCAGAGGCAGTTCTGCTGTGTAGGGCTCCTACAGTGAAGATAAGATTGTGGTGAAGTGGGATGCCTTGCAGAGGAGGAGAACGAATCCTTTGGGCTTCAAAAGCCTTACGCTGTCACACTGAAATAAAGTGACATAACATGGAGACATTCAAAAGACTGGCGTTAACTTGGTTTTGTCCACAGTGCTGCAGGTATCAGCAAGTTAGTGTACACAGTACAGTGAGTTACATGTCAAAGTCCCTATTTAAGCACTTGAGCAAGTGAACTGATTTGCAAATGTGCTGAGCGCTCAGCAGCTCCTCTTGACTTCTAAGTTCTCTTAACTTTGTCCTTCTCACAAAATTCCCACCAGTTGTCAGGGAAGAAAACTCAGGAGAAATGTCTGCCTTAAACTTTTTCTCCCTCTATCTCTCTCTCTAGCACATATAACTGACATTCATGTATCTCCCCCTTGCCACGCTTTCTTTGTAGCATCCTATTTTTGAATATAAAGCCGATTTACTAGCTAGTGCAAGTCTTTCCAAAAGAGGAAATAAAACAGGAAAATCCTTACAGAAACTCTGTGTTCTGACTCAAAACCACAGATTCTCTGCTAGGTTTGTGCCAGTTAGATTCCAGCCCCAGAAGGACTTAAACTTAAACATGCTCAGAGCCAATACATAAACAAATATTCTAGGAGGAGAACCATTTTTATCACTGGCTGTGCTAAAGAGATTGGTTACAAACCCTAAGGTTTTAAAGGGGCACGTACTTGAGTGGTTCACCTGGAGCAGTGGTAATTGGTGACAATGTGATGTTACTGCATAGCTCTACACTAGCTGCAGAGAAGATCCCCAAAGGACTAGTACCTACGGCCCTGGCTTACCAATAGTCTCTCTGCAAGAGACTGTCCATATGCTCTCCTTGGACTATCTGGATTATGTCATAGCAAAATACAATCAATGCACCTTTGATCAATGGAACAGGGTGGTGACAGGTACTCTTAATTCACTGTTGTTAGTGAGCATTGACAAGTCTGTAATGATCATGCTGCAGTGTGTCATTCATGCTGGGGGCATTAGCATTCTTTAAAGGTCAAAAAACAAATCCTTCTAGAAGACTGAATTCCATACAGGAAAACGCAGGCCTTGCGAAGTCAAGATGTATGCCTCTGCACAACTGAGATTATCAGAGCTGAAGTTGGTACAGTTGTTGGCATTATTAACGAGTTCATCAATTTGCAGGTGTACAAACACATGGCATGGATGAACACAACGTGCAAAAGCAGCGTAAGAAAATTTCCAGGCTTATGTGCACAGATCATGTTGTTTCTAGAGGTCTGGTTAAAATACAGTCCTTGGATCCTGCAAGAGATCCATTGGGTAAGCTGATCTTTGTAGGCATTTATTTGCACTCTGATACAGAGTCTGCCCATTTTCAGCTGGGTACCAGATCAACTTGCACATGCAAGTTTGCAGAATTAAGATTTTTTTATTTACTTTTTAAAATTATGCTATTTTGTTTTCCCATTAAAAGGTGTGGCACATAAACACTGTCCACTGGCGAGAAGTGGGGAGAAGAGACTCTCAATTTTCAAGACGCTGTTTCTGAATTGGGGAAGGGGCACAATAAGAATCAAAGAAAAAAACTGGGATTGCAGAAACCACATAAACTGGCCACAAAATGATACTTACTTTGTGAGACTCTTACTAGCTCAGTCACACTGAAAACACCTGATGTGACAAAACTGTCCTGGAAGCCCAAATGTCCTACAAAACAAACAGAGTGAGAGAACTGCGATTAACTTTAAGCATTTAATGACAGTATTCTCAAATACTTTACTTTCATTTAGACTTAAGATGTGACATCTAATTTCCCACTTAGCAGTAATTATTGTTTATGTAGGTGGGTAACTAGTCATACAGCTATGTAGGCTGCTTTGTGGTTTCTATCTAGAGGTTAGGAAAGCTAACATGACACATCAGCAGGGAGATTTTTACATGTTAAAGCATCTCAACAGGAAATCTGAAACAAAAGAGGACTATTTTAATAAACGGTTACCTTGGATGACCCCTAATGACTTCACAATTGAAATGAAAATACTGTACCTAGGAAACAGACAGGACAGCTAAGTTCCATAATCGTTTTAAACATTATTCTCTAAAGAAACATCTGATCAGGATTATCTACCCATTCATTCAAACAAAACAAGATTTAAAGATGTACTCTTCATTTTCTAAGGTTACACTAGGGAAATCTTAAAATAGCAGCTGGTTAAAAAAAAATTAAATTAATGCCTTTTCCACAAAAAAAAAAATCCTAACATTTAAAACTAGCTTTTGAAAAGAAAAATAAATCTCTGCATAGGAAAAGTATTAACTTTGAGCTTTGGACTGTCTTTAGGAACCAGGGCATATGCTTCCACGCTCGCCTCCGTTGTGCAAGGAATGCCTCTACACTTGGTATCAAAATGTTATTACACTTTACATAACAGTATTTTCCTTCTTCTCTGAAAACATGCCTACCACCAAATGTTCATTTAATTTTCACGGGTATGATCAATTACAAAAGGAGCAGCTTTTGGGCTGCAACCCAGTGTAAGTGTGCAGAGTGGGATACAGCAGTTCACGCGGGACATATCTGGACTTCAATTAGAGGTCTGCAGTTAGTTGGCCAGACTGACCTCCTGCTTTTGAAATCAGGGTCAAAGGAGAAATCTCAGGATAAAGAGATTATTAAAAGAACTGTAAAGTCCTACTTGTCCACAGGATAAGTGGCATACCTTTTTAGGTTGTCCTACTTAGAGTCACTGATTCCAGTGCATGCACACATATATTATTGAATGATTTGCAGGGGCACCATCTGCTCTGTTGTTAATTGTTTGTCAGATTCAGTACAATTTCCCTACATTCAGTATATTCTACTATACCCCCGTGCTCATCACAGCAATACCTGCACACCTCCTATAGTGACCAGAGCAATAGGACTAATGCAAGCTGCGTATTTGTTCTCCTGTCTTTCTTTCAGGGTTGTTTAAAAAAACCAAACATATCCCATTGCCATTTCTACCTGCAGAATGGGAAGTAAAAGAAATGCATCTTGTGCGCAGGACTACAGAGGTTGACATATCGGGGAAAGGTTTGGGAGAGAGGTCAGCCTTTCATCTCCAGCCAACTCCTCAGCGATTTCTGCTCCTGCACAGAAGAACTTCCCTGTTTCTGCGAGGACCCTATGGTGCCAGATGAACGCAGTCGCTAAGCTAACAGACTTGAGACAAGTTTCTACATCAGGCATGTTTTTATACTTCAGCAATAATGATGAGTTTTCAAACTGTGTATATGTATATCTTTGGGCATCCTTGTGTATGTGTGTATACATATGTATTATGTACACAAACATATAAATATACACAAATCTGTCATGCTCCAGCTGTAGATAAATGTACTATAAAATATTGAAATTGATGCTGAAATTCAACACAAACAAATTCCTCAATCTGCAAACAAGGTTTTTATTTACATCAAGAGAATAAATTTTTCTCTACTTCAAATGAAAAAATGTTCTTACAAGCTTTTATTTTTCCTTATTTTCAACTCAGAAATAGCTCTCAGATAATTGTAAATGCTTTTGCCTGATCCACTTTGTATTTTACCATAATAAAGGTGATGACTACATCATTCTGCTTTTTAGAAATGGTTGCAGGCCATACACAACGTTTGTTCATTGACAATTTCCCAAGTATTTTTAATATGAAGATCTACTTTTCATATGCTGCAGCAGACCTGCCTATTGAATTAAATGATCTGTGAATTAAAAATAATTCTCTTAGGTCTTCACTGAAACCACTCATGTGCCTAAAATTAAGCATATGCTTAAGTGCCTTGCTGGATCATGGCCAGGATGCTTACTACTCCGCAGAGCCCTTTGTAGGGAAGCCAGTCTATGCTATATAACTTCTCATACTGTGCTCATCATGGCAGTATCTGACCAACTTCCAGAAGTGCATTCAGCAATGCTATGAACATCTGTCACGTGTTGTTTTTTCACAGTGCAACATACTGGCTCTGCTCTAGTGTCCACTTCTACCTGCATTTCTAAGGCACGTTCCTATCACACTAAGAGTGAAGGTGAAATTTAAATATGGAAGTAAAAAACAAATCACAGCTACGGTAGGACATTTGGCTGATTTTTTAAGGAAAAGTCTAGAGCCCTTTGTAATCATCCAATAAAAACATGATTGTCGCATGGCTAACTGTGTTACCTTAACCTAACAAGCACAGGTAAAACCAGAAATGAAAATGCTGTAGAATGGTTTAAATACATTCTAGCTTTCACGGTCCCACAGGGCATAAGAAAAGTTGAATAAGTTAGCTTGGGCCTGCTAACTTCATTATTCTTATTTTGCTGGGTGTACTTGAAATATGCACTTCTGTAGTGGGAACATTTCTTATGCGTGTACATGTAATAGTAATCATTAAACAGCAGCATGCAACGAGAGTGATTAGATTTTCATCCTTCAATACTGAAAATAAACATTTCACAAATGAAAGGTGAATTTCACAATTCTCCAATTTGTTATTTACTTATAAACATTAGGAAATCAGGGACTCATCTCGCCAATCATTAATAATATCTTGATACCCATAAAAGCAATGTCCTTGGCTTAGAGCTGTATCTTGAACTCAATTCGATGCACGGTTGGTCTGTGAATAGTTCGGTAGAACTCCATGAAAGTTTAAAGGTTTGCCTGGATGGTTCAGATTGCAAAATCCAGGCCTAAGACTGTAGCTTTTGCTGAGCTGTGATAACAGTGCAACAAGAAAATGAGAGAAACAGGACAAAGAAGCTAGACATGTAAAAGAAGAATGACTGGGAAATAGCAGGATTGATAAAATATGTGAAGTAAACATTTTGCGCCTATTAACAGGGGTCAAAATGCAATAATGTATCAATTTGGCTGTTCCACTTAATTCTGAATCAGAAAAAAATAGGTAAAGTCAAGCAATTACATATGCAGTTGTTAGCATTAACGAGCTCCTTTACTGAAAAGATGATTAAACATCTTGAAAGCTTGCAAGATTTACTTTTCATACAGCACTTTACTGAAATACTCTCACTGTGATACCTTTGCTAAATATCCCAAAGGTAGGACATTGAAATTGCTGTATACAATCTGGTTATCTCCGCAGCTTTGTGTGACAGTCACATTTTGGTAGGAAAGCAGGTGTTCAAAATGAGGATGAGAGAATTTTTACTCACTTTATAAAAAACTAACAGAGCTCATTCACTGAAATTCTGGGTATTAATTAAGACACCTGGCTAGCCAAGGCAGGCCCTGACTCAGCAAAGCAGTTAGAGCACGTGCTTAATTTTAATCACATGCTTGACTAAAGCATATGCTTATTTGCCCTGCCAAATAAAGATAGGCTGACAAGTTAAGCAGGTATTTAAATATATTGTTGAATCATTGCCTTCAACCCAAGTCTAAGTCCAGCTAGGAGTTAGCTCATTACACAAGACCTCACTTCGGCTCACAAGGATGATTGGTTTTCCCCCAAAGGGGAAAAAACCCGAGGCTTATAAGACCAGACTGAATAAAGCAGATCAGGATACTAGCTAATAAATAACATGACATTACCCAGTCGCATGTTTGGTATTGCATACAAACACGATGCAACACTATCATAACAAGTACCACATGAAAAATGTTTTTCCATAGCTTGATGATTGCTTTAATTGGGGAGAAAATTCATAATGCAATTTACGTATTCTTCTTTTTGATCCCAGTAAAGAAGCCAGAAGAACAGGCTTGAATTGCTGGAGCCTAATTCTGATCTCAAAGAAGTTTTAAACAAGTCTTTCTACACTGATCAAATAGAGTTTCACCTAATTTTCTCCTAATTTACACTGGCAGAGGAGAAATCAGGATTAGGACTTGTTGTCTAATGCTATTTGTTTTGAATTATTAAGCAAACATTCCTATTTCAATGAGTAAACGTGTACAAAGGCAACTAACCTTCGTCCTAAAATCTAGTTTACAGGGAGAGTATTGTCTGCTTTCCCAATTAATGCTGTAAAAAGGAGTCTCAGACGTTGAGCTACCAATCAAGAGCTTGTGTTGTAGCTTGAGAAAATCATGACTGATGCAATTACTTTTATGTAGAAAGTCTGAATATGGTCTATAGGTTAAAGTTCATCGGGTTATTGTTCCTTAATTGAATATCAGAAGATGTTTTCAAGGTGCTCAAGGTATTATTGTTATTTAATTAGCAGGCTTCCTTGTGTAATCCAACAGTATTATTTTTATTATAAAATAGTTAGATTGCACCATAATATACAAGGTATTTTCTAAACAGAGATACAGCTGATTTCCTGAAATCCAAGCTTAAATAAAACTGGGAAAGAGTTACTCCTTTGAAGATGAAAAAGTCCATATCCAGTTATTTCTCTTCCACTACAGTCTGAGTCACAACGTATTAAGCTTTGGAGAACAGCTTTTTGGGAGACTTTGATTCCTTTTCAGTGTTTTGAAATTACATGAGTCCCCCAAACGAGCACTGAAGCAATTTCTAAAGCCTTTTTCATGTTCAGCATCTCGCTATACATAGCCATCTTAAAACCTTAAAATAGTAATAATCAATTAGGGTCTCAAGCCTATTATCTTAACCAAATGCCTGATTAAAAGAAAAGCCCTCTCTGCTCAAAGTGCAACTTGATTCCTTTTGGTTTTATCCTCTATCTAGATAATCCCATGTTTCACAAACAATGTGGAGCAATAATATTGATTAGAAAATTAATGTGTGTATCACACAGCACATGCAGGCCTTGAGAGAGGGGATGTCATCAGAGGGAACCCGGATCACCCCAAGGACTCCCAAAAGGTTAGCTATTCCACGGCTGCACTGGCTGAGGAGGATGGGAGTGACAGAGTTAGTCCTAATCTGTGTTCTCCAGCAAAAGGAAACGACAGAATATGCATGCTTCAGTCAAGACCTTCATAACATTTACACTCTGCTTAACTGGAAGGTGAGTTTATTAAACCTGGGCTGACCCAGCCACGGCAGCCCCACAACTGCATTCCCTTCCAGAAACACATCCCTCTGCACAGACACAAGGTCCTGCAGGCAGTCTGGCACAGTGGTTGTGTGCCATGTGCTCGCACAGGGAGGAAGGTGCACCTTGCTTCTGGGAAGCATCCACCTCCAGGGCAAGCGTGGGTGGCCGGGGGAGCACCCCTGGGCTGAGACCAGCTGCTACCCAAGCACTTGTACCAGCTCACCCTTGCCTGGGGCAGCAGCAGTGAAGTTCACCAAGAGATACTTGGTCGCTACCTCACGCTGGAAATGGAAAGCTAGATCCATGGGGCCAAACCTCATACGCTAGCTTCGTCTCTAAAAAAAATATGGAGACTGAAGAGACCATCCATCTGTCCAAGTGAATGTCTCTCCCGTTCAGATGGAAGACAGCACGAGGGAGCTGTACACAGGCCTGAATATTGCACATAACTAACGAAATCTGCATTTACCAACAGACCCCAAATACCGATCTCCAGAGCTGGCACAACGGCTTCATTTTAATTGCTTTGTACAAAATGCATTCCTCAAATTTGTAAGCGATAAACCTTTAATGGTAAATTATACCACATTTTTAATTAATGGATTTTTTATCGAAGAGTTAAGCAAGATATTATACATTAAAGGTGATACAGAAACCTCTCTTGTTCCCTGACAAATGCTCCCACTTCTATTCTGTCTTGTTATTTCCAATTTAATTTTAATGCCACAGCAATAACTCACCTTCGACAAATTACACATTTTCTTATGAAATAACTGCTGGGCCACATGTCATATATGCCGTTATTCTCTCCAGCTCACCTACCTGCCTTTGGCTGAGATTTTAAGAAGTGCTAGAACTTTCTTTGTGGCCCATAGCAGAATGGATTAGACCGTCCAGGGCATGTCGTGTTAGTACAATAGAGGAACACTTTTAAGGCTTTAAAGTCATGTAATACAATTCTAGGCTGGATCTTTCTTGTTAAAAAAAGTAGAATGGGAGTGATTGAAAGAGAAAAGGGCCAATATTTGACAACAGAAATCAGCATAACCTCCTAACAGCGGCAGTCATGGATGACTGCCCTTTGACCCTGGGAGATTATGTGGGATTTCAATGACAACAGCTGGAAGTGAGCATGTGAGAATAGAGAACACAGATCTGAGGCCTCCTACAAAAGACTGCACAATCCCTGCCCAGATCTGAGTGTTGATTAGAAATTGTTTCCTGGTCCTGGCTTAATAGAGTGTGATAATGAAAGTTTTGTTAACACTTCACAATATGCAAAACCATTGGTAAATGACTTGCCTTTTTGGTTTTTAGCTAAAATGTCTGTATCTAGCAGACAGTAAAATTGTGAAGCGCTGCTAGTTTTCGTGGGTGCACTTCTGATACCAGTACTCAAGTTCAGCTCCGTTTCCATACAGTTTGTGTACTCTCGGTGGCCATCGGGAATCAACATCTCAAGGTGCTGGGAGTGGCTCGGAGAAAGGACACTCACACCTTCACTAGGGAATCCACCTGACCCGCCATGATGGGCATTCTCCCGAGGTGAATCAGAACAGAAATACACATGTAGCATCTCACTGCACATTGCCTTTCATACTCATGCCATTTTAGAATCTCTAGTAATAACAATGGCTAATTATTATTTCAGTATGTGTCATGTTGAGCTCCAGAGTCTGGGTAGCAAACTAATAAATGTGGACCAGAGCAAATGTGGCATCAGGCTGGCTGTGTCACCAACAACCTGATCCTGCACGGATCCACAGCAGCTTCAGCTCTTAGGAGACTTCAGCTCATTTTGTATTTAAGTGCAGAGATAGTGGAATTAATGGCAACTTAGTAACGTTAATGAACCGATTATAGATCGGAATCAATCATGTGAGGTTTTGTCCAAGTGGAAGGCACAAGGATAGTTCCTTTCTCTTGAAGACAAAGGTCTTCTTGAAACATTGAAAGCCCTTCAAGTTCATGTTAAGGACCTTGTGCAATGGAAACCATTCCAAGATCTAAGATGTTTGGTGTGGTTTTTAATTTCTGATGACTCCTAACATTGTAGGGTACTTTTTGGTACTCATGTGGGTGAGAAATCAGTTAAATACAGTTTTTTGATAGAATGATAATATACCAAATATACCATATACCAAATTCGATAAATAAACTAACTGCATTAATACCGATAGGGGCCTATAGCTTGAAAAACAACAGATGTCTTAAATTAGCATATTTCTGTTTCAGGTCTTCAATCCAAAAAGCAAATATTAAAGAAAAAAAGAAAAATCATTATAAATGGTCATACTCATTTGGCAGCTTATAAAATAATGCGCTCCTCAAAAGCCTTTCGAAGTAAACGAGATGAAATCTACCCTGGGATAATCATTCTGGAATATTTATGGCATCCAACAATAAAAAGAGTAATAAAAAGAAAAGCCTGCCTCCCTGAAAATAATAATACGAAGGAGTTATTTATCTTCATATTTTCATATCAACCCTGGTTACAAGAGCAATGACAGCTGTGATCTCCAAGGTCTGCGGTGATATTGCCAGTTCAGCTTTGCAGTTCGAAGCATGACTCAATGTCCAAATGAGCTCAGAGAAACCACCCAGTTTCCCTGAGCTTCCCGGGGATGCTGATGGCATGTGCTGCTGCAGGGCGCTCCCCAGGCTGCCAGCAGCGGCCACCCACCCACCCTCTCACCCTTGCAGGTGAATGATAAATACAGGCACTGGAGGGGGAGATTCGAGAAGGTGGGTACTGCTGTCCCTGTTCCTTTCCTGCTGCAAGGCCTTTGTAAAATGAAAGCCCCAGTGTCACGAGCTAGGCATTGCATTAACTTCAGGAACCCCCAGAGAGCTGAAAAACCTCCTAAAGAGAATAATGTAAGGATAATTTCTTTTCAGCTGGTCATTTTTTGATGTCAGCATCATATTTCTGGTACAGCCTGAAAACATCGGTTTCTACAACTCCTTTGTCTGGGGGCAATCACACACGCTCCATCAGCTGTCCTTGCTCCTCTTACTTCTCATCAAGTATCAACTGAAATACTGCCTCCTGAATTTTGTCCACTGATTTCTAGGAAGCTCCTGGCAGAAGTAAGGGCTTGTAGGAGCCGATGCTGGGGCTGCATGCTGTAAGCACAACACGTAGCCACGTTCTGGTCTTCACACTGATGGAGCGTGCCTCGGTACATGCAGAGTTTACTTGGGTTTACACTACTTAAAATTAGAATTTAGCTACAGTATTAATGCCATAAATATTATTGTTGATGCTGTGTGAAAAACATCAGTGTGAAAATAAATGTAAGGATATTTGAAAACTGGTGTGGAATACTTAGGTATTCAGACTAATCACGGACTGAAATAAGCACATTTGTTTCAAATCCTGTTTATAGCACTGCAGCCCCTCCCTCCTTTAAATCTTCCTCTTAACCATAGTGATGTTTATTGAATACCTGTCATTTCTCCAGCAGCATGTGCCAACAGCGGCTCACCAGTGCCAGGCTGCATGAAAACCCTTCTGTCTCCTATTCTCCAAGGGGCTCCCTTAGATCAACTACTCACCATACCCAATACACTGAAACCCATAAATTTGCAGATACTGCAGTCAAAATTCTTAACAGGAAAGTGCACCCATTTTGCCCAGTGTAGCATACTGAAATATCACATGGTGAGAAGCATTTCTCACCATGTGTAAACTGTCAATTTGATTTGAAATTAAAATTTTTGATTAACATGAGCATTTCTGAGCCTCCCGCTGGCAGCAGCCCTATTGCTGAAAAGTGACATGATTTGTGACACACATGCTGTACAGAAGCCCCATGCCAGCAATTGTTAAACCCATTTTCATTCTGCTTTAATACAGTATGACACTGAGGAAAATAATTTTAATATTTAGGAGAAAGATGGTAAGGGCTTAAGGACTGAAGTCCTTTATGGGTGTAAAGCAGGATTAGAGCAGCACGAAAAAACAGCACGGAAGTCTCCCCGTCTCACAAGTCATGTCTCTCTTCAGCAATAGGGACCATCTGCAGGAGGCTAAGAAAGGTCCATGGTAAAGCACAAAGCCGCCTTTTAAATCCAGCTGATATTTCAAACACAGCATGAGGTACTTTCCACCTATGAATGCCGAGATACTTGTGCACGAGGAAATGCTTGCAACTTCAATAATTACACCCTCTCATACGGGAGGTAGGATTTTCTGGTTTCCACAGTGGTCTGTTATTTTTCCATGTTTATTGTTTCCCCAGAGGTATCAGTGGTCATTGGAGATAGTAACATTTATATGGTGAATTACTTACAAAAAAGGAAAGTTTTGTGACTATTGAGACTTTTAAGCCCAGGAATCTACCTCTTCATCAGGGTGGTGGGAAGATTTTTGTTAGTTTAAACAGCTACCAAGTGAACACAAGAAATGGGACACTTTTGTGGCGACAGATTTTAAGGCTATGATACACACACGCAGAAGACAAAAGTTCAGTGGGGATTTTTATAAACGTAAGCCTGTGTCACTGTTGCAAGCTGCTGACTCAACTGTGTCACCTGCGTATTTCTCAGAGTGGATCATTTTTTTTCCAGTAACATCATGTTCTGAGGAAGTTTATCATGAAACAAATATCACGAACAGTCATTCTGAGCAGCAGAACAGCTTTGATAAGTGTCGACATGCATCTGACTTTTCTTTGAGCTCCTAACACTATTCATCACATTAAACACTCAGCTCTGCTGGACTCTCTGTTCCTAGTAAACACAGAGAGATTTCTAATTGCCATAAAACAGTGAGTTAAAAAAATGTAGTATTTTAAAAATAATTTTAGATGGTGAAATACCAGGATGATTCAGATGCCCTGGAAGTATTCAGTCCTGAACATATAGCTGTGGGCTCATTTATGTTAATAACAGTGCCCGAGAATTCAATCTGCATGAAAAACATGGTCCTCAATAAAGCCATGATATATAGTTATTATAAGTATGCAGGTTCTTTTAAATAAGTCTTAAGTTTAAATAAGCGTTGTGTGTAAATATCTAGTTTTAATTAGTATATTGCCAAGAAATTATACAACTAGACTCAGCGATGCTGTAATTATTTTAGGATCTATAAAACCCTCCCTCAGCTGGTGGTAGCTAAGTGCACCCTCTAAGGTTACTCTGCAGATACACTCGGAGCTGAACCGAGGGAGTCCGAAGCCCTCTGGACACAGAATTAGGGGGCTATAAAAAGAGGTGTTGGGTTTGTGGTTTTTTTTAACTTGCATGTTAATTTATAGTTATAAGAATAATACACATACATACTCAGAGCATGTGGCAGAATTCTCTAGAAAAGCCCAGCGTCCAGGAGGAGCTGGTGGGGCCAGGGTCAGGCGAGGGCAGGCAGCTTTCCTGCCCTGCTTTGCTGGGTGATACGGACACAAACCCCAGCAACTTCATCAGCTGTTTCCTCTCATCCTCCCTTCCTGGCACCCCTCTCTCTTCACACCAAGGCACTTTTAAAAGACTGTGGCTGGACACCATGATAATGGAAACTGTAGAAATATCTGCTGAAGATTAGATAGTATAAATGCGACATGAAAATAAGGATGCTGGGCATGGAAGCCAAGTCACAAGGATCAGCCAGCTCCACCTTTCCCCGTGGGCTTTCCTCTCCCTTCAGAGTTGCTTCTTACACCTCCTCTGCTGACACCACCAGTGAGCAAACTTTAATTCACAATAAACCCCATGCAAATCATGTTACTCTATTTACCTATTGTCCTTTCCATTGTATCACTCGGAGTTTTCTCTCCAGAAGGTTCTTACTCCTCTATTCTTTGTACAGAAAAATAATCTCCTAACTTCAATAACTTTTAGTCCCAAGTAGGCTGACTTCCACTAGGTTTACATGTTAGTTATCCTTGTGGCTGGGGAGGGAAGAGACTTTCCACTAATCACGGCATGACAACACACATACAGTCTGTCCTTGACTGTCCATGTTACTGGGCTCATGAAGTTCAGTCAGGGCCACCCAGAGAGATCCCTGCATGGACGATGGGGGTAACCTCACGAGCTTTTCTCCAGCAGCATCTGGGCTGTCTCACCTTGGGCAGCAGGGTACCGAGGTGAGTCTCTGGAATAAAGCTCTGATACACTGGTGGCAGAGAAGACAGAAAGGGGTGGGTCTGGAAGCACAGTAATGCTTGTCTAGGGACGTGGCAAGCTTGCACAAGACCTAGAGCACAAAACCTGATGCTTATGGCTGCAGATAAGGGCACTGTAGACAAACACCATATGCCTAACATGTATGGGCTTGCAACTCCTGTCCAGAGAGCAGAGTGACACCCAGTGCAGCATCACCCTCTCTGTAGAGGCATTACAGACTCAGGGCTGGGAACTGAAGGGCTTGTCCTCATTGCCTACTAGCAGAGAACAAAGTACCTCCACTGAGCACAGAATCTCTGGGTGGCCACCACGGTCTGCACCAACTTCACCCGAGTTACGTAGGACATCTCCCAAGAAGAACAAAAGGGTGGAATGACTAGCAAAGGCACTGATGAGTCTCCACAAGGAACATGTCACCCCCTCGTCATGCCCCTTAGAAGCAACACAATCCCTTCACTGGGTGATCCAGGCTGTCCTGTCTCATAGCCCAGGCTCTGCCTAGGCTACGCCAGGTCTCTGCCTCCTTCAAGTATTGATGAGGAAGCCCCACAGGCTTATCGACTGACTTCCCAAGGACTGATGCACTTGGGGTTAGGCTGGCAACTATGCATACAGACTGCAGTGGAGAACCCACAGTGTATTAGTGGATAATTCCCCCAGCCAAATCCCAAACTAGCAGCATAAGTCCAGTGGGAAGAGACTGCTGGAAGTGGAGACCAGCAGCAGAGCTCTGCACAATGACTGAGACTCTGTTTTATTCTAAGTTTGTGTTTTGTAGGGCAAGACGCCCTGTCTACATTCCTTAACAGACTAAGAATGGACATTTATTAACAAGTACTTGGGTGGACAGCCCAAAACTCTAGACTTCTGGCCTGGGAGTGTATGACAGAGAGGGCCAGTGACCCCTGTTTGTGTTTACTGTACTTCTACAGACACATGTTGGTGTGATAGGGGCATTCACTTTCTCAGGTTCAGGCCAAGGTCAGGCCAGAACACAGACCAAATTTAATTTCTCTGTGTAATCTGCTCAGACTGGAGCCCAAAGAGGACCTCTGAGTTCACTAATTGTGAGCGTACTGTGAGGGATTCAAGATTAACAAAGTAAAGAGAAGGGGCAGAGAGAGACCTTCTTAGCCCTTATCTAATTTCATGTGCTCATCCCATGTGTGGCAGATACGGTGGCTCCAGGGGAGGTGCCTCAAGGAACTGAGATGACAACAGTGGGATGTCTTGCCCCAGGAGGCTGCCTCTGGTGACTCAGACACACTCTTGGTATAGAGGTGAGGACCTGAGATGAATCTGTTGCTAGAGGCTGGGTTGGTCAGCTGAGCCTATACAGTCCTCTTCCCATGGTAGAAGGCTTGCCTCTGTAGACCCTCTTACTCGTCCCCAGCAGTCTTGTGTGACAAAGTGCGATACACAGGGATGCAGAAATGTGGCAGTGGGGTGGAATCCCTATGTCAGATGCCCTATCCACGTGTATTTAAGACAATCTGAAGATACCACAGGGGCCAGGACTTCATGTTTTGGACCATGCTTAGCAGCCTGGCTCACCTGCCCTGTGACAGCCATCAGGCTTGTTCTAACAGTACTCTGCATGTAAACTATGAGACTTTGTACCATGACTGACTTCACATGAAAGGCAGACCTTTTGCTGAGTAGCGGCAGTCGAGCAGACAGGAAGAATGAAAATGGAAAAGGCATTCCACTCACAGGGACCTTTACATTAAACTAAAGCAACTCAGGTAAAAAGGAAACCTATCTGTTATGCTTTATAATGCATAAACATCCATTTCTTCTCTGTTCCTTCTTTGCCTGCATTACTGAAATACAGAAATAAAGGAAAAAATAATGATGGATGGATTTTGGAAGATTCAGAGTTCAACTCAGGATGGATGTGATCCCAACATTTCAGATTCTTATCTCATCGTAATTGGAATAGCTGAACCTCTCTTGTCTGCAAAATTAGGCAAGACATCCTGTGAGAATGGGCTCTTTTTCACAGCAGTTTAGTCCCCAGATGCATAAAAGAATGAAAACAAGAAATGGAACAGAACATTTTTACTTTTGAATAATGGCTTCATTTGGGCAGTTTAGAACAAAACTTCACTGGAAGAGTTGAGGAGGAAGTTCTTGCTGCCAGTATGCCCATCCCTAGACACATAAACATTCCACAGAGCACATAAACACTTCTTTAAAAAGATAATTTATCTAAGAAACTCCCATTTTGTAGAAGTCAACAGAAAAACAGAAAGGGAAGAAAGTACACGTGGGCAGTAGATACACTGTCCGCTCTTCTACCCTGATGAAATCATTCAACCAAGTCAACGTGCCCTGCTAGATCCACCTTCGTTCTTGCAGCAAACTCTTTCTTTGTCTACTCTGGCTTTTCAGGATGAGCAGGAGAGGGGTGGGTGACTTCCTCGAGCAGTAGAATCTCAGGTCCAGAGCAATTACAGCATTAACCTGCAACATCTCAGTTTTAAACCTCCCTGAGGTTCAACAGAGAGATGAATTCCCAGAAGACCCCAGTATCGCCACTGATTATAGAGGGAGAGTGAGGATTTTAAGTTCATAGCTGGTGCCTCATTTTAATGCCTAATGTTAGGTGGGATGAAATCCAAGCCTTAGAAGTCCATATACCATGTTAGCATAGACCTGAAAGAAAATTTGCTCTCCTCCCCCTATCTTGCCACAGGAAATCTCTCTTGACATGGCATGCTTCTCTATCCTTACATTTATATCTGGCTACTTTTTTTTTTTTTAATTCAGAAGACTGTAAAATATAAGTACTGCTGCATTATCCTTGTGTTTCTGTCCTTCATCTCGTTCATTTGAAGGAGGGAATAATGATCTGTCACCAAGGTAAATTCATTACCTGGCAGATAATGCCACAGTGTTTCTGCTGCCCATTTCACAGCAAGACATTCTTTTTCAATGATGTTGCATCTCTGTTCTCGTGGGAACAGTTTACAGCTGACATAGCAATAGTAGTAATAACAACTTACGTTTATATTGTACACAGGATGATCTTCTCTTTCCTTCTAACAGTGGACGGCTCCCAGTCCTACTGCAAATGCATCCTTCACGGTCATGACAGACAGAAATCTGGATTCACTAATACTGGGCTGCCTTATTCTTCAGCTGTTTGCTCCGGTTGTCATATCCTTTCCAGCCCCTTTTATTAGTGCTTTAAATTGAGCTGTGGGCCACTACCATACCACTGCTCTAAGCCTTCCCTCACAAAAATCTGTGGGGTTCCCCTCCTGCCTCAAAACCACAGCTATCTCAGTCCATCTAGCTGCTGTCCATCCTCTCCTCCTTCTCACCTCTTCCCTTCCTCCTGCAGCTCAAGCTATGGCATGCTCTGCTGTACGATAAAATTGGCTCCCTTCTGTACGGCATGGGGTACATGGCTAGCTCTCTGCATTCTGCTATTGGAAACTTCCTGAAAGCGAATTCCCTGATTTTTAAGGACTTTGAGGTATAACATGTGGGAAAATTGCAGGTAGTCTGCACTGCAAAGCTGGTCAGGTGGGGACACCCCCCAAACACCAGCAGGTTTTCAGATGGGGATGCAGCTATCAAAGAGCCTTCTGTTACAGGCACGATTTTAAGAGTAAGGAATAAAAGTAGAAAAATAACAGAGACAGAGGTCTAGATTCTCTGTGAGCGAGTGTTACAAGCTACATAAGAAGTATTCCTCCCTTACGATCTTGGGAGAAGCAATGCCAGCAAAGGCTTTGGCCCACCGCAGTCTAAAAGATGGTGTTGACATCCTTGTGACTGGCTAAAGGGTAGTAGGAAACTGCCGGCCCGTACCCTGGCTCACCTAGTGAGACACTGCACCACCAAAGCACCACCTCTGCCTCTGTCACCAAGCGCTGCAGCAGGCTGGGGCAGGGGGATGACTGCTGGGGGGGTGACATGGCAGCGAACCCATGGGAGGGCACACTGCAGCCAGGGTTTGGGGTGCTGGCCATGCGTTCTGCAAAGGCCAGAGTGAGAGAAGAAAAATATTCAGATCCTCTGTAGCAGCCCTATCTTCTTCTTGTGTCTCCTTTTGCCAGTGACAGGAGTGAGGTGCTGGCTCCTCATCCCAGAGTGTGGCTTGCAGCGGATCCCCTTGCTTCAAGTATGAGTGAGGGAGGGTGGGAGGTAATGATTAGAGACACTCTAAAGTGATTACATTAATTGAATCTTATGAAAATGGAAAACAATGGCAGTGGGTAATAATAAAAACCCACTATAACCACGTACATCTCTTGTTTACTAGAAAGTGCTTCACTGACTACCAATTTACTCTGGGGCACAGCAGAAAACTTTTCTCCTTTAAATTTAATCAGCCCTTTTTTGCCCTTTTTTTTTTTTCCCCCTTCAGAGAAAAATACCAGCTATCAGATCGGTGCTTCCCATCCACTCCTAAGACTCCTCAGTGCAGTGCCTGGAGGTGATAGTGTGAACTCACTCAAGAATGTGAAGGCATTTTATAAATCATTTGGTTTCAGCAGGAGGGGGAGAAAGGGAGAAGGCAGAGGGATGATATAGTTTACAGCACATACTCGGCAGTAACTCCCAACTGTCAAACTTCAGCATTTTCTTCAGTTGCAACAGTGGTTAACAAAAAAATGTTAAGACAGCAGACACGAAATGCACATAGTAAGCAGCACATTTAATCAACTGGCACCTTTCTACACCCCACCGCCAAAATCTATCCGGACACTATCACAACCCAGAAAAAAAGTTGTATAACTGAAGATACGGCACTGACAGGAGAAAAAGGAGCAGAAATGAGTAACATGAACTGCTGTAAACAACTTGCGGTGCTCTTTGTGTGCAAGATAACAATAGCAGAGTTAAAGGAGTATGTTTACAAGCGTGGCTTGCTTGCCTCACCTTCCTCCAGCCCCCTTTCGCCACGCTCGCTACGTTGCTCCTGGGAAAATATTTGTGAACCATTGCAAATAAAAGTCTCCTTCTCACTTTCCAAGAAATGGATCTGGTATTTTTCCATTTCAGTCACACTACGGCCAGGCTTCGGAGGGGATTTTATTCTTGCAGCTCTGTGAGAGTCACTGTAAACTTTCTTTCCATTTCCTATCTAGCAAATTTTGCAATTAAAAAGTAGTATCTGCAATTAAAAAATAGTATCTGATTAGCTATAGAAGTAATGAGGCTTTTTCTGGGAGCCTGGTCTCACCAAAGTGCCCTCCCTTGACAACAGCAACAGTCCAGCATACAGCTTTCAGGAGCTGTGCATTGCTCTTCATGTGCACCTCTTTGCTTGTGTACACAACTTCAGATTTACAAAATTAAGGCTACTTGGAAAGCACCTGATTAACCCATGAATCTGCAGTATACGCAGATATATACATTTTTTCTGAGTGTGCAAACCAAATATGAGTATGAAGGTTGGAATCCATTTGAATGAAAATCACCTTGCACCTCTAAAACCAGGTATGATTCATCCAGGCATTACACCACACACGGAAACCAGAGGAAGGTGTGAAATAACGACATACATTTTCATAGTATATATATATTTGGAAAGGCCTAGAGTCAACAGAATACCTCCTGCGTTGGTCAGGAAGTCGGAACAAAAGAACACATGAGCACGAACGAGAAAGCACGATCCCTTATCATAGCTCTCGGCGGCGGCCCCGTGCTACACTCTGACATTCACGGCTGAATGAACCTAGCTCTGGCTGAAGCGGCAGAGGTTTAGGTGCTGATGGTCCCAAATACGGTGAAGGATAAGTGTGTAAGTAGGAGGAAAAATATGGTTTGTCATAAAGTGCCAGGCTGGCTGGGACTCGAATCATGGGGGGCCTCTGATGCTCTGGGTGGACTTGTTGAGCAGCAGAAAGATGTTCCCCCTCGGCTGCCGGAGACGGGCAGTCTGCCACCCGCCAACGCACTGCCACCGCCTCCACCTCGAGCGGGAGAGGAGGACGCTGCGGCTGGCCAGTAAATGCCGCCTTCAGCCCCTTCTGTCTCCTGCAGCTTGCACAGCGAGAGAGCCAGCGCTTCACCAGCTCATCTGCAGAGCACAGCTCCCGGCACACATTTTTAACTTCCAGTGGTTTGACCACAGAGGGCAAAATTTTGGCCAGGGAGTGCTTCTAATTGCATGAGAGCAGCGGCAAGTCAGGCTGGATTTTGCTGTTGCGATCTCTGAGTGGAGGGCTCCCACTCACTTCAACAGCCGACTGGCACTGCTGCAAAGAGACACTACCTAAATAGATGTGAAGTAATGAATACTTCGGATAAGCGACTGATTTCAGAGTGTGCTTTTATCCACAGGCCCTATATTTATAGTTCAAGCCTTTTCAATTAATACGCACACCCTAAAAGAATTAAACTACTAATTATCACATTTTACTGTGGTTCACAGAACTTTCATCAGATCTAGTAAATGAAATCACGAGTTCAGCAGAAGAAGCTTTACTGCGCCAAATTATGTCAAGGGTATATCATGTTGATAATAAAAGATCACTTGGTTGGAAGCCTAACCTAGAAGGTTGGGGAGGCGTAAAAAGTTCACATTTTGGATCATGCTGCTCTGGTGCAGGCGTTTGTGTTTTTTTTTCTTGGTTATTGTGGAAGGCAATTTTCCTGCAAGTAAAATTTTCCCTTTGTCTTACATTACAGGCACTAGGAAATTCTTACATCGAAAGACAAATAGATAGGTTTGGGATTTTGTTTTGCAAGTTAGGCCTTGGCATCATGTTCTCTTCCCACTAATAAACTCCCCTCTCTACTGGACAGAAAATTAAAACGATGCCCACACCACAAATAAACTTCTTTCCCTAAGTGCCCAGCTTCTTGGTGGGCAAGCATGGTATTCAAAAGCACCCTTCAGCCCGTGGTCCACTCAGGCGGTAGCAATTACTCTGACACAACACAACTCTCAGCTGTTAATTAAACAGCAAGTCTCTCAAGAAGACATACAAAAAAAAAAAACGGTTGCAGTGAAAATTGGAAGATTGCTCACAGCTCCAGCCGCCCTTCCCAGGACCCCAGGAGGACTGGCTGAAGTTAGCACCAAGGCACCTCTCAATATGTAAAGGTGGGATGTGGGTAGAAGGGGCCGGCACAGGGGCAGAGCCCTGCTGTGGCTGCCTGCACCCAGCAGCAACCTGGCACTGCTGTGTGGCAAAGAAAAGCCTTGGCCCTGCAGAGCAAGGGAGGGAAACTCGCCCCGCAGAGGCACGGGAGCTTCTTAGGAGGGGGCTCCTGGCCAGCCCATTTCCAAGCTGCCCTCTAGATGGCCCTTGCTGTTATCTTGTGGATAAATATACGCTGAAAGAATGGAACAGAGCAACAGAATAAAAATATATTTTGAAATGACTTAGAATAATCGCAGCTGTATTTATGCACCTTATCCACTGGAAAGGTTCATTGACTTTTTCCTGTACACACATATGTAGAAATAAAAATATATACTCTAGCCACATTTTTATTTCTCCTTTCCTTTGCAGCATTCAGCCACTCCAAGGGTAATGAACGTTTCATGTCTTTCAAGCATTGCTTTGTCATGCTATAAGCATTCATTTCATGCTTTGAATATTTCCTGTCGTACTCGCCTTGGATGAATTTTTTGTGGGAATGCTTTGCTTGTGAAGGTTAATGGTTAGCAGCAGTGAAAACTGAAGTCCTCTGTCAATCCTCAAGTCTCAAACACTGCAGGTCACTGATGAGAAAGGCTCTCCACTCAGCCCCAGCAGAGGCTGCAGAACTGACCCTGATTGACGACCACATATCTCGCCCGATTCACAGTCAACACCCTTCGCTGTTGCCATCACAGGGTCCCCTCAAGAGAGTGCCAGCTACTGATAAGCAGGCTAAATCCTGAGCCTAGCAAAGGACCCGCTAAATCCTGGAAATGGTATAACTGTGCCTCACAATCTGGACCACAAAATCATTTGACTTGAGTATGAATCTCAATGAAAATATGGTAATATAGGGAAAAATGGTGTTTTCTTTCCTAATTATTCAGATGCTTCTTCATGACAGTCATGAAACTGGCTGGGAAATACAGCTGGATGTTGCAAAGTTTCAGTTCTAGACTATTATGATTAAAATACTGTATTTCTAGTTCTTGTTGGAATCTATCTGTAATGAAATAAGATGAAAAAAATGCAAGACTAAATCACACGTAAGTTAAATTTATAACCAGACATATCTGCTTTTGTTTCCTTGGGAAATGCTGGCTCTCGGAACTGCCTACATGCACTCTCTCTCAAGGGGTGATGAAACACAGGTTGGACCTCATCAGACCGTTGTCAGCTGATGGGTCTGTTAGAGTCAACAGCCGATTCTGTCCAACCCACAGGAAGGCAGAAGAGACCAGCCCCACCAAGGTTTCCCTGCTCGGACATAGCTTTCAAACCTGGACAAAGTTCCCCATTGCTGTTCCCGGCAGACAACGGGATCTCTAAGGGTGCAAATCCGTTCAGAATTTGGTCCTGGCAAGTTACAAAGGTGCAAACAAGCTGACATCACCGGGAGCTTCGACTTCAGCACCAGCTATGAGATTCCTTATTGAAAATGCTAAGGGCTTTTTTTTTAAAGCTTTTTCTGAAGCAAAGTTAATTTTAGATTAGTCCCTCAGGCTGTGATAACTCCTCAGTGTTGCTCTGTAAACAAGAGAGGAGAGTCTTCTTGCATTTATAAGATTCTGATGCAAATGATCCCATGAACAAGAACGCTAATAAAAGCTGCCATTACTGTATTGCCCTGTTTGCAACTGTAACTGATAGAAAACTTTCTCTCCAAGGCTTGGTTATCTGCTGCAAATGAGGTGTTTTGGGAATGTTAGTCATCTGAGACGATGTACTTTCTAACAGTACCAGTTTCAGCATTGTGTGTTCAGAGGACACACTCCTCAGGTGGGAATTAAGGGGCCTATCCAAGGACAGCTGACCCTCCAGACACCTCAAGTCCTGCTGCACTTGCAGCACCTCCTTGGTGAGTAAGTGTAAAGCTGGTTGGCATCAAGTTCAGTCGGACTCCACCTGAAGTAGAGGAGATGGGAGGTTAGGTATGGCCTGAGAAGAAGGGATAGCCTCAGAAGGCAGTATGTTTTTACTAGTTAAAAATTTGTCTGTCGAAGGATTTGGAGGTCTCTCAGCTACCATTTAACTTACAGTGTAGTTGAGTGGTGGGGACAACCACAAAGAACAGTTATGTTTTCTGCCCATCTCAGCTTGAGAGGAGGGTTTGAACAGTGAACTCTGCATCCAAGAAGAGTGCCTAACCCTCGAGCCAGTCGGGCACCACTTCCACTGGCTGAAGCTATCCCACTGCATGAAACAAGAATGCCAGGTTTTGGGACCAGAAAGAAAGCACACAAAAAGGGGCTGGACTCTGCAGCCTGTTAGTTAAGGCAGAGAGGTCTTTCCACAAGCTGCTTTTGCATTTTACCAGATCGCACATAATCCCCTCCTTCCTTGCAGCCAAAGCTGTATTATGCCTGCCATGACCACCCTTGCCTAGAGAAGAAGAAAAGGAAACTTTTCTTTGCATATGTTCCCACTATTGCCTTCTCTTTCCCCCACAGCCTGAGGACCAGAATTTCTTCCTTTATGTTTTTAGGCATGGAAAAGTAAGCATATACTTAAACATTTTTTTAAGGTTTAATACTCAAGTCCAGCCCTACTTAAGCAAAGAATTCACAGATGATATTTACAAGTCCAGTGTAATTACTGCAGGGTTGAAAAACGAGTTCTGTGAGTTACGGTACATCACTGTTTTTTTTTTCTTTTTTTTTTTAATGTTACAAAGAACAATGTGCCTTTCATTTCCTGCAGTGCTGTTAAGGTACTTGCAGCTCAAAGCAGCAAGAACACATTAAAACTAAAAAGCATTTGGTTTGGGCATTAAACATTTTTATTTTTTAGATAAATGCCTCTCCCTCTACAGAAATTGTTTGAGCAATGAATTTGGCACACATTTGTAATCAGCTGTAATAATGAGTGCTGTCTTGCTCACTTGAAATGGGAGAATTTACCAACTTCTTTAAAAAGAATTTGCTAATCCACAATTAAAGTGGTGTGCTACCAACTTTGAGTTATCAAATCACAATACTACATGCTCGAGAGACATCAGTTGTCTGTAGAAAATGACAGAGCATTCTTCTGCTTTACACAGTATACTTCGTGTGTACCTTTACGCTGCAGTTATTAATTCGCCAGTACTACCACATCAAACACAAACATCGGCTGGTGGATGTCTGACATCCATTTACTGACAGCAGTAACACAGCGCTGTACCACAATTATTAACGAGTTTGTGCTACACCCTCCTTGCCTTTCTCCAGAGTTAAACTCCTGCTGGAGCAGAGCAGGATTTGACTTTTAATATTCTGTGAATCTCTGAAAGCTAGAATAACAAATATCCCCACTTTGCAGACAAAGAGACTGAAAAGTTTTCCTACAAAAGTTTAAAATAATCCTACTTACAAAAAGAAAATCTATCTGATAGCCGTTTCCATGACTGAAAGAGAGAATAAAAGCCCTAGAGAGAGTCCACAGCAGTGCTGAGCTGGGAATTCAGTTGTTCCTGATCCCCAGGCATGCAGTCACTTCACTACATCAGACTAGCCATTTTGTCATCCTCAGTTCACTGAAAACTAGTTTGTTTATAAAATACAACACCAAACCAGTACATTTAACAAGCTTTTAAAATCAATAACCTTTTTTTTTGATTGGGTGAATTGCAAAATCACTTTGCGGTGCCAACTGAAATGAAGCCTTTACATACCATTAGGCAACTACAAAAGTGGGGAATTTTCCACACTGGTGTTCCACCCAGCTGGTCAGGAAAAAAACTCATTTGAGCAAAATATCAGGACATTGGAACATGCTCCTGCCTTTCAAATGAAGTTGCTGGCCTCTTTCATAATCCCTCCTGCAAATTTCCTCACCCACATGACAAACAGACAAATTTTGGGTTTTCTTCCTGTCCCCAAGAAGCTCCTTCCCATGCTAATGGACCTGAGAGACAGCAGCACCGTGCACACCATTCGGTTATGTGTTAGCTTTACCCCCGGTTCCAGGACAAGACATCTGGACCTTGGACCATGCATGCACGAATGAGCCCTGTCTTGCCTGCATGTTTGCTTTTCATGACCATCATGCTGGATCTCTCTCTCTCTAAAAAAAAAAAAATGCTTAATATTTCTGTAAATTTTTGCAGTAGTGATCGGGTAAGTGACTGCCTGAAAACTATTCTGGCTTAACGAAGGCTGAAGAAAAGGCTAGAGTTGGTGTTAAAGCCACCACTGAGAGCAGAAGATGTCACCATCTTCTCTGTGATGATTCTGCTCCAGAAAATGCAACTGTAAAGCCCACTAGAAAAAAGGAGTGGCTCTAAAAAAGAAAAACTTTTTTTCCCATGAACTTCACTTTAATGAAGGTTAGCCATACAGGCTTTCCAAAAGAACACATACAATTTAAAATGATAAATTAAAATCTGTAGTAGGAGGCCTTCTTTTTCAGGGCTGTATAGTTGACCCTTTTGAACCTACATTACTCAAGGTATGCAAAATATATGTGTATAATAAATAGCTCTAGAATTTATGGAGTGGAACAGAAAGGATATTAACAGGCAAGTAGAGAGGCTGTATAACCCTCACAAGGCCTTTAAGGATTTATTTTTTTAAAATGAAGGAATGCATGCATGTAAAAGGTAGTACTTAATCGATATACTTCTTTGTGCCTTCCAGAAACACATGCAAAATGATTCCGAATCTGCCCTCAATCTGGTCATTCTGCTGTTAGTGTCAGTGGGAATAAGATTATTCACAATACTATTTTTCTTTTATTTAAAAAAAAATTCCTCTCTGTGTGGGCTCATTCCCACTCTCAGTAAAATCAATTACAAGACTCCCATTGACTCCCGAGGGATTTGGATCAGGCCCTGTGGAAGTGGGTCTACAGCAAGTGTAGAACAACGCAGTTAATATGATTTATTGTGTCCGTTTCTGTGCGTGCAGTTTTTCATTTTCTAAAGCCTGCAGTTTTGCTTTCATCCTCACGTTCAGTAGATAAGAGCTGCAGATCTGTGTTGATCTACACACTGGGTACACTGCAAGCTGGGGCTGTGTGTGCTGAGAATGAGCTCAGCGTCTGCCCAGGGGGAGCAACCCCTTTAGGGCTAACAGACTGCATTAGATGCATTTGTAAAGAAAATCTCCCACACAGGCACTGCAAAAGGTGCGTAATCAGTTAGGAGGCTTCTGCTGTGGTGGGGAAAAATACCCTTTAGTAAAACTGAGAAAAAGCAAAATCCTTTTCCTGTTTATTAAAAAAAAAGTACCTTTTGCAGGTCACCAGTGAAGTTCCAAGAATTCACTAAAAGCTTGTTTTACAAGGAAGACTCAGGCTCCAAATCACAGATATTTCATTTCACTAGGCTCTTACACATTTTACATTATTAAACACTGACATTGCTGCTTTTCAGGGCGTTGTTGAGTAACAGGCTTCCTTAAGACTAAGAAACTGCAGGGTAAGAATTATGGTTTAATAGCTGCGAAAGAATATTATCTAAACACGAAATAATAACACGCTTGGTGCCTAATACATTCTAAATTAAAATATGATTTAATAAACATGGGCAACATATTCACCACAAAAAAAATAGCAGAATTGGCAGAACAAAAATCACAGTTTAGTCAGTTCTTCTCTTAACCTTGGAATCCTTTGGCTACAAATTAGAATTTCTGTGAACAGGATTGATAAGGAAAATTAGGCACTGTCTTTCAGAAAAAACAGAAATGTTTTAAGATGGTATGTTTAGAGATGAGCAGCACAAAATCTATCAAAATATGAAAACTTTCATATTTCAATGGGAGGAAAATACAGGAACCCTAAAAGCCAAAATCTTACCAGCCCAATGAGCCCTATGTTCTATGTCTTATGATATATGCTGGTATTTTAAAGTTTTTATGTACCTAAACCTCTTCTTCTTCCTTTAATTCTATCTGCCGTTTAAACCCTGATCCAAACGCAGCCCGGATGTGAATGCAGCCCTTCAACCTCACTCCCACTTGCAGCTTGTTCGGTGGCTAATAAAGTCCCCAAAACACACACTGAACACTTATACAGCTGCAGGGATTTGAGGCGAAAGCAGTTAGTTGCTCTGTGAAAGGGCAATCACAGTTGTATTATTACAGATACAATATTTCTACATGAGATGGATTTACATATCCCAAAATGGTGACAGGTTTTAGAGACAAAAACCCTTCACACATATTCTTTTCCGTGTATCCACAGTAGACCCCAGTACAGTGGATCCCCCATCTACATTTAGGTCTTATAAAAAAAATCTGGTTATGGATAAAAAAAATCAAGAAAAACTATTAATAATAATCACTTTCACTTTGGGAGACATTATTTCTAAGTCCTAAATATAAGTAGTAAAACAAAACTCAGTTGCCGATGGGCCAACAAAAATTGTTGAGGTCTGCCTTACTTAAACATAAAAAGGAAGAGAAGCTGTTCCCTTACACACATACTTATCTTTTCACATACAGTCCCTATAGAAATTACTATTATTGAATGATTTTTTTTTGGGGGCTGCTTTACAAAGCAAGCCATTGGTTCAGAAGAAGCTATTGCTTCTACTTTAAAACGGTCCCAGTTCAAAGAATATTAGTGTTCCCAAAAGTCACAGTCCTGCTGCTACTTCCAAATAAGCTCAAGCCGCTGCCACCTGAAACAATGGTATAGCGAACATACAAAGAAGGAGCAACAGGCTCTAGTTGAGCCTCCCTGCCCTGCTTACCCGTAGTATCTACAACCTTTAAAGCGCACCAATAAAAAAATACAGACAACGCCGGTAGCACCTGTATCAGCCCTGCAGTGGGTACCTGCCTGAGCAGCTGGTATGTTTATAGGTGCACAGTCCTGCCCTGAAACTGCAATGTTTGGGAGCGTTGCTGCTCAGTTTTGTTTAGGAGAATTTGCAGTAGAGAATGGGTCTGCAGAAACATATTTCAAAGCAACCATTTTGTTTCGTGGGACTCTCTGAGATCCTGCACTCTAAAATGATGGCTGGCCACATACCGAAAGTTAGGTACTTCAGTGTGTCATGTGAGAGCATCAATAAACAAAATGAAGTTAAAAGCACATAGATAAAAATGAAAGCGGTGAAGCACACACCCCTAGGGGGTCATGACTCACGGCCCAGGGATTGAAAGCCTTTGCTACGGAGGAATAAGGATAAGGGTTGCATACAGCAGGCTCTTTAATGGCATCTCCCTAATTAAAACTATTTTTAAAGGGAAAAAATTACTCACTCCAGGACTGGAGAAACAAATGCTACCTTAGATTAGTGAAACAGGAGCACTTTAACTATGAGGAAAGTACACAACCTATCTGTAGCTATCCCATGTCAATTATTCTGATTAATCTTTTTATATTAGACATAGGAAAAAAATCTTTATAAATATGGGCTGTTTTAATATCCCAAAGCAGGAGCAGCAGGTAAGAACTTACCATTTTCTGGCTGGTCCTTAATATCAGCTTCACTTGGCTGGCTGGGACTTTCAGATTGACTTGAATCTGAAAAACATAAAATACAGCCAAAAATTACAGGGTCTGCTGTGGAAAATAGATCAGAGGCGCCAGACTTCCTCAAAAGGCTGAGAGTACAAACTAAGGACAGGAGTGTTGCACTAGGACATGATAATGCAAAAGTCCCGTGCCTAGGTAATATTTTTGCTAGGAAAAAAAAAAGGGAATCTTGTTTACGGCACTACACAGAGTGCTTGGTGTGTGCGTTAGCATAAATTAAGCTTTGAGAATCCTTCTTTTTAGAGAAGGCATATTTAAACTACTCTCCTACATGTTTTTTATAATGCCGCCTCTAAGTTGTATACAAACCAGAGCCTTAATCCAACACATAGTAAAGTCTCAAAACATATTTTCAAGCAGGCATATAAAGGTAACTAAGCAACACTACAAAGTCATGGAGATTGTTGTCTACACATTTCTGGAACAAAATCTGCAAAACTGATAGAAGAGCTGATTTTTGTCATACTTTTGCAGTGGTTACAGTACTACAAAATCACTGAAATGTACGGCGTTGTCCCTGATTTGCAGTGGTATAAATGAGGCCAGATACTGGATGAACTGCTTTAGAACTTGTGCAAATAATGGGTCCTACAAACTCCCAGCTAACGCTCTCCAACGAACACAATTTATTTGCTTAAAATAATAAAATGACCTATAAAAGGATATGTGTAAATATGAGTGTTTTGCATTTTTTACTCATTATTAACTCTACTTTATGTGAAGATGATTGCTCTTTGGTTCAAAAATTATTCCTAGTAGAAGCTTTAGTCAAATAGTATTTTCCTTCTTAATTATTTCTATCACTATGAATTGGGAAAAAGGTCCCTTTACCTGTGTGGAAAAATATTTTACAAAAAATCCCTCAAATTACTGTTTTTGCAATTAATACAAATAGAAAAAGATTTCTTTTTTTTTTTCCCCCCTCAGAAATTGTTCTGTAATTTATTGTTCCCATTAAAAAAGTTTTTGCTGTGAAACAAAACTTAGGAAATGAAACCACTTGCTACTGCATCAAAAACACCCCCAATCGTGGCAAACCTATTTTCTGACTTCACCTTGACTTTGCAGAGTTTAGAATTAGCTGTCTGAAATTTGACCACATTTCAGTGAGAAGTCAATGCAAGATCAAAAGGTCATGACACTTAACTGTGATTAAATTGAAAATCTTACTTCTATTGCAACAGAGTGATAACACCACCCCTTCTTTTTCTTTGAGGTATTAATAGCGCTGGAAGAAGCAGTACTACTAGTGACCTTGGGTCAAGCAATGCTAATTTATTGCTTTAAAAAGGTTCCTTGCTTTTAAGCAAATGAAGATTTTAATTACCGCAGAGCACTATAAAGAAAATGCCTATTTTAAATATTCAAATTTTTTTTACCTGCTGACTGTATGCATTAGGTATCATTCAGTAGCTTAGAGGACAATCTCGTATAAATTAAAAACTACAAGTAAAAAAAAGTGCTCACAAAACAAATTTTGATAAATTTCAGAATATAAACATTCAGAATATTTAGCAAAGAAAGCTTCAGTCCTGATACTTCTATTTAAAATCAATGAAATTCTCCTAAAAAGTGATCTGTTTCCCAGTGTGTCCAGAACCCATTTCTTCTCTCTTGTATTTATTATTTTTAATAATTTCGCCAGTGAAGCTCAGTGAAAAAAATTATTCTCACTTCTGCAATTTTGTTTTAAATATTGACCTTCTGAGTTATCTTTAACTCAAGCTCAAATCAGTGACAGCAGATAGACTACCGGGTAGTATGCACAGTGCTGTTATATTCTGGACACTAGATTTTGGCAAGAAGTTTAATGTTTCCGATACCGCAAAGGTAGAAACAAAGGTAAAATATTAGGAATGTAAAATATTTAGTTCAAAGTCAACATTCAATGGATTTCATTTTACAGGGCAGGCATTAGGCTTTTGCTTATTTTTTAGGTTTTTCTTTTCCTCCAGCAAGCCATGGTTCAACCAGCGTTTGGGCTTTATGTTTAAAGCAGGGTCAGAATTCCACAAAAATTTATATATTTGAAAAAGTTACTGCAGAAATATGGGACTCAAAGCATGTTTTCCTTTCAAATTTTTAAACAATCCAGCGAAGCAGCGAGAGGGATGAGGGCTCCGTGGCAGCCGCAGGAGCTGGGCTTGTTGCTGGTGCTCTCAGCTCCCAGCCTGGCACCCTCATTCCCCAGCACAGCCCTGCAGCCGGTGGGCAGCACACAGAGCGGGAGCTGCTCCTGGATTTTGAGAAACAAAGTACTTTTGTTTGTGTTGAGTGCTGTTTTTCCAACACCAAAGCTAGTGGCACAAGAGAGACACTACTGGCTGTAGGACATTTATTTGCATACTGAATCTTAACTTTCTTCTTTTATTACTCTGGCTACTGCGATAACATTTTTCCTAATTCTGTTTTCCTGTAACCCACCCCTTCTGCTGAAATTCAATATTAATTTCTAAAAAAGACAACAAAGGCTTTAAGCGCTATTCTTCATGGAGAGGCATGGAGCAATAAAATGCAGGACGATGTAGAATTAAAACCAATCTATACTGCAGTAGAGATCACGGGAGGCTACCGAAAACATGTACTGGGCAAGCGTATGCTCAGCATTGTTATGCAAGGTGGCATCTTGTGGAAACCCCAGATAAGAAGACCGAGTTAAGGCACTTAGCCAAAATGTTTATATGCAGAATTTTGCTTCCCTGATTTTATTCAGATGCTGCAGATGATCCGGTACATGTAAATGTGCCGCCACATGGTTAAGGGATTGGCAAAATCAGAGCCATTGTATTTTACAGTCTTGCCTAGGACGAGAGAGTCTTGCTCAGCCTCCACCACTCGTTCTCTGCTTTTTCAGCAGTTGGCAGTAACTCCTGTCGGGGCTTTTTTGTTGTTTTGCACATGGAAACTTTAAAATTCCAGTTTTCTGAATGTTTAGTGTTTTGTGGACTTGGCTACAATGGGAGGGGGAATGTCTGTCCTGCTGAGTCAGTTAGCCAAACAGGTGACCGGAGGAATAAATTAATTTTTGCCCATACATAATTGATATAAATGGAAGATCGTTTTCATAACCATTTGCATTAAATCAATAAAATCACTTACTATAGAGCAGTTTAACAATTCATTTGATTTTCTCTTTTCTATATATTTGATAGCCACTCTGCAAAACAGTATACACTTTATGCCTATATTCTTTAGCAACAACACTGCCAGTTAAATTCTACCACCTGCAATAATTAGAGCCATTGGAAAACATACAAAACAAAATATACAGTAGATGCGAGCCCCTCTTGAATCCATGGCCCCCTGCGGCAACGAGTTTCATTGGTGCCTTAAGCTAAGGCTGGTAGGAAGCCAAAGAATCTGTATATTACAATAAAGTGCATGTTATTAAGGGGAGGATTTAAATGATTTCAGATGGAGTTGGAAATATAGTGAGGAACCATAAGATTGCTGATTTAAAAAAAAAAAAATCACCAAGGAATCTAGTTTTATATTTAAGGAAGCTTAATCTTGAATAGCACAATGGGTTTTATTTGGGGGCTTTTTTAGTTAAAGAAAAGTTAGTGGTTGGATTTTTTAACCCTGAACTAGCCGGAGTTAGCGTGAGTATGTATACTGAAGTCAAGGTTACTGGACAAGAGAAGCTCAAGGGGATCTGGTATCAACTGTAATCATGAGGAAACAGGATAAAAAGCATGCCGAAGCTACTTTACTCTCTACTTCCAAGAATCAACTATGATTAAGGGATAAAGAAAAAAAAACCCAACAGAACAGGCTAGTTTTTCTGTTCCTCTTTGGATCTGTTTCTTAAGCATATGCTACCCCAGTGCGACCGAGGTGGTTACACCTGAGACCCAAGTCTGCCTGATCTCAAACCGTAAGCAGGCAGGGACCTTCAGCTCCAGGATGGAAGCTCTGGAATTTTCAATACGCAATTTTCCTTTTCAGCTGCAGCAGGAGTGCAGCTCCAGCCGGGCTGCACGACGGCTGCGTGGAAGCAGGGCTCGCGGTGCTGGAAGGGAGCGCTCCATTGTTTGGAAAGAATAAAACCTTCCCAGGAAAGTCTGGCCGGTGGACAGGACCAATGTCAACAGACTGACAATGTTGTTCTTTTTTGTAGACTGTGACACAGGCGGTGAAGAGTTGTTACACTCCTCCACCAAAAAAGCCTGCTTTGAGTGTCATGGCACTTCCCAGTGCTAAACCTATTCATGGCTACCTGACTTTGGAGAAACAGGACACTTTCTTGGGCACTCGCACTTTCTCGACATGCCATGTTTTCCAGAGCGTGCTGAATCCAGCCTGGGGTGGCAGTGACCTACAGGGACCGGCCTTATTGTCTGCTGGTCTGCGCAAACGGAATTAACGGGTGTCAAGATTATTTTTTAACTATGTAGAGCCAGCCCCCACCAGCAACTGAGCACTCACTAGCAGCCAGCGTGCTAATTCAGGTGCAGATGCATCTATCCTCTAAACAGTAAAGGTGATCCCCACATAGTGGAGAAAAAAAATTACCGGCAATGCCAGATGAGCAAGGCTGCGCTGCCACTGCCCATGCTGAGCCTGCTCTGCAGCTAAATAAAGCGGGCTCCCTTCTCCTCCGCTGCCAGCCCAGCACCTCGCAGAAGCACCGCAGAAGTGCACAAGTTAAATTTTCCATTCATATCATGTTTTAAGGGGGGGGAATATTGTATAATAAACTGACATATTCAATTCAAGTTTCAGAGTCCTATTTGTAATAAAAAATTTATATGGCTGGGTTGTGTTCATGCAATAAATTTTTCATCTATAATTTTGGACATGGATTCTACCAAAGATTTATATACATTTAAAAAAAAATCTAAATCATGCTCCTTTATATACAGTCTTACGTGGTGAGCTTAAGGGATTTACAAACAGAAGCCAGCACCAGGACTGAGGCTTTTTTACTCTCACTTGCCCTTCATTATACATTATAATATAAACACATAGGGATTGCTCCATATATGCTACAATTACTATTTACAGCTATTTTGGTGGCTACTACTATTTCTTTTAAGGAAGGCCTGGCTCTCCATTTAACTCCAGCGATCGCTTTCAAGTCAACTTTTATAGGGAGTTCAAAGTGCTTCATTATCATACACCTCACCGTCACACATGTACATATCTGTACCAGATTTCCAGTTTTATTTTATACCCCCCTGTACAGTATGCCCCATCCCCGCAGCTCATGAATAAGGTTCTGCAGTGGTAAAATCCCTGCGGTGCCAGCCTGTTTTTTTTTATAAGACGAGGACTCTTAATTCCTGTACACTGGGAAAGAGATTATCTTTGATAATGGAAATGTAAATCAAAGCTTGCTGTTGTTTATTCCAGACAGACATTTGTGTGTTAAGTCTGTTTATCAGGCAACACTTTGTCTAAGCCAGGAAGTAGTCAGCCTTTGTAACAAGATGTATGCAAATTATTTTCCCATGAGCCCTTGCCACAAAACTTTTGTGGCAAAAACCCTCCTTGTTACTTCACCAGTAAGACGCTACTAAGCTACCCTGTAAGTAGACTAGCAACAAAACAGCTAGCTAGACTATGCTGATGAGTTTGAATGAGACCAAAACATGTGCCCACAGTCTGTTGCTCGGTATTGTAAGCAGACTTTGTGTATTACATCTGTTTATCAGGCAACACTCTGTCTGCTGGGGCAGCTTTGTAGCAAGGTAGATGCAAACAAAGATCTCCACAACTCCCCGGCTAACTTTTATTTGGATGCAGAAATTCCTGATTACTTTCCTCCTCATAGGAAATAAGAACGTGAAACTTCACTGTGAGGCTGCAAGACCCTAAAGCTGTATCAAAACGGTTTTATTTTAAATCAACTTTCTTTGTTCTCACAAGCCCATAAATGATTTACTGCTATCGTGTGATAGCCTAGAATGTGGGGAATCTGTGTATTCCCATATTTGTTCCTTGATTTTACAAACAAGTATTTGATTCACTTCTAAATGTTTGTTTTTAAAACAGTTTACAGCCTTTGATTCCTGCTTACTGATTCATTTCTGGAACATTTTCTATTTATTCCTTTGCAGTAGCAAACGTTAATTTTGACTTAATTCAAATTGTCATCAAAGGCTTCCTTAAGAAATCCCACAGCACAGATTTTATTTGTTATAATAAAATATTCTTAAAGTAAACATCATGCAACTGTGTTTTTTTTAATTCCAAGAGATACAAAAATCCGTTACCCAAAGGATTCAAATTGGTTCAGCCCTTTTTCCTAGACAAAATAAACACTTTAGGACTTTACTTGTTTGTATTCTCCTCAGTGGTGCTGTATGCATCACCAGCTAAAAACAAAGAAACTTTTAGCTGCTCAGACAAAATGCAGAAGCTCCCCAAACAACGAAGCGGGGGGGTGGGGAAGCATTCAGAAAGTCTGACAGTCCATTCAATATAGGGATGATGGCCATAATGCATCCAGGGTCCCCTTGCTAATTAAATATGCATTGGCACAGTTTTGATCGATGCAAGCCATGGATCAGATGACACACCTGCAAAATCTTGAGCCCAGAGCTCCCAGGAAAAGGAAAATACAGGCTGTCTCCTTATCTTTGTTTTCAAAGGCTCTCAATTTCTGTGCTTAGATATCTAATTTAATTCTCTCACCCCTCAGCAAACTGGATTAGGAAAGTCAATACTGCCATTGTGCATCGACAGGAACACACAGCTTTCCTTTTATTCAATTTAGCCATGACCTTTAGACAAAGATAATGACAACTGTCTAAAAGTAAGGTAAGGCCTTAAGTAAGACCCTGCAGCAGGGCCCCTCTCGCTTTCTGCAGCTCCTCCGCCTGGGAAGAGCCCACCAGACATGGAGCAAATTCAAAAATAAATTTTCTCCCCAGACCGCAACAACTAGCTTGGTGGAGTGGCACCCTTGGCCGTGAAGGGCTCTGTCCCACCCCGAGGAGCTGAGACACCTCACTGCTGGCGCAGGATGGCGGCCGGACCCTCGCGAGCCATTTGCCAAGAGGTGGCAACGTCTCCGGAGGAAGCACGCGTGCCAACAGCAAGTGCCGAGCACTTGCACGAAGAGGGACTGCACTGTCCTATTTTTTCTGTGGCTGTTAGGGAAACAGTGAAACGGAAGGGTCAGGCAAGTGTCAGCGGTAGCACTAATTTCTAATTTCTGGCTCCAATACTTGGGAGGAATTGTAATCCTAGAGCTAAGTGCATGGCACAGAGAGCTGCACACAACCGCGCTTCGCTGCGGCAGAAGGAGGAACCGGCACGCGGATTTTCCTGGAGCTGAGCTGAAGCCAATGGAAATGACATTACTTTCCAATAGGTCTCGCATCAATATTTTTACCAGCCTTCCTACATTAGATAGCATCTTTCTAATACATCCGTAAGGAAAGGACAGAGAACATGCCCTAAGCTAACGAACAGCTATCAGACAGTAATCCACTTTGGTACCTACAGATACAGGTCGTACCTGAATCAGTGATTTAGGCATATAAAAATTCATATTCATTGAGCAGCCCAGCTCCACAAAACATTAGCTACCATGCTGCACAATGTTTAATTCTGCGGTATTTTTTTAGCTGCATTTAAAAATATACTTGGCATTTCTAGCTGTGGACCAATATTTTTCTCATGTCTTTTTATACAGATTTGGAGGGAAAGATATTTGTAATGGAAAAAAATATGTGCAAAGTTGGATTGCTAAGTTTCTGTAATCTTGGGAAATAAAAAAAAGCAGCCTATGTAAGAGCTACAAGAAACCATATGGATCAACAAGAGCTGCCCTCATATCCCTGGGAAATATAAATTAACCTACATTTCATCATCATAAACCCCAAAATAAAAAATCTAATTAGAGTCTCTACCCTCAGATTCACTTCTAGAAAATTTGCTTATCCCCCTCACAAAATGATTTACAGTACTTATATCCATTTCTTCAGAGTGATTTAAATTTATTGAATCATTTCAATTTTTAGAGAGCTTCCATTTGGATCTGTATGGGTTTCTAGACATATGCAGTGCTCAGTTATTTAAAATTAATTGCAGTACAATAATTTTAAATTGCTTCACACTATACGAATCTCAAGTGCTTTGAAATATTTGAACCATTCTATTTAGAAGCCATCAAACTTCTGAGCACATGCATCAAAGAGTTGTTTTAAAAGCTGAAGGGCCGTACTGATGATCCCAAAGTGCAGGTAAGCACGGCTCTGGGCATGCTCGGTGCACACGGATCTGAATTTATAGAACAATTCAACAAATTTTGCCCGAATGTCAATCTTTAATTAACAAAAACGGATTCTGTAATAATTTCAAACCATTAAAAAATTTCTAAAACTAGAAAAGCACTGTTATAAAATAATGGCATACATTAAAACTATTATTACTTCTAATGTATATTTATAGAACATCCTTTTATCCTGGAAATTAAAACATCTTATTAACATTAAACTAAGCTTTACAATACCTCTGTGAGAAAGGTGAGCATAACTATGCTCACTTTACACAGGGATGAAGGAGGCACATAGAGGTTAAGTGATTTACCTTCAAAGGCACAGTTACTAAAAGGAGTAAAAAGCACGGAGCTGAGCTCTCAAGCCGCTGCTCTAGATAATAAAGTATCATTCCCACCAATACAGCCATTACAACGGCAACGGCACTGACCGCTTAGGAACC
Organism: Aptenodytes patagonicus; assembly: GCF_965638725.1. Classification (NCBI taxonomy): domain Eukaryota; kingdom Metazoa; phylum Chordata; class Aves; order Sphenisciformes; family Spheniscidae; genus Aptenodytes; species Aptenodytes patagonicus. The sequence goes on from NC_134953.1 coordinate 60,391,484, forward strand.
CTTGAACTACATTATATAGAAAATTACTTGTTAGAGTGGATCCAAAGTCACCTAGAAGGGATATTTCCAGTCACTCTCAGCTACTGTTTCGCTTGCTTTTTTTTTTTATTAGGTATTTTGAAAAACAAGAAATCATTTCTACATTTCTCTCCAGAGTATTTTCTAACTCAATTTAACAATAACAACAGTATACACAGTGACTAAATATCCGGTTTTGCAATGCCTGACTTCATGTATAAAGGCAAGTGAAGATGAAACTGTGTGATGAGCAGATCTGGTAGCTTTGGTCAAAGTCTCCAGGTCTGCTTCTATGCAATTTTACACTGGTGAGTAAACCAACCAGCAAAGCAGGATTATGTCCACCATATGGTGAGACTCCATTGGCGGTACTACAGTCACCCAATTAATCTCTATTCCCCACCATCCCCTTGTTACTTATTTATTGTGACAAACTCATCCTTATGGGACCCAAGGCAGGGAGCTGCGTATTCCCAGACTACTCTCATCAGTGCCCATCCTCATTCTTTATCCATGCTGCCCAAGCAGTAGCTGGCGGTCTGGTACTGCTCCTTTGGCCAAGACGCATGGTGCTACAAGGTCACGACCAAGGAGGCTCTCTAGATTTTCCATAGCAGACAGGAATAAAGAATTGTTCAAACCTGCCCTCCATCAAAAAGCCAAATAAAACCCACTCCCTGACAATGAGCACAGCCTTCTTAAACTGCTTTCCAAAACTCGCCTTTTTAACATCACGGGAATAACCTAGCTGTTTCTGGAGACCATCAGAGTGTTTATATATTTCAGTCTGTGCCTCTTGCTAAGTTCTCTCTGCAGCCGGAGCTGTTCAAGACTTCATCAGCCAGCAAAACCAAAGAAAAACCCTCACCAAACCAACAAACTGGGCAAACCCCCTGATCTGCTCCTCCTTTTTCAACCTCTCCCGCTTCTCTTTCTCCTAAAGGACAGGTTTAAATTTTTCCTATGATTAACCAAAAATTCACATAGAAATCTATACATTAAACAGAATAAAGAATACTTAAAAAGAACTAATATCTCGAAGAATGGGCCCATTTTCCCTATTAAGGATTATTCTATTTCACACAGGGAAAACCAATGTTGATAATAAAAACACATGTGATTATTTAAGGAATAAACAAAAGGTGAACTAATATTCCATGGAGGTTTTGTCAATAACTGATTAATTACAAGTTACAGATGGGGCAATCTGAACCAAGTTTAGGTACTATTTTTTTATTACGCATCTACACTAGCAGCCCCGTTTTCACAACTCTCTTTCATTTTGATGTATCTGACACCTTTCCTCTTGGCTCCCATTTCAGCCCCTGTTAAGTACATATTTGGTTGTAGTGGCCAATTTTTTTTTTTTTTTTTTTTTTTCCTGGCAGACGTCTTTTCCTTGTTCTGTGCACTCTGAGGAGTTCAACGTGGCATGTGAAAAATTTCCATTTCAGGTTTTCTTAAGCTTTATGCAAAATTAAACTGCTGGCAAAAATACATAGATATATAAAATTATACAGCAGAAAAAGCCGCTCGATCGTTCTCTTTCCTCCATCCCTACCTTCCTCTCTCTCGCCTTTTTTTCTGAAAACAATTGCAGAAATATTGCCATCAGCCCAAAGCCTTTCTCAAACTGAAAAGTCAGAGGATTTTGCCCACAAAGAATTGCCACTGATCGCCACTCCGTGGATATGTTTCTACTCTCACAATATTGTAGACTGTGAAGAAGAACAGAGAATTACCATAAAAATCAGGACGTGTTTTGTTGCATCAGTATCGTGTTGGCATCAACAACATAGACTCGGGCAGAAAAAAAAGCAGCCTTTTGGTAGGCAGCCTACTTGTTCTGTGTTTCTGCCGTGTTTGTAAGCCACACAAGTGGAAGATAAAGTTAAAACTCAGAGAGAATTAACATCCTGCAGGCTCCGTACAGAGCCACCACACTGAGTTACAGCAAAATCTAAGGTACAGTGGCCATAAATAATGGAGAAATGGAACTGTATCTACAGCTTAAAGGACAGTGGATCATTACAAGTATATGAAAGAGTTGGGCATATATATATAAGGTAGGATTCCCTTCCCCCACACTCACACATTGAAAAAGATTAACCTTAATGTGTTGACTCTGAAAATACAACCTAAAATCCATTTTCATTTGGTCCCAGTGCTGCAAAACTAAATTTTGAGGAAGAAAATTAAAACCAGAAAAGTCCAGAGCTCTCAAAACCCGTAACTACACTGTGTAGACAAAATTTTAATCAAACTTTTAAAGCCATGGTTATGATCTGATGAACAGACAGCTTGACTTGATTACATTTTTAAGTTTCAGTTTCTATTTCTGTTTTAAGATGAAAAAGATCATAGAGTGTCAGAAATTTGAATACTGCATAGCAAAAGCTCTTGCAGGTTTAGAAAGCATATAGAAAAGCTGGCAAAAGAAAACGCTATTCCATTGCTACCATCTGCTTTCTGGCATATTGAAGAAACTTTACTAACAGCAACATTTTCTTGCATTAGAATATCTGCTAATTAGTTTTGTTGTAAATTTTTTTTTTTAAATTACCTTTTACACAGAAGGCAAATAGCCAGTTTTTTTGGCTGGCTACACCTTACACCACGTCTGATAACATTTTCACATTAAGTTCAGTTTACCTCACATTTTTTCTATCAAAATCCTATCTTTAGCATAGTCAAAGCCTGCAAAAACTTTGCCTTGCTGAGACTAAAGAAAAAAACATCAAACATACGAAGTGTTAAAAATCGCTGAATAACTCAAAGGAAAAAAGATAATTTTGAAGGCGTTTTGGCTGAAATCTATTTTCCTTTGAATTGCATGAGTGTTTTAAAATGTTAAAAACACTACAGAGTGACTAATGAATGTAAAAGAATGATAAAGAGTATGGGTCCAGTTATCAGTGATGTGCCTAAAACAAAATAATTTTGGACAGTCTGCCATGCAAATATTGACTAAAATGTCATAAATAATGTCTGCAACAAAGGGAATCCAGCAAAGGAATATTCTGTTGTACTTAATGCATTGTAGAGTGTGCCTTTCAGCAAGCAGTACGTTACAGAGCCTGAAAACTTCAGTTGGACAAAAAAAGCTAAAATTTCCCGGATAAAAATATTACTAATGTTGGGGTTTTTTTTGGAAACAATCCTTCCAAAAAGTTGAAGGTACAGCATTACATTTGGGAAATGGTTCACTTAGAAGTTGACTTTTCAAAAGAAATAAGAGTTGTCCAAAAATTAAAAATAGACCAAATGTAACCACCTCATTGACTTATGACTATTTCCTCTGCCAATTTTAACAGTATTTTCACCCATTTAATTGCTGGCAGGGCAGAGGCTGTTTGCAGGTCTTTATCATACTGTACAAAATAAAATGCAAAGATATTAAGTCTACCACTGCCTTGGGCCAGAGCTGAGAGATGGCAAAGATTCTGTTCAAGCACTTCGTAGGACCTAATGCTGCCTCAGTTGCAGAATCTGACTGCACTCCGCATGTAGGGTTAGAAATAAAGATGCAATCCTGCAAGAATGATCGCAATGCACAGTTTTATATCAGGCAAAGTAGGCAGGAAGGGCTTAGAAACTACTTTCAAAATCTCAGCATTTTAGTAATTTTATAACTTTTTTAATTGCGTTAAAATATGAAGTCAAAATTAGGAACAACATGGGAAGTGGCATTAACAACTCCAGATTACTTGCATCTACACTGACATACTGTGCTATGTGTAATCACAAACAACCCAGTCACTTTTTCTGAAACTCTACTAGAAAAATTAAACAATCAAGGCTACACTGAAACCTTCTGCATGTGTTTTCAAAAATTTAATTTCTGAGAAAAATTTCATAGCCACAGAGATGACAAATAACAAAGATATTTTACATTTCTAAAGCATCTTTCATCCAAGATCAAAGAACTTCATCAACATTAATTCTCAAAATACTCCTTTGAAATAGAAGTACTATTAAACCTATTTTATCTTTATCTGACGATCTATTTTCTTTATAAAATGCTAGTTACTGTAGTATCTCTCTAGGCGAAGCATGAGTCTATAAGTTAAGTAACTTGACCAGAAATACTTACTAGATCAGTGGCAGAACTGACAATGATCATGTTCAGGAGTCAAGAATCCTAAACCCTTCCTTCTTCCTAGGCTAATTAAAAACACATATATGCAAACCGACTTAAAGAGGACAAAAAAACCCCCTCTACCATCATGGGATTGAGGTGCCACCAAAGTAAGTGAAGTATCTGGAATCAGAAGGCACATAAAACAGCTGGTAGGAAGTGCTGTCATAGTGTAGGATAGATGGACAGATCAATATGTGTGTGAGGGTAACAAATTATATATGAAGAGAATGAGCATGCATTTGCTATTCTCAAAATCTTTTGAAAAAAATTAAGTCAAACTTTCTTAACAAAGATAAAAGTCTCCCCACTGAAACACGCACAGCCCACGGAGAAAGGGAAATGCCGGCAGACAGAAGTGCTGCCCGCTGTCCCACGGAGGCTGTCGCTGCGGAGGGCTGACGCCCCAAGCTCAGAAAGAGCAGGGGTTTACTGGCTGCACCACGGGTCACCCACAGAAAGATTGGCGGGGTATGGGGCAGGGTCTGAGGCCAAAGAATTTGTTTAACACTAAACTTAAGATTACTAAAAAATAAATTACAGGCTGTGTTACAAACCATATAATTCAGTCTTTGGGCCAAGCTTATCCTTGACATTACCCAACTGGAATTACACTGGGGATAAATTTAGCGCAGTATTTTCGTAAGTGTCCTTTTCTTATCATTCCTGCAATCAAGTTGTATGTGTCTATAAATGATATTCTCATGTCTGCTTTGTAACATGGATGAAATGTTACAGACTATGTTCTGCCGCATCAGAAAAGAATGTACGCTCTGTGAATGTGCGCAGTACCCACTTTTGATAAAAGCAACCCTCATTTTGAGAGGTGTGTTTTATAATCCTTTGTGGTTTTGCAGCAGAGGAGCTGTTGGACAATGAAGAAAAACATTTCAGCTCCCCTGAAAGTTTGACTGTTCCTTTTCAAACAATACAACACAAGATTTGGGACATACTGCTGACACAGCAACATCAGTGCCTCAAAGAAACTGTGGGAAATGTCAAATTTATGGTCCTATGGGTGATTGGTGGAAGGTTTTTTCCCCCCCTTCAGCAAGCCTCTGTCAAAAACAGAGCCTCTAGAAAGTTTTTGGCTACGTCCCAGCAAAGCAGAAGGAAGCTGTATCCCACACTTCCCTTGGGACTTAATGAAATATACAGCCTCTGGGCTTCTTTCAATTTGGTCTTTCAGATTGCTAAACCAGTGAAAGAAGGATCCTAGCTGTCACAAACGTCACATGTTTGGGGTCACCTGCTGCTCGGGGGTTCTCATGCCAGTTGTTGACATAATAAGCACCCCTTACACTTTAATTACAATTCACAGTGTGCAAACTCTGCAATCTGCTTTAAGGCAGACAGTCTTTTAAATCAACACTAAATTCTACTACTGTTCGAGCAGAAATGGGAGGAAAAAGATGTCCAGCTGACTGAATAATTGTATTCAAATATTTGTGATCCTGAAGAAAAGTAAGCACTATCCAGTGAAAAGAGCAACTGTATTGCCTGTAACACTTCAGAAAGTGTAGTTAAAACTAGACTTGCTTCTCACAGTCATGCAGACGACGCACGTGAGACGTTTTCATTTGATGAGCTCCTACCATCAGCAGCTCTTTCCAAAGCTCCTGCAAATGCAAACCTGAGCACCCAGCTGTGTTTGTCCCCGAGTGCGAAACAGGCTGGACACAATGACGGACACAGGGATCATCTATGGGAGGGAAATTCTCAAGCCCTCTTAGTATGAATTTCAACAGGATTTGTGCAATGAAAACCTAAACGGGAAGATGTGTTTGTTTTATTCTGGAATACTTTATTTAGTTCGGTACAAGAAACTTTGGGTCTACTTAAAAATAGTTACTATTTTGAGAAAGAGATGAGAGTCCTTCAGTTTCCTTGACCGCTACCTCTTTTTTAACTGTTACTTTTACTCCTAATAAAAACGTATCAAGACCACCAAACTTAAATAAATTATACCATCTGGAGAGGAATAAAAGACTCCTCTCCTTATATGTTAGAGAAAATCCATTTTAGCATTCATGCATCTAAAAATGCCTCCAGTCAATTACATTCTTTATAATGCCTTGGTTTAATCCATCTTTTCCCACGGAAAGAAAAAGAGCACGAGAGTGGACGCGCACTCTGGGAGTACTTCTAGAAGATTTTCTACATTCTCTGTTAGAAACACCGTTAACTTGTGGGCCGACAGTTATGGATCACACTGTCCACACAGGAAAGTATTCCAGCTTCCCGGTGGCAGCACAACCTCCAGCAGCTGCGCTCCACACGCATTCACCCTACGCGCTCTCAGAGAAACAAAGGAGAAGTCAATAGCGCGATACGAGGGCCTATTCCTATTTAAATCAACAGGAGTGACTTTGACCATAGGAGAAGGCTGCTGTTGTCCAACTGACTTCTTAGAAAAAACCCCGATGGGTTTTCACCATATTCAATAGGCAAATGCTGGCAAGCCACTCTTTTCCCCTCGGCTGAAAGGGACACAATCTCCTCCTGCCCCCTCTCCTGCCGCCTCTCTCCCTCCTCACTCACTGTATCAGCGACCTCAGATAAACTTGAAACGTTTTGAAATTATCATCAGACTATGAAGCACTTCAATGAAAATCTATAAAACAAATTTATAGTGTGCATTCGTATGTATTATATATACACTTAGAACAGGATTTATCATTTAGCTGACCTTTGATTCATTGATATTTTTAGATCCAAAAAAGTGTGTTGATTGTACTTCAACCCAGTCCCCTTACAATGTACCAACTCCTTGATATCTTGCTACAGGAAAGATAATTGCAATGAATTTTTATATTTCGGCACATGGGAAGATAAGATTAGACAGTAGGGACATAAAAGCAAACTGCACCACATAAAAGATAAGTTTCTGAAAGTTACAATTTACACCAAATGTTACAGATGAAAATGTTCAAAGCTATTTATAGGGCCTCGTGCTGGTCCCATTATAAACCATGGGAAGACTGCAAAGAACCAGCACTACCTTTTATTTAATCAGTTCTTCCCATAACCTGTAAACCCTTTGCAACATAGAAATTTGTAATGATATTAAGACTATTACTAATTCCCATTACCACCCAGGTGCCTCAGTAACCTGGTCCCAAGGCGGTATGTGCTGTGCAGACCTCACCATCCAAGAGGATTGTTCCTACTCTAATGGGATTATCTGCAATCTGGGCAACTCATTCCAAAAGGTAAATAAGCATTTGACTTCCCCCTGCCTCCTCTTTTTGCCCCTGTTTGCCTCTGTCCACTGAGTGTCTTACCATATTTTTTTAACAAGATACGTTTCTTCTTTCTTCCCTACCATGAAGTTGCCACCAATAGCAGTTTGTCCAGTGCAAGAAATGAGGAATAACAGCAAGAGAGATACATTTACTTGCATACAAGGTATAAAAAATTAAAGCTAAAAAGCAATTAAAAGTAGGGAAACATACTCAGAGAGCCACAGAAAGTGCCATATCATTCATCTACATGCAGCAGACAACAGACACAGCCATTGCCCACTAAAGGGCACAGGTGCAACAGCAGAGAAATAACCCAGTGCAAAGCAAAGTTTCTACCATGGCAGCTAATAAACACCACCCTCTGGAAAGCTGTCCTGACAGCAGCCAGCACACAGCATCCGCCCCGTCCGGCTGAGCCCTCGTACTGCTTCTCTGTGCCGCAAAAACAAAGAGTGTCACCGGTATAAGGCAAGGCTCCTACAAACATGTTCAGAAGTGATTTTTCAATCACAGCTTAACCATATTTTCTATTTTCTTTCTCAAACTTAACCTTCTCGAAGGATTATTTCTATGAATAGTCTCAAATTTCAGCCACTTCTGATAAAGCCCTTTGCAAAAAAAGTGTTGCTAGAAACGACTGACAAGGGAAAAGTGATTTTTTTCTATACAACTACTAAAAACATACGGTGGAAGAGATTCCGTGCAAACCTGGAGTGTGGTCTGTTTTCCACAAAGATGAGGGAGGAAAAGTTGCAGCCCCAACCATGGGATTGGTAAAAGAAGGAGCTAAAATGGAAACTATTTTGAAAACTTAACTCCATCAGCCAATGCAGTAAAGAGTAAGCTCCATACACAAAATTACATGTAGACTGAATCAACCCCGCTCTCAGTATTTGTGGGTGTGAGCTGTATACAGAGTGTTTGGTGAAGCCCAATTCATGTTCAAAAGAAAATTAAACCAAAGAATAAGTTATTAAAAGGAGCCTTTGAAGCAAAAAGCAATGATGTGTGAAAGACAGAACCAGAAGAGTTTATTTAAACACACAGCACAGAAAACAGGGAAAACAGAAATTAGGAAATTAGAAGAACAGTCATGAAGGCACCCAGCAGCCTTTTCCTGGTACTAGAAGTTCTTATATCTATGAATATTTTATCCAGATTCAACTATCTTTTTCAAGTCCTTCCTATCAAAATTCCAGACATTTTCTTCAAAAAAATCAGAAAAGTGATTCAAAATGTATTGGTAGAAGATATAAAATGAGCTGTGTGTGGATATTACAAAGGATCTGGGAACCTTGCAACCTTTAGATCTGCTTATTTAACTATTTAGCAGCACAATTTAAAATTTGCATATGACTGGTTTGATGCCAAACCATAAGAATAAAGCTGGAATGTCTCTCTCCTCCTATGAATTTCAAACTCAGGTTTTTTTAACTTACTCTTCAAATGTGAACTGCGTTCCCTTCCTAAAATTACTATGTAGCCCATGATCTACTTAGAAAAGTATATGTAAGACTTTAAAATAGTCTGCTTTTTTGTTCCCTTAAACTTCCCATCAAAAGTAAATCGTTTTGTGAACATGCTCAGAAATCAGATATTTCATGCTAGTTCCAAAAGAGGAATTTCTCCATTTAGCAAACTCAAGTCTAAAAATAAATGTCTAAAACTGAAAAAAGTCAGTTATAAAACCCAATTCCTCATTGCCCTGCAGTGCCCAACAACACTCAATGACTAGAAGAATCTGGCACATCCTCTTACAACAGTTCTCTCATCCTAAGAAGTTGCGAAAATAATCTCTGTGATAAAATCAATCCATGCAAGTACAGATCCTTCCTCCAAATGTCTCCTAACTTCTCCCCATGTCACTGCACTCTGGTATTGCTAAGGCATTATGGATGTACCATGCCCATCCCAGTGAGTAAGGTGGGAGTGCTTATCCTATTGACTAACCAAGCTATCTGCAGTCCTAAGTCAGCACACGATTGCAGAGTTCTTGTTTGCCTAGTCTCTGCTAGATACTAATTTTATTATGGCAGGCTAAATAAAACAGGAATAGCAGGGGAGAGTGGGGAAGGATGGCAGAGGGAAGGCAGCCAGAGATATTACAGATGTTTACGCAGTCATGTTTTTATATACGTGCTCTGGAACTCAAACTTCTGGGCAGAAGTGATGGTGCCATGTAACCACAACTATGGCATGCGCATGTGGTGGTGGACTTTGTCCCTGAAGTCCCCCTTCATTTCACACACCAAAAATCTACTCTGGAGAAAAGAAGAATGTCTTTCTTGCTAGGTAGGCGGTTTGGCCCAAATTGAGGGAAGAAGCTGAAGAAAAATAGTCAGTTTAAGTGTCACAGCTCAGTTAATAGGGGCTGAATCCATTAGTCATGACAGGCAAGCCTGCAATAAATTATGACTGTCTTATGCTTCCCCACTAGGCAAAATCCTTTTCTGATTTTTCTCCACTCCTTATTCAAAAGCAATACCCTGTATGTATTCCAGGACAATTTTCTGTGTGCTGTTGAGATCAAGAAGCAAGGACACTGGAGGGGTGAATGCACCAAATATCTGACTTTGCAGGTTTATCAGCCTTACACAGGTACCATAATCCAAGCAGAAACTCTTCCCGTATCTGAGGCTGTCGAAACAGCTACGGACTGCCCCTCCTTCACATGATCTAGGAAAGGGCTCTTATCCTTCAACCCTGTACAGGGACTTCACTGCCAAGTCCAAGTATCACCAATTATTATCAGTACTGCACCTAGGACTGCCACCCTGCAGATCCCCATTTTGCTAAGTGCTGTATAAGCAAAGAACAAAGAGAGAGCCCTTGCCTCAAAGAGCTTGCGATTTACTAGGCCTACCAGGAGAGCAGGACAAGCACAGCATCTTACTCTACTGCCAATTGTAAATCTTCAGAGCTCTGGCTCCAACTGGTCATAAATAAAAATGGGAAGAAGTATAAAGTAATTCTGTTCACTTTGTTTCATTTCAAACCCATGAAGGAAAGAATACATTATATGCATCTAAGTCCTTTAATAAATATATAAACCACAGAAAAATATGATTTAGACTTAAAATACCACCTCAGCTCTAACTACAGCATCAATAATGCAATATGGTAAGAAATGTAGTTTATTGGCCCCCTGTTTTAGGCAGAGATAATGGAGTACATCTAAGAAGTGCCTAAAACTAACACTGAGTGTGAAGAACAGCAAGAAGAATAATTGCTGGCTGGGTATTTACGTACTCAGGACTGACTGGGTCGAAACTCACAGCTTGATTAAGCCTTTCCTTTTTTACAGAGTCCCCCTAACTGACGCTCACACACTTCAGATCAGGCCCACGCTGCTAACAAGCTGCAGCACCCTCAGAGATCTCATTTTTATGCTCCTGGCCAAAGCTGCCCTCCCCGCACTGGCTGGCAGACCCTGGGGCAGGTCGACGTGCCTTCCTGCCACGCACGGGTATCCCAACAGGTCAAAGAGCTCCAGACATGAAGAGGAAGGACAACCTCAGAGCCGCAATGGGCCAAGCGGACTGGAAGGCGTGCCAGTCCTTGGGGCCCACCTTCTTTAAAGAGTCCAGAAAACGGTCTTATCCTGTGAGCATCAGTAGGCTTTAGCGCACACACAGACTTGCAGACAAAGGATCAGCCTTTACAAATATTTTCTAATTGATCCAACCACGATCTTGAAGATGGAATTTTATTTCCCTTTTTTTGCAGTTAATTTCTTTATCTATTATACACTTGAGGAGACTTCATTGTCCCGCTATTTTATTATTTGCTACACAAAAAAATATATTTGTGAATGGCTCCATTATTTCAGCAGTTAGCCTTCTGGTGCACAGAAAGTTTCCCTTCTGAACAGGCACTTATTCATTCTGCTGCACCATTGTACATTTTATGGCTTGCCATACCAAAAAAAAAAATCTTTTTTTTTTATTTCTTTCAGTGCTCCTATTATTATAATAGTTTAAAAAGTAGCTTCCACTTTATTTATACCACATCACTTGGTTAAAGGATAGCTACCCACAATAAATCTAGTTATTTTCCAAAGTAGATTGCTCATTAAATACTGTATATTTGTATAAAAGAGCCCTCTGAGATTCAGAATAATCCACCAAATGTTTATTAGATATCTCTTTCTACTTAAATAATTGTAATCATGAATGTGAACCAAGTACTGTGCTTATAAGGTTGAATTAATAAAAACTGAACTTTATAAAAGCCTCAGCTACAGAACATTACGCTGGTGAAGAATTTCAGGTGCAAATAATCAGAGATTACTACACGTGAGGGAATTCACCAGTGGTCATGAATACCCTCAATCTACTTCCGTGAGGTAAGCAATACATTTCTTAATACGATATAGTGCAGGCTCTGTTACTGTGTTTTAGAAGTTTTTACTGAACTGAAAGTTTTCTTCCTATTCTACTCATATTGCTACTTATCTGTAGGTAAAGCAATCATTTCTTTAACTAGTGCATTTACAGGATGGAGAATATACCACATGCTCTTAAAATTTTTCTGTCTTCTAACTTCTACACTTTTGAATTAGAGCTACAGTACTCAGCAAACACTTTAAAAACAGTACGAGGGGAAAAGGGAATAAATATATATGGTGCCTCTGCATCCTCCCCGGTCTGGCTGACTCAGTTTAGCTGCTGCTAACAAATACAGATCAGTGAGTGAAAAATCCTAATTTAACTCTGTGGCAAAGTGGTTTTTTGCCTCTTAATTATAATAGGTTGTCCCAGTGATAACTATGCACTAGGTCGCAGAATTTACTTAAACTCTCCGAAACTGTAGTGGTAATTTAAAATGTGGAGTGCTGTGTTACAGATCAGATCCGCAGCTACATCTGGAATAATTCCATTAAAACCAGTGGAACTACAGAGATTTTGTGGTATCATTATAAACCTCTTGTAAATAAAGCCTGCATTGTTAATGCTGTCACTGGTGAAGCAAATTCCATAACCCATGGCATACAGATAACCTAGGCAAGCTGCTGCTGAACTACACAAATCATCTCTTAACTTTTACTTAAAATTGAATTCAGTCACAATCACCCAGACTCCATATAAAGTTGAATCGTTACCTGAGTAAAGAACATCACATATTTTCTGAAGAAAAAAGGATACAACTCTTAAAAGAAAATTAAGAGTACTAGATTCATTAAAAGCAAGAAGGTGTCTGATACAGGGAATGGCAGAAAACTTGTTCCTGATACTGTGCCCAAGGACAGGGATACAATCTGTCCCTGGAAATCTCCCTAAGTCACAGATCTTTTCTTTTTTTCCCTTTCCCTTTCCCTTTCCCTTTCCCTTTCCTTTCCTTTTCTCCCTTTCACTACCCTTCCCTTCTGGAGATCATCTAGTCCAACTAGATTACTCAGGACACAAAACCTGTAGCTATCTTCTGATGTTGAATAATATGGAAAAGAGAATGGCCTAATCCATTTACCATTAGTTTAATTCCAACTGTAAAACAGAGAGAGGTCTCTTCTTTCCCATTACAACTTCAATTTGAAATCTGCAAACCCAAAACCAATCCTAAGAAACTCTGGTCAGGTGTAGCCAGGTTATCCTAGGAGGGACCTGGGCTCACAGACTCCAAAGGATGTACAATCTTATCACTTGTGCTCTAACTGCAGATAGCAAGTGACCCAACCTGAGCATTCACTAATTGGCAATGACAAATGGCTTGGGTGAATGAAGTGCTTCCAGGCAGAGGAATTTTATCTGTGTGGACTCCCGCTAAGCAAACTTCACCAGGATTCATCATTTTTGCCAGTTTCACTCTTTTGAAGACACTTCAGGTAAAGCAAGACACCATGATTTGCTGTCCTGTGCCTGGAGAACGATCAAAAATAAAAGGGGAGAAAGAAGGCTTTGAAAGGTACAGCATATACATGGACAGTCACAACAAAATAAAAACAGGCAGCTGGCACGTGGATATATGAAGCAAATAAAGGAGCGATGCAGAAGGAGACAAAGGGAGAGGGGAAGAAACGGTAAGAAAGAAAAAACCCAAGCAAGTTGGAGAGGTGTGAGGATGAAGGCTAAAATGTTTCCTTGTATGGAGGGGGTATGAGATCTATGCATTGTTAAGGACACGGAAAATTCCTGGGATTAAATTGCTTTCTGGGTAAAGTTCACCCCAAACCAGACTGCCAGGCAAAGACTTACATCATTTACGGGCTTGAACAGGACTGAGGGCTGCACAGCCTTTGTGCTGATCTTGAAAGATGGGGAGAAGGCAATCAAGAAGGAGTGAAACACATAGCAAAAGACACTGAAAAGGACGGATGAAAACATTTCTCCTGATTTGGCTCCGCTCCATAACTATACAAAGCACTATGCTGTCTGGCAACATTTGTATTTTTTTAATGTTGAAAAATACGCACTTAGAAGAATTTTGCTTGATAGCAAATACTGAGGAGCAACTGTAAGCTCCCATGTAGATCCTTACTGGAGAAACAGGTGTGACACTCAGAATCCTGCAGGATCACCTCTATATGCACCTCTGTGTACATATAGTCACTTAAGGGCATGATTTTGGGGAACACAGTGACTAATTCCTTTAGGCCCTTTAAAACTGAGGTTCGTACATCACTACTGAACTATCCAGCTGCCTACCTCATAGTGTAGCACTTTATTGATGAGGAACAGAAAATTTGTTTGAAAAGCTAATACTGCTGTTACTCTTTAGAGTACCATGTGTTTTTTCCACTCTAATTTTGCTTAACAGTTAACTGAAATCACCATATTGCTTTCCTCATTCATACCAAAACCTCACAGCACTAAGAAAACCACAGATACTGTAATAAGTCATGACTCATATCATCCAACATCACCCAAGTAAGAATTACACATTTTACTGTAAGGATATCTAGGCCATCTCTACATCTAACATTTTATCTAGAATAAGGCCAAAACATATCACTTTCAGTACAGCGGGAAAAAGGAAGTTTTTGTGGTTAAAGCAAAGGCCAATGAGTCAGATGATGTGGGTTCTGTTTCCAGGCCTCACGCAGACTTCCTATATGACTTCGACTGAATCACTTCACTTCTCTGTGCCTCAGTTTTCACATCTGTATGAAGGATGTCAGAATGTCAGATCCATTCATCTTGGTTTCTCAAATTTTTTGAGACATCTGGGTGGGACATGCAAAGTGTTATGATAACTACCATGCATCTGTTATTCTGCTGTGAACAGAACGATTATGTGCTTCTGGATGGAGAAGAAAGTTAGTAGAAAGGCCAGCCTCAGACAAAAAAAAAAAAAGATTTATTCTAGAGGAGCAACTCATCTCTGATTTGACCAGCACAATTACAAGTAAAATAATTCAAAGGATGCAGCAGTACAGAGCCTTGGAGAAGTAAACACTGACAGACCTCTGAAATCCCTTGACCTTACTCTAGGTTATTGCACTGTGCTGTATCAGATGCAGCAGTCTTTTTTTTTATTTATAATTCATAGGCATATAATTAAATCTTGCACATTCATTTTGAGAAAGCACAATAGCTAAACCACTAACCCTTAAGCATAGTCTAGCAGTGGCATTTGGAGAGTCAGCCACACTCTCTCACCTATGCTGGCAAACACATTACTCTGGCTGTGAAGGAAACCACAATGTGGGAAGGAAAGCCTACAAAAGAATGAAAACAGAAAGTGTCTAAGGCCTTGGCAGAAGGACACTAAATAAAATAGAGAGTGGTGACTCATTTTGGCAGTGAATCCACCTCAACCCCTTCAAAGGCTTTGGCAAGAGTCCTCGGAGGAGACCCCAGGCTTTTGCCAAGCCACAAAACACCACAATTATTATCGCAGCAGTCATCAACAAAACAGATTTTGTAAACTGACTTGTTGGCACATAGATTAAAGAAGCTATAAAAAGGAATAACAGCTGTTTGGGTTGCCCTATGCAGAAAGTTACTATATAAAAAGTACTTTTACACATATCATATATACGTACACACAGACACACACAGATGCACATGATGTGTACATGAAGAATATACAAACAAGCAAAAGTGCCAAAAGCTTCTGAAGGATTTCATTTCTGTTCATGGGAGATAAATTTCCAGGTCTGAAAAGTTGTAAACTAAAGACCTGATCCTCTTCTCAGTCCTACTGGTTTCACAATATTCACTCCACATTTTCATTAGTTTCAATAGAGTTGTTTCCATTATACAAGAGTATAACGACATCAGAATCTAGAACTAATAATGGCTACTTAAAGCAAAGTACCATAGACCTAATTCTCCTCCTACTTACTTATTTGTGTGTAAATCAAAAGAAAATTTTTACATCCAGGAGTCGTGCTAATATGAGGGGATAAAATGGCCCAGAGATAATTTAGTACAAGCTACAACACAGAAGTGTCTTAATGGCTCCCAAATTTTTCACATTCAAAAATTATGTTCAGTTTTCATAAACTAGGCATGTTTGAATATTTATGTAAATAAACAAATAGTCAACTTTAATAATTTAAAATTAGGTTTGGAGCAGATGATGAGGGTTCATCTACCTAGACCTCAAACACAAAGGCAAGAATCATAAGCAGAATAAACTACTAGATTCAATCAAAAAAGTGGTGATACACAATTTTTATGCTGGAGTGTACACTGTAGCTAGGTTTAGAATTTCATAAACACTGCACTTTTTTATTTAAAGCAGATGAAACATTGTCCTTTAAATTCATAGTTTTTGATTAAAGTGGCAGAAATTGAGAACGACACCAGTATCCTGCTCTAATCTTTCTTTAAAAGTCTTCACTAAGGACAGCAGTGTTCACTTCTAGTTTCCACAACGATTTTTTTTAATCACATTGATAAGCAAGACTTTTCTTGATTTTTTTTCTTGAATTTGAACTGCTCTAAATTTTGGTAATGCATAATATTAAAATATCCTGAAAACAAGTTTCAGAGAATCTGGTATATAACTCAATAAATGCGTCTGGCTCAATTAAACTCCATGTGCCCTGACCGGTATCCAATACTTTTTTTAGAGGCTGTGTGTCTTAATCTCATCTTTTTACCACAGAATCAAGAGTTCAAATTACATCATTAAAAATAATACCCTGTTCTACGGAAGTACTACGGATATATAGGTTGCCAGTGAAAGAGGGTGAATCTGAACTAAAGGGATGTTTATAACCTCAACAAAGACATAAAGGCATAGGTTATGGGAGAAATGTGGATATAAACAGCAAATATCGCTGCAAGAGACACCTGCATCCGTATCAATCTCCTCAAGCAAATGGGTAAGGGCAAAGTACATTTCAGGGTCCTTGCCATTCCTGCAGAAGAAATTATGTGGCCTATTGACCCAGCACTAGTAGAGGATACGTAATAGCAGAGATGAAGCATTTGGACTTGTGTCGATCGTGTTGCTGGTTTAATACCTTCCAAATGACTGACTGAGGGAAGCTGTCGCATCACCCCTGGATGATAATGCTTGCTTTTCTGTTGTTTGCTTAAACGGTGAAAATATGCAGAAGTAACTTGAGACACTTACTTAAAACTCCTAACAGATGAAAATTGACAAGTTGTAGGCCGAGAGTGAGACTATAAGAAATGGAATTTTTACTAATACAATCCACCTGAATATAGGTATTTGCATCGAAAGAAAGACTACCATTCTGTTACTGTAACTACAAATATTTTCCAGCTGCATAAAGAACCATTTAATATTTTCAAAATTACTTGTCCTTAGGCAATCTGTTTATTTTCAAGTGCAATCCAAAAATTAGCTAGGACTATATTTACCACTTGTATGCATAGGCAAGCATTTAGCATGGGATGGTCAGAATATAAATAAAAATCCATACATTTAAAGTTCTTAAATGGAACTATTTGCCTTTTAGTCTTATCCTTTGCTTTTTTCCTTTTTTTTCCTGTAGTCCTAGGCCACCTTGGACTACATAATGCATTATACAGACACGAAATTAGCTAGCACGCCAGCAGAAGCAGTAAGTTTCACCTATCCAAGTATTTAAAAAGCTTGCAAGCATACACTGTCTCCTGTGCAGCCCGGAGATCCCTGTTGAGTCTATGCCAAGTCCCTGAAAAGTTGGACACTGCATCCGGTATTTACACTAAGCTAAAATTCTAATCAGCACTAACAGCAGTGTGTTTTAATTCACCCTTATGATTTTATTTCAATCTGCTAAGTAGCACAACTGCCAGAAAGAAACTGCTATAAACTCCAGTAAACAAATGCAGGAAAAAAAATGAAAAAAAAAACCAAAACCACACAACCCCCCCCCAAAAAAAAACCCCAAAACCCCCTTAAACCTGTTGGAGATAAAGTTTGCACCACTTGTAGACACACAGCCCAAAAGGAAAGTCTGAAGCTTTGGTCAAAGCTGCTCTCTGCTGATTTCTTTTCAAATATCCTACCTTCCACTTTTTTTTTTTTTACTTCCCCCCTCCCCCCCAACGCGTTTGGTACTTTTTAGCCAAGGAAGGAAAACGCTAATGTTATTTTACACCGGCTATTTCACCTCACGTCCTCCCCTATGCAGCTTTCTGCCAAGTGCTGTGAAACAAGAACACAGTAACTACTTGAATCTCTGGATGACACTATAAATCGTAGTGCCAAGAGGCTGGTGCCAAGTCCGGCATCTTCCTTATTTTGGGAAGAAAAAAAAAAAATCAGCAGGAAAATTCTGAGAAGTTGGTCACCATTTTGGACCTGTTCAGTGCAGTCAGACCTTGGCAGCCATCTTACAGCTTGGCAACCATTTTGAGAATGTGCCTGGCAAGCTCTCAGAGCTCGCCGACACTGTTTCAACACAGCACTGGTTAAATATAGTCCAAATTAAACAATACCATCTAATATCAGGTAAACTCACCCTTCATAAATCCACCCAGCACGACGGTTTACAAGTACATCTTTAAAGAGCAAGGGACATTGTGCTTTCCGTCGAGGCCGCTCAAGCACCTTAACCCTTTCCCGGGCATGGTGCTGGCAAAGCCCCGCTGGGGCCCCCCAGCACCAAGGCCCCCATGAAGCCCTGATGGAGGGAGTGCTCCCCCCGGGGCCAGCAGTGAAACGGGGAGACCGTGGACGGCAGGATACAGAAGACATGTTGCCTTTCATCGCTGTTTAACGAGGCCCTGGAAACCCCACTGGGGAGCGAAGGCCACTCTGGAGAAGGAAATGCTGTGTCCGGGGATGACAGGGAGACTGTACACAACAACACGTAAACCTGCAGCTGTTGTGTGAGAAAAACTACTTTCACAGCCTTAATTTCCTGATGAACTTTTCCATGTGCTCCTCTCCCAGAGACAAAAAGAAAATTTTGAGAAGAAAAAGTCCTCCCAGCAGCCAGACATCTTAATGAAGCCTGGTTTATTAAGAGAGCCCAATGCCAGTGCAAGTTGTAAACAAACACTTCCCTTCTTCTCCTCACCCCACAAGATCAGCGTGTTTTTGGACCAAGCGCTTTTCACTCCGAGAGTGCCAAAATCCCAAGGAGGACTTTGTGCCAGTTGAAGAAAGGCATGGTTGTTAGAAACCGCTTTGGCCCAGGAGTAGGAAAAGTGTTTCGCAGATAGACGCTCTGGTTGTGAGGAGGACGGAGGAGCCGGGGGAAGCACCTTGGTACCACTCCTCAGGGCCAGGGGGTACGGGCAAGGTATCCCAGCCGTATTTTTCCCAGTATTTTAAACAATCCCTTTGCTGAAGAAGTTCATTTTTCATATTTAATGTAGTGTAAACACATTTAATAACTTCAGGAGGAATGCGGGGTCAGTGTTTTTACAGAACAAACAGTGCTATCTCCAGGACTGCTTCACTAAAGTTTAGTCTACACAAGCTCTAACTCTGTCAGCCTATTTGAATAAAACTTAAAAGATAATATATGGGTAAAATTCAACACTTGGAAAACGGAGTGTGTAAAAAGGCAAATATTTGAAGGTACTAAACAGTATCCGAGTATTAAAATGACATTTTGGGGAAGTATTTAATATCTGAAGACAAATGTCTATTGGAAATGCTTGCTACACACATTATATTCTGCTTCTTATCTTGAAATAATTTAGAGTGGAACAGAAAAGATCAAGTTTATGCTCTATTAGCATAAAGTTTAAACTATAAGGGTTTTTTGACCTTGAAGTCTGAATTAAATAATGTCTGGGATTTTTATTCTCCCTCTTTTTTTTTGCCCTTTTGAAATTTTAATTTGGGGGGGGGGGGAATTAAAAGCCAACTAATTAAGTGTAATTTCATAGTGAATGAAATAAATTAATTAAACCATAATTGAAATGACAATATTAAATATGAAAATATTATGCTGGAGTAGATCAGAATAAAGTCTTGACAGTGCTGGATATCTTTTATATTGAAGGACAGTATCTGCAGCCACATGACGTCAGCCGTGCTGGAATAGTTGGGAATGCATTGATAAATTGCTCCATCGATTCTGTTCTGCTTCACTTACCATAATTATAGCACAGTAATGGATGACATGAGTGATATATTTTTACTTTAGAGAAAAGCCAAGAGTTTGCCTGTTTCTTTATGAGATTAGACCAAATCCTTTCAATTAATACAGCATGATTGATACCTAAAGGTGTACTGGGGTAAGATACTTGCTTCATGTGCACATCTTTAAATGTTATTGGTTAAATATTGAAATAGAATTCAAGCAGCAGTTTCAGTGCTTTAAATAACAGTGTCATTTTGGTAATATGAAAGATGCATCGTCACAATTTTCAAAGACTTTTCTAGGCCCACTTTAAGCATTTTGATTTTCTTAGATCTAAAAACCACATTTGCAATTAATATTCATGTAAGGCAGGACAACTTAAACATTTTCCTTGAAATCTATGGACCTCACTTAAATAACACTTTACAGGATCAGGCACCCTCACTGAAGTCCCTGCCAAGGCTACCAACAGTTATGTTGGGAGAAAGGCCGGGAGGACTGGATTATGTTTTTCAAATATATATAGTCCAGGTTCAGTTTTCAGCTGCTCTCCACTGAAGTCAGCTCCCACTGAAGCCAACTGATGAGGTCCATGTGCTGACCCAAGGACAGAACTTTCTTCTGACTACTTGTGTCCAATCCTGCAAACAGCTATTCTTAAGGCCAAAGGTGTGAATAAAGAGTGAGTAGAAGATGAAGTAAAAAGGAGTCTGTAATGTCTTATTGCTGCAGAGGAACTGCTACATGGTGCACAGCCATCTATCCCTTCTCCAAATCTGCCAGCAGTAGAAGAAAGACAGCAGCAACCTGCATGGATTCCCCAACAACGAGATGTAGAGGCATCAGCACTCCCCTGCTCATGTTTTATCTCCCTTCTAATATTCTGTTAGCATAACTTATTGTACTTCTAGGTAGTCATCCGTACAAATAATAATCCCCTTTTTAAACCTTTTTAGAGTATGCCACCAAAGAAAATGCACCCTACCCCTAGTGCTTTAGGAATAAATAACCAAGTCACCTCAAGAAGCAAGAGAGGAAAAGTATTCTTGCAGAGGAGATGTGACAAAAGATGAGAGTAGGTGAGGCAGAGAGACATCAAACCACTGTCACAAAAGGCAAATCCATATTACAGAAATGCACAGGAGACGACCCTTTTACCGACGCTGGTAAGACTGTCTCATCAAATACAGAAAAGATCTGCACATTTCTCACAACTCAAGCTTCCCTCATGGATACAGGTCCTTCACGTGAACAGAGAAAACGTATGTTGTAGAATACTACATATGCAATATTCTTACTATTTTAGCTGTTCTGGTTATGGAAGTGCTAACAAAAGAACCCTGAATGGGTGCTTTTTAATCCATAAAAACTTTTTTCAGCCATTGTACCTTCATGCTGAATAATTTCTACATAGAGGTGCAAAAAACCCCAATACTCATGGAATTTTGAATGAAGCCAGAAATATCTGTGGGGAAAAATGAGGTTACCAAAATGCAGCCCTATCTCACACAGCATTTTTTCAGCATATAGTTCAAAAAAGACCATAATAAATTTCTCTAAAAATTTTAACCTGTCCCCTCCCCCCAAGCAGTAAGCGTATAAGACTGATCTCTACTTATCACTGTTGAATTCATTCCCTTCTCATGTTACAAAAGCTGTCACTGGAAATAAAGTGTAACTTGGGATGGCTGTGGCAGCTATCAAACCTCCTCTGACACATTAGAGCGTCTGAAACCCAGACACCCAAGGTTTACATCAGAAAACTCCAGCATGTAGCGAACAACTCAAAACCAACTATCGACCATCCTATTGATTTCTAGTGGGGAAACCAAGACGGGAAAAGCACCAGAAGAGATAGGATTTCTTTTCCTCTCCTCATTGCTAACTTAGTGGCTGCCAAACTCAGGTCTTCTCAGGCTTAAGCCATCAGAGGTTTGTGTTGCAGCTAGCCAGGATGTCTGCCTAAGATAATTCAAGCTGAAAGCAGACAATGTGCAGTGGGAGCTGATTAGCCACTGACTTCCAACGTGACCTGTCTCGGTCCCAAAAGAAGCTTCTTGACAGTAAGATATGGACAGCTGAAAAAAAATACGGTTATCTTTTCAGATGGTATATGAGGACATCTGACTTTCATACGTAGGCAATTAAGAGAGGTACTTTTTGCAACTGGCAAGTCACAACCTTAGCCTTTAAAATATTTGATCATATACTGCAACAGCAGGCTTAAAAGATATTATTTTCAAAAACTCTCTGCAGCCAATATGAAATATAGTAAGGATTAAATAAACCTTAAAATAATTCACAGTATGGAAAGAAAGTGTTAAAAAGGCCATATATTTTTCATCTCTTTTTCTTCGTCAACAAAATCAGTCTGCTGTGTGTTTCAGTAACTTTGCTGAAAGTATTCCAGATTTGCATCCATGTAGCTGAAGGCACTTTTGACCTTACATGGAGACTGGGAAAATAATAAATATAGGTGTGATTTTGATCATTCATAATTTAAAAGGAAATATCTCATGTTTGCTGCAGATCATCTGTTTCACTCATTACATTCGTATCTTAGCTAGTATTTTCATGTTTAATTTGGAGATTGCATGGCCCCAGTTCAAAATGAAAGCTTGGTTCTGAATCCCATGGATTTTGCAGCTGAATCCCAGCCACAGGAACACCCTTTTCCAATTATAAAGTGTACGGCGAGGGTGTAAATCCTAGTGCATATTTTATACTGAAAGTCACAATGTTAACAAAGCACTCAAGAAACCTCTGAAGATCTTCTGTAAAAACCTGATGAGTTTGTTGTAAAAAATCAGAAACGTTTTCTGCCTTTAAAAATGCAACTGTGCTACAGTATCAGAGTAAGACCATCATCTGTTATTTTTAATTTGTTACGTTACTGGGCTGCAAGGTCCAAAGTATTTGACATATATGAACTCTTCTGCTGCTCCCCTTTGTAAAGCTCAAGCATTTTTTACACAGCTCTGCAGGAACACAGACCATAACGTCTGGAATGTTTTGATCTTATCTTAAGTTTTTAATAACTTTCTTTTTTATATACTACATATTTTACATTTTTTATTGCAAAACGCACTTTGCAGCTGTTTATTTCCTCCTAACTTTAGAGGGTTCTATTCAACTCCAGATCCCCGAAGAACAGAAACTGAGGTGCCGGCTCCCAGCAGCAGCCATCCTGCCCCAAGAGGGTGCTGCTGAAGTGTGAGGCACCCCCAGCTTCCCCTCCCCGCCCCGCCCCCCCCCCTCGAGGAAGAGGAGGCAGAGCTGCGGGGCTGCGGCGGGGCCATGGCCAGGACACTGAGGAGGCAGCTGCTCGCTGGGCAGCCCTGCAGACACTTCACAGCTGCTTTCTTCATGGCATTCCCAAGAAAGTGATGTGACTCTCCCCAGGCAATGAATCCACCTCTGAGATACAGGGATCAAATTGCACTGCACTTGCACAGCCAGGCGGAATCAAGTCCTCAGGACTTTTTTTTTTTTTCACAGCAAGGAGAAAATACGAGTGCATACATTTACAAAGCTAACCAAACTATTATGTAAATACTGCATGTTGGAGTGGGTATTTTAGTTTTATGGTGGGACAGCAGGAGTAAGCTTATAAATCTAAGGCCCAGGGTCAATGCTTAAGAAGAGATTACCTCTAAGCTTTACTTACACATTCTATTTTGGCCCAACAATTTACAATGTATTTCTGGAAAAGAGAATAGTCCCTGCTCATTCCTGCTGGCAGGGGCCACGTGGTAAGATGCATCTTCCTGAGATGTCAGGGGCTAACATGTAAGAAGGAACGGTAAATTCCTGTAGAAGCTGTAGAGAAGGCAATCTGACTTGAGCTGCAGTGGGGATAAAATAAATCTACTCGGCTTCAGCCCGGCACTTTTTCTGGCTCATGACACAGGCTTTCATGCAGTCTCATCGCCTATCGTACAGCTTGTCATGACCCTCACCCTAACAGCTTCGCCTCAAGCCAAGATCCGTGAGGGTTCCTTCCAAAACAAAGCAAGACAAAGTTTCTCTGAAGCAATGTTTTTTCTGAACTGAGCAAGATGCGACTCCACTTCCACCCACGTAGTAACCTATACACATGCCCAGAGGCCTGTGACCAAAGCACATGAAAATGCATGCGCCATGTACTCCAGTTGCCAAAAGGGAGTCCAAAAGCTTAGATCAAGAAAGGAAAATCATGCAGAAATTTCAAAGACATCTCAATACAATTAGCAAACTACGTCTGCAAATCTGCATCCCCCCGTTTTTCTGAGGACATAAATTACAGGTGCCATTGTAGCGGCCGCTGCCTAAAACAGGGCCTGTACACATCCAGCTGTATCACCAAGCTCACAAAATGAGGTTGTAAAATAAGAATAACCTTATAACAAAACAGTGTTACTTGAGGAATGAGATTCTTAGTACACAGACGGTATCAGAAGGGATCATCAAAACATTATGATAGCTACTAAAATGGAATTCCTGTTAAGATGTTAACTTAAATTTATACAAAAAAGCAGCATATTTAAAGTGTGCTTGTTAACACTTGCAGTTATTTTACTGATAGAGAGGCATTCAGAGAGCATTGTAAGGAAGTTACATTGGTAACAAAGCAACTATTTTAAATAATAATGCATTGTTTAATAGAAGTTAACAGAAGAGACTAAGAAGCAGTACACGTGGATTGTTTGATTTTGTACTCTGGTGGCAAAGGAAGATATAACAGTGTGTTCGGACAGAAGAATCTTAATGTTTGAAGTCTCCAGCTGCAGAGTTTCAGAGCTGAGTTACTGAGCACAGGCCAGAGATTACCCTAACTCGGTTAACTGAAAAAACCCGCCAGAGGGAGAATTCCATCCTGCCTTGCAGGGTTTGCTGGGACACACTCTCTGAGTCTCTCACGAATAGCAAGTAACTCCCTGTGATCCAGATGATAAGCGTTACGCTAAACCCCTTTTTTAGCATGTAAGAAGCATGCTTTCTAACTCTGCAAACTCCAGACCATTTCCTAGAAGAAAAGAAAGTAAAAAGCTTATGTCAGGAAACCATTCCTCAGCATACCCGTGTAAAAAGGAGGGTGAACGGACCCATAAAAAGGAGGGTGGATACATTTATTTGCTCTTTTTTCTCCTTGGACTGAGAGGCACATGACAGAAAACAGAGCGGGATCAAGTCCAAAGAACTATCCTCTTTAAGGATACACTACGTGGTATCATCAGCAAGTCTCAGCCAATATTGGCTAACAGTCGCTGTCTGTTTGCCAAGCAGAAGTTTGCCATGTTAAACTGTCACTATAATGCCACCTTGAAGAGGCGTTATCATCACTCTTGCGATGATACACGGCAACCGTGAACGGAAACCGAGGCCGGAGCTCACACATCTGAACAACAGACAATCCTGGTGCCATGGATAAGTAACCCAACAGACAGCGCTGCCAGCTTATCGCTGCCGTGATCCAGGAGCCCTCTGCAAATGGACATTCCCTGCAGTAAAAATTATACTGTTTTATGACTTTATAATACACCAATTTCTGAATTTTATTAAAAATATTGAGAACACAGAAACCCATTTTATTATTTCTCTAAATTTACTGCTTCCCTGCTCTGAATACAGTATAAAAGCACAACAAAAAGCCACAAAATCACTTAGGCATCTCATGGAATTGATACTGACCTAAAACATTGACAAAAACTCATTCCCAAGGCATCTTGCCTTAAGACCTTCACAAGTAAAAAGCCAGCACAGCGGCCACAAGGCAGGAGCTAGGTTTCCCCTTTCACTAGACTTCTCTTGGTCTTGAATTAGGCATATAAAACCTGGGGAAAGGAAAGCATTACACCAGACAAAACTGCTATATGCTGCTGCAGACAAGGCTCACCATATGGGAAAACACTTACATAATATAGCTGCACGGCTTAGCCAGGGTTGCTGCACAAACTCCTCATTAATACAGCAAAGTTATAACATGAACTTACAGAATGCAGGACCTGAAATTTGATTAGATACAGGGTGGGAACTTTTTTTTTATTTAATAATGACTGTATAATATTGACCTTAGTAATTAGAGACTGGAAAAGTGAACTTCACATTAACGGCACCATATTGATTTTGCAAATGCAAAAGTACAAAAGTACTTTTATGCCTAAGAAAGGTTCTAGTTACCCCATTTGAAAGACCTCAGGAGAACAGTGTCTTAGAGAACTGTATTCTTCATTCAGTAGCGCTCCTAAGCATACACCTAACTGCCGTACTCACAAGCCCTAATATTTAACAACCTGATAAAGCCTCCTCTGTAGTGCCCTCAGCTCCCTTTGACTCAAGGTGGTACTCAATACTTTGCGGAGTTGGAGTCAACTCTAATGGGTCAAATGCAATTTAACTTATTAAAATAGTTTATTCAATATGTAATACATCAGTGAATTAATATATTATTCACCAATATGTTCTAAACTATTTAGCCAGCTGTATGAAATGTTTCTAATACACTAGCTGACATTTTTTTAATTACACAAATACTTTCCGTAGCAAATAACTGTTTGCTATTTGGCAAGCCCTACAAATTATATACAGTTAATTATATTCAGGTTGGTATATGGGTTATAAATAACTGTGATAAAACTGTGATATCAATGCTGACAGAATTTTAGTGGAAATTGACATTTTCCTATACTGAAGTAACTGAGAGTTATGAACAGAAATACTGCCTCCAGAAATGCAATTGTAAATTAATAAATTGTGTATGTGCACAAAATTACTTATTATTTTAAGACACTACATATTTTTGCCTTCAATTCTTATTAATTTCATGTTTTGCCCTAATTTATACTTTATTTGAGAATTTTTTTCATTCCTCTTTTTTGAAGTATTGTTTATATTACTGACTTTAAAAGTTTTTCACAGACAGATCCTCCGTAGATTTCTATTTGCGCATGAATCCCAAACTTTAAGTATCAACTCTCAAACCTGCATACAGATCTGTGTGAGCAGTCACATACTGCTAACCTGGAGATCAAGTAGCAAGCCAAGCCCTGGGACTGTGGTAGGTGCAGAACCTCAGAACCCAAAAGAGTCTGAACCACGACAGGGCTGCCTAACACGCTGCAGTCATTTACGTTCATTCAAAGGTGATTGGCTTTATAATGAAATAAAAGTTAAACACAAAATTCTAACAAATTACGGAGCTCGTGCTCTTCTCCGTGAAGTCAACCCTGGTTTGCCTCAGTCTAACCAAGTCAAAATTTGTTTCAGGCTGTGTCTTATGCAATGACAAACCCTACCATCTGCTTGGGGTTCAGCTAACCAGCCTCCTTTCCCGAGATTCCCTGAAGTAGCAACCTGAATATCACACCTGTTTATCACGACAACTCCCTTTAACAGATCCTTCTGTTTTCCTGTCCTGACTATTATATCTGTTAGCATCCTGTAGCAGGCAAGGGGAACATGACCTCTTCCCGTACACGAGGGAAGAGGCTGAAATTTTGAGCCATGGTGATGTAGCCTGTCACCAGGTGTGGATTAGCTGTTCCAAGTCAGTGCATGTCACAGTGCTTTAAGGATGTGCAGAGGCGTGATGAAATTCAACGCAACAACATATATCCTCAACTTACCACATCGTTGTCTGAAACAGTCATGCCCGGAGGGACCATTTCCCATGTTATGGTATGTAGTAAAATACAAAAACAACAACAAAAAAAGCCAACAGAACAAAACAAGATGAAAAACCTAAAGGAAAATGGATACCTTTTGTGAAAGAACTATTACTAAATGTAAAGCCAGTGAAAAAGAAAGGGGAAAAAAAAAAAGAAAAAAAGGAGAGCATATACTTCAGTAGGGGAAGTTTCTCCTGTAAATTGGCAGCAAATCAGTTACTAAATGACATGCCTAAAATCAGGTGGTGGATTATTGGAAATGAAATCTTTGTCCCAGGAAAGCCAACGGCAAAAATCCTATTGATTTCAATGGGACAGGGTTGTCTCTCTGGACTTAACAGTCACTCATGCAGAATTGGCAATGGCATCCAAACATCCCTGTTTGTTATTAGACCACGGAAATCCGTATTAGTTTGCTTCATCTGCACTTGTGACCAGCGCACCAGCACTTTTTTTTTTTGGCATGGAGGTGCAAATAAGCAGAGTGGGTTCAATTTTTCAACCCAAGCCACATGAATGAGAGCTCCGCTATTTCTCCCAAGCATTTCAGAGTCCATTTTCCCCCTGAAAGGCATGGGCAGCCTCACCGCTAATGGGAGTGCTGTGTTTACAAGCAGAGGAGAACTAAGCCTTTAGTGTTTTCGCATATTTGCAATACAGTATGTGGTTGGTATGGGAGGAAGGTTTGTTGGAAGAGGAAGACGGCGAGAAATGGTGGAAGAAAAAATCTGGTCCTTAGAGGCTAGTATTGCTACAAAGTATACACAGTTCTCATTTTTCTCAGTCCTTTTCTCAGAAAAGCTTTGGCGAGGAACAATCAAACTAAACTGCAGATACTCAATATTATAAATATTATACGGTGGTATAATGCTCCCATTTAAACAACTTTTCATGAACAACCTTTCAAAATTTAAGTGCTTGGAAATTCTTGGATGACAAAGCTGCTGTTTATGACTAATCTTTTTATCTGAAAGCAAAACCGGGTCCAAATAAATAAAAGGACAATAACAGAGTAACAATGTAGAAAGAACGCGTGTGTGTGCAGCACGCACCCACGCAGAAAAACAATAAACAGATTTACAATAGTGAAGCATGATAGGCAAGATACTATTAATACGGTGCCCGAAGCCCATCACTTAGATTAAATATTATATGGAAATGGCCACAGATTGATACAAGGCTGAGTAAACAAATGATACAAACTGTAGTGGGTATATTTGTCCAGACATGTATTAGTGCAATACACAAAATGGGACCCAGTGAACGTTTAAAGTGAAAATTTGTGACCTGTTAGTATCCCCAAAATGCCCGTAGAACATTATTCTCCCTTTTAACCTTAATTTTTATTCTCTGTCTCAATTTCTGCTCTGCTTCTCCCATCATAGCCCGAGTTACCTATGCTGACAGCCATAGCAGGCCAAGGTAGCACAGATGGGGTGGCTGCAGCTGCATCTCACCTGCCAGACTGCAAAACCCACCGGGACACTTTCCCGCTCCCTTTATGTCTGTCTTTGTGCATTTGCAACAGCGCCTTTCTCTGGGCTTTTATTGAACATGTCACCAATGCCGCACGGCTATGGCTATGACACACCGCTAATAAGTCACAGATCCGCAACGTGTTTCTTAATGGAGGAAACCCAAGACGGGCCTCCCCAAAAAGTATACCTTGAACATGTCGGTATGGGTTCTGATTTAAAGCAATTCAATATGCCTGGCTCCCCAAAGGCAGCACGCCTGTAGGGACAAAGAATACCTCAATGCAACTCAACAGCAAACCCTGCTGGATTAAATTGCAGTGCCGGTGGGCTCTACATTTGATCTCGGTCCGCCTTTGTCAGGGATCAGAGCGGGCGCAGGTGGCGGTGCGGGAGCAGCCTGGCTTTCAGGGAGACGGGAACAATGTGCGGCGAGCCAAGCGCAGCAAAACTTTCCTTGTAAAGTTGCTCGTTTTGGGCTTCACGAGAAACTTGGCAAAGTTTCCCTCGGGGCCCAATTTTTTCAAAAGCCTTAACCTCCCTTCCTTTGTTTAATCTTCAATTTTGTGCCTAAAAAATAAGGGGGGGTGTCAGTTTTTCCATACCTGGCTTTGCAGGCTGCAAAAAAAGTCCTGCTGCTACCTGAGCAGGGGATCGGCTGGGCAGCGAGATGCCTGCGTGCTCTCACTTACTTCCACAAATAATCCCACCTGCAGACGGAGAAGTTGAGTTTCAAATATCAGGCCCTCAGGTTCATGGATCTTTTGAAATGAAGCTGTGTCAGATTTATGGTTTCGGTGTGCAAACGGAGGAAACCGTGGCCATTTTGAGCGAGTTCTGCCCAGAGCTTTCCAATCTGAACCGCAGGCTCCACTTCAAGATCAGAGCACAGAAAGTTTTTGTAGCATGTGTGTGCTCGCTGAAAAATACGCGTACCTCTGTAAAGCGAAGCAGACACAGAGCACGTCTCCAAAAACCACACCTGCCCTTCCCAGCCTGCAAATGCAGCTATCACCACCGTATTTATTAACAGCTATAAAGCGAGGGAAAGTCCCCACGTTATACCGTCCCCGAACTGCTATTAAAACAGAAGACAATTACAGCAGACTGCACGCCCTTTGCTTTGGATGCAGTTAAAGATTTTGCTGGCTGCTACACCAAAACTTCCCATGCTGTGTTTACTGAATTGAATATAATCTTTTTTTTCTTCCTACCTTAATTTCAATATTTAGAATAGCTTAATTATATCTGATATCTACTAAATGTTAAATTGCTGCCATGGATACTGTACTTGTTTTAGGCTTTGCCCACAACCCAAAATGTAACTAAAGATTAATAGAATGCTGAGATATTTTTGGCTGCAAGTGAAATTTAATGAATCAACATTTAAATAAATTACCCCAATAATGAAACAATATGCCATTAATGCCTGAGTTATGCTAAATGCTTCACTTCTCTTACAATTCATGCAAATACTCGGGAAAAGAAATTAGTGGTGAACTACATTAAACAAAATCCTTCCTAAACCACACCCATAAAACAGTGTCTCTACAGTATCGGGAACAAAAACTGTGGCTTGTCAGTCAAAGTGCCTAACTATGGCATATGGGTAAAGGTTTCAGTCTGCTATCTCCAGACTCATCTTATGGCCTGGGTTCAACACTACTGAAATGCTCCCTAGACAAAAGACGAACTCATTGAAAATGGGTGCTGCGAGCTGTCTGGTCAGTGCAACCGCGCAGCCTGCGTCTGGATGCACACAAACTACTGGCATGGGGGAAAAGCAATGCGCTTTGGAGGGCTTTAGAGTTTCCTAAGAGCTGAAAAAGAAGCAGCCTGAAGGTTAAAGCTGGCTAGTCAGAATGGCATACTTGGCTGCATATATAGCCAGGTGGCCTGGGCATATTGGCAAACAACTGGCAAACTGCCCAATACATATGGCTTAGATTGCTTTGCTCTTCCCATGAAGCCTTCTTAGACTCTTGAGCAAGCATTCATTTTAGAGCAAAATGCATCCAAGTGTTAAATAAAATCTTCCCCCAAATATACTGCATGTAACCTTTTCCTTTAAATAATAGAGATAACTATATTGAAATAAACTAATCATATTTTTTAATGAATTCTTACATAAAAGTGACACACCCCCCTGGCCTTTCTCTAAGTGGATCTGCCCTTACTTTTGTTAACTCCTGAAGTACCAAATATGCCGTTTTTTCCACATAAACCCCTTTTGAGGGGTAAGTACTCATTATAGTATTTAAGCTCTTAGCACACCATAACTTGCATTTGCACTGAAAAGTTGGGTGCTTGAGAGGCGCGGTAGCAGTGTCCTGCACTGCTGCCACCACGCAGAAGCTACGGCAGATGTTCAGGGCTTCTCCCAGTTTCACGGTTACTCTGTGGTTTAGGCAGATAGTCGCCTTTATTAAATGTTAAATGACATTTTATTCTTGAAAAGTGTTTTCTCTTAAAAACTTAAAGTCAAGTCACAGTAGAAATTTAAAAATTCAGAAAATTCAAGCAAAGCACTTGACACATACTCCAGAGCAAGTATATGTTTAAGCATCAATACTACAGCACAGGTCCTTGTGCTAAGGCTAGTGTAAATACTGCATTAAACATTCACAACAGCTTTGGGGAAAGGGCTAAACATATTTAAACAATTAACACATGCCGAACTCTAAGCTGGTGCTTACATGCCACTGACTCTAAGCAGAGGTTGTGACAAAGGTAAATTCTTCTAAATTAAAAGCAATGGGACTTCTGTTGAAAGCTTGGTAAATGGTTAAGTGTTTTGCTGAACTGAAGCCTCAGTTAATGAGAACCAAGAAATAATTCTCCTCAGTTCCAGAAAAAATGTGCTTGGTCACCCTCATCCCACTGAAACCCCTTGCTGTTTCACAAACAGGACACTGGAGTTTCAAGTGCTGTGAGCTAAATTAAGACAATAACCTAAGTTTCATTTTAATGGACTCTTAAACTACAGTTCTTCAGCAGTTAAAAAATGTCCAAAAAGAGAAAGTAAAAAACTTCTCCAAAAGCTTTTTAAGAGCTAAAAGCGAGTTACCCTTACTGTGTCACCCACAGGTAATTCTGCATCCCTAATGAATATAAACCTTGATACTAATATGTTTTAATTAAAATTGAGACCTTGCTAACATTTTAAAGGCAAGTGTGTCACCTGCTAGTAAAAGCAAGTTCTAATAATCCAGGCTTTACAATCCTCATCTCAGAAAGGACAAATACACACAGCAGATAGGGGTTCAGAGCTGACTTCAGCACCAAGCCTCCAGACACTACCTCTGTTCAATCATTTAATCTCCTTGTCATTTTGGTTTTTTGATAGGGCTCCCTTTCCTTTATTCTTTGCTTGTTTTGTATATTTGAAGTATGAAATCATCAGGTCAAGGAGTAATTTACTTATATAGATTCTTATTTATATAATGTCTATGTACAAGGAGGACCTGACCTTCACCAGAACCCCTATAAGCCATCATAATATAAATAGCGTACATTATTTACTTAAGTTCCTTGCTTCAGTTTCTTTAAGGGGGGGATAATATTTACAGGGATGTTGTGAGGATTAGCTCATTACTTCAAGAGCCTTGAAGATGAAACATGCAATGTAAATGAGAAATATCAAGTATCAGCGACACTGATGAAATTATCATCACCATTGTTAAGAGTGGCGTTTGAGAGTAAAATCTTTCTGCAAAAGCACATTGCTATAGGCCGAAACACGATGACCTTGGTGCCATCTTTTCCTTCACCTTCCTCATCTCCCTCCTCACTGGCAACGAGCATAATTTTGAGCTTTATTAGAACATCTCCACGCCAAGTTGGACATTCTCCAGGCAGAGCCGTCCTCGGCCAAGGGCAACATGTGAAGTGCTCTCAGACAACTCGGATGGCCTGGATGGAGGAAGAGAGAGGGCGGAACAAACAAATTGGGGATTGTTATTTGTCCTGTGCAGACTTTGTCACCCAGGCACTTGGCGATTATGAATTTCTCTTGATGTCGTGAACTGGAGGCTCTGATGACGGCAGCAAAGGGGAAATTTGTGCCTTGAATCCCCTGCTGCAGTGCGCTATTAGTATGGATTATACGTGCCGTTGCAATTTGTACTGGAGCTGCAACACGGCTCCTAACCATTAAGATGGACCAATGCTAATCTGTTCTTCTTGTCTCTTTATCACTTGGGTAAGAAAGATCAAAAGCAACCCAAACACTAGGGATATTGAAATTCCACATCCAGATCTGACTACATTTGGCAAAGGATCTGTGGGCCAGATCTTCACTGAATTTAGCAGTGCTACTTCACTTAATGATTCAGACCTCGTTACTGGGGCAAATCAGACCTCTGAATCCCACTACCACTACGTCTGAGCTGGCTGAAATCTGACGCTGATGCACTTGAACACTGTGCTGTGAATGCACTTCCAGTACGTAGTGCGAGACAGAGGGAGACTCCTGAGCTTTGAAAGGCAAATGAAAGAAAGCCTTTAAGGACAGAGTAGAGTTATCAGTCCTTAGACGTAACCCAAGTATGCTGAATCAAATCAGTGCTTCAGACTAAAATTTGCTTTTTACCTGGGGAATTGTAACAAACTGACAAGTCAAAGTGAAATGGGAAAGGGGCAACACCGTACAAATCTGAATGAAAGAGTTGCCCGAGCCGCTTCAACCTGAGCGCAGGCACTGCCTGCACCTCGGCTCCCCGCTCCAGAAACACTGACACGCCCGCGCTGCATCGTGCCAAGCCCACAAGCTGCCCGGCAAAGTGCTACAAAATCAGGCCACCGAGGGTTTGTCTACCTGGCAAACGGCACGAGAGACTTGGGCAGGGTCTGTCGGAGCTTGCTTTGGTAGTGGGAGCGATCCCACCGTGCAGCCTCCCTTCCCTCCACGGCAGAGGCACACACGAGAGCTGCGGGTGATCTCATTTCCAGTAGTTAAGTGAAGTAAGTGCGTAAGTATGCAGGATTGGGGCCCTGGAAACCATGAAGAAACTGGATTTCTCTTTTTATTGCAGACAACTGCAGCACCTGTGGACTATTGCAGCAATGCTTCTTTTCCCCAGAGGAGGACCTGGTCCCAGGATTTTAGATTTTCTTAATATATAAATGACTTTGTAAGAAACTTTTCATTAAAAATAAAGACTTGAAAAAAAAGGTTAAAAATATTGCCTAGCTAAGTAAATACACAGATTTAAAGCATATGGATAAAAATGAGTGTTACTATAAACACGAAGCATGTTTTTTAAAAGAATTTTGCAAAAAGAGAAACTTTTTCTAACTGTGTTTTGATTAAAGTTTTAAAGCTGTTTATTGTAAGTAATTGCTTTTCCTCAAGGAAAAACAGATGTATAGACGCAGGAGTTTGTGTCTTCTTCTCCTTTGTGTGAAAGTACACGTGAAAAGTGTTTCTATAAAAGAAATACAAGAGCTGGAATAGTTTATGTCATTGTAAAGATAATAATAAATTAGTGCTTACTGTTCCTGTAAAAGTGCAGGAGACAGTTTCTCCTGCCTGTCCTCATGCAGGCAAACTTCCTGAATTCTCCAAGATTTAACATGTAGAAAATTATGGAGAGTAAAACTTGCCCTAAGAGCCTCAGAAGTTTGGTGTTTGGTTGTTTTTTTTTTTTTAATTTTGCACTTTTTCTTAAAAAAAAATTAAAAATCTTTTAAAGTATACAAACCAAGGTCCAGGGCTGAAATGTTCTTTGTCCCTATCCATACTGGTCTTTACATTTTTAAAAAACTTATCTGGCTCCTACTGAAAGCAATAGTGGTTCTGGCCCTCGGCTTCAGCAGAATCCGGCCCCGGAGCTCATCCACCTTTTTCTCTGAGACAAAAGGTTGTAAAGGAGGCCAAAAGCTCTACGCTTTGATACCGTTCCCAAACATATGGGAACGTACGGCTTCATGAAACTGCATTTAACAGATGTTTAAAGAAAGACAACTAACAGATCCAGAATGTAGTAATGAGGAAAAAAGACAATGTACATAAATTCAGCTGCATGTCTCTTTATAGCGCTACCAATGCCCTGGAGACAAAATGCAAATGAGTCTACTTATTTGCAATATGACACTCTCCATTTTATATTTAATATTTTAGGTCATTACTAAAACTGATTTTCTTCCAAAGTGATTTCTTCTGGCACCTAAATGGAGGGAGATTTACACAGTCTGCAGCGTACTGTACTTTGTCAGTTCAGAGAGTTGTGAAAAAAACCTTGACTATCAATTTCAGATTTCAAAAGTAAGTGAAGAGGCCCTGTGCAGGCTCCACACACAACCCCTGTGCCAGCCGAGCATCCTAGAAACATCTTTCTTTTTTAATTTTGCAACTTCTGAGCCCCAAATCTGAGTTGTAGATAGTTTTGGAGCCCAAAGACCAACTGTTCAGTTTAGCAAACCAACAATGTCTGCTCATTTTGTCCCAATCTTTTCAGCTTAAATATTCACAATGTGCCATTATTACTGAATCATTATCTGCCTTTAGCTCTGACAACAGCATCATAAGGGCTATGAAAGGCTCCTTTCTTCTCATGATTAGTCTCTAAAACATTTCCTCATCTTACAGTGCTTTGCAGCTTCCCAGAATGCACCGCTCAATTACAGTGCTGAAATTAACTGTATGCCACTCTTATTTATTGATAAAAGAATAATCAAGTGCTCCAGCCCATAGCCTGCTTTGGCCACAGGTTTTATATCAAGTTTCAAGTAATGCATTTTTTAACTCTTTGAATCCTCTTATAAATGGGTGGCATTGTCTGCGGTGCAGTGACAACATTGTGCCGCTCGCTGCAGCGCACAAGATAAAGCACCCTTCATTTGCGTGGGGTAATCTTGTTGAAAATAGTCGTGTACGGCTGACACTTTAAAAATTAATCTTGAAAAGGAAGAGTTTGTTTGGTTTTTTTATCACTGGGACTGATTAGGCTCCAAAGAAATCAGATGTAAATAAAACCGAGATACAGAACTTGCTAAACTTCGGCCTGGAAGTTGCACATGCACATTAAAAGACGCTGCCGTATGCGTTGCTGAGTGAGATTGTTTTAGCTGGAGAGGATAATTGGAAGACTTCTCACATCTACCTCTGTGGAGTGTTCCTCGTGTGGACTGTATCAATTGCTCAGGAACGGAATGCGGGGCTTTGGCTCTCCTATGCGGGCTGTTTTGAAATGTGACATTAAATTGTGATTTAGCAGATAACACACACAAAGCAAACTGCCCCAGAAACAATGGGCTCGTTTCTCCGGAGGCTGGTGCTGAAATTCCGATCAACTTCAAAGAGAGAAGACTCGGGCTTCAAGTTCCTATCACTTCTACCGAAGCAAAAAGATTTTCTATCCAATACCAAAGAATAACATGTAATTGGGCTATAGCTTGGTCCAGTGCAAGAATGAAAATAAAAACACTTTCTAAACCTCAAAGATACTTGCTAAGCCATGTATACATTAATCATTTATACCACATGATTATTGTTCATTATTTGGGCAATAACAAATGGAAGGGTGTGGGGGTTAGTGTGGGTTTTAACAAACCACATTCTATTTAAGCAAAGCCAACTATTAAAGAAAGACCTAACTTGCCAAACCAAGATAAATATATGCCATTATTATGATCACATAAAAGCTACTACTCTCAGCATTACAATTTCTCTTATAATTGGTACTATTATAATTAAATGAATGCATATGTTTACAGTTCTTCTTTGAATGGTAAAGTGATTTAGCAATGATGGTGTCTCTAATTTCTTTTAACTGTACTGGCAAACTTCACTTAAACAGTGGTCTAAATACCACATTGCCACAATAAATTAGTAAAGCATCTAGTAAAGTCTATGTATGTTGTTACTGAGTTTAAATGCTTCAGAATAAAACAGCTAGTCACCCTTCAGTATGCCCAGGTAAAAAAAAACATATACTCCTCAGATGGAATAAGATATGGTAAAATTCTTACATAAAATATATATTTAAAATTCGAATATACCAGCAGTCACAAATGCCTACAGCCTTTTTTGCAAGACTGATCAAATATAGAAAATTGTTCCCCAGGAGTATCTGCCCAATTTTAAGTAATACAGTTCAATAAGACATTTGTAAGCTGTCAGCTTACATGAAAAGGTGGCAAGACACAAGATATCTTGTGTATCTTAAATACTCTAAGCATTTGTTTGCCCTGACACTCTAGTCATTATTATACACTAGTGCTAGAAAAGTTAACAATCGGCTTTTTCCGATAATCAATTTTTATATCTATCTACTGTAAGAGTTTGTACGGTATCCATCGGCACAGCATCCAACAACTTGGGTTACGGAGTGAGACCGAGTCTTGAGTCCCATGAATTGCCAAACTATTTCCCAGCGCACGGCACGAGAACACGTCTCCCGCATACCAAATGAAGGCATAGGGGCTTTTCCAACTCCGTTGTTATGAAGGGACTCGTGGTTGGAGACCTGAAGTGGCGCTCTCGGTTTCTAACCAGGGCGAGTATCGTCAGTATTTCCCATAGTGGCTGTGGTTGGTAAAGAACTTACCTGGAGGAAAGACTTTTGAGTTTGTGTTTCTGTGGCTTGACCCAATGCACTGTAAACATTTTGAAAAATTTGGGTTAATTTGGGACTGTCCTCTCTCAGTTTTATAGTTCCTGTGAGTTGAGCCAGCACATGAGACCCTGCAGATTTTTTAGTTTGGGTTTGAGATGCTGATTTGGACACTAAAGTTCTCGGGAAAACCAGAATTTGCTGACCCAGAATGAGAGATGGTTGAAAGCCAAAAGAAAAATGAGTGCAGGCTGAAGCGCGGGCTGTACACAAAATGAGGACGGTTTATGGCAGTGTTTCAGCACGCGGGCAAACAGATCAGGAGAAAAATCTGTCATGTTTCCCTCCAAACCAGGTGAATATAACCAGCAGCCCTTGTAAAATCTGCTGGGGTTTCGGGCCAGTATGCGTGGGTCATTATTCCAGAGGCTTCAGAGAAGGCTAAAAAAACAGGATTTTTTTTTCCAAATCTTTCTACTAAGCCTGACCAGTAATTCTATTAAGAAAAATAAGGCAAGCTGTAATGTTTGAGTTTAATAAGCGAAACACAGCAAATATGTGAACAGAACTTCTGACTTAATATTCTTTAACAGATGTTTTATAAAGTACAGATTTAAAAGATTTGCCTGTCTTATTGTTCTGGCTGTTGCCATATTATATGGCTACATTTTCAGTTCCAGATTTTCCCAGCTGTAACAGTTAAATAGCGAGGGGTATAAGCCTGGATACTGTAGGCAAAATGCCCAAAATTATTCTCTCCCATGGAAAAACACCCCGGTATAAAGGCAGTGATGAGAAGGTGGAGTTAATCCTTTTGGCAAAGGAATAATCTCCATACTCTTAAAAATGGATATGGTCATTTTAATGCACACTATTTTATGAATGATGCTTTAACTGTGCTGCCAATTAGCAGAGCCTTAAAAATACCTCGCTTATACAGGCCTGATAACTGTCCTTCTTAACCTTTAACTGACCTTTTTTGGTTTTGCCATGCTCATAAACCAGCATATGAACTATCAAAGAGAACGGCACTGAACATCGATTCGAATGTTATATATTAAAAAAAGGGGAAAAAAATACCGAATAAAAAGAAAAAAAAAAGGAGAAAGGAATGAAACCCAGCTGGCCAGCCAACTTTTAAAAAGCATAAGCAGAAAACATGCTCTTCTAATTGGACAGAGAAGACAAGATCTGGAATAGGTGCAATTTTATTACTGCAACAGCGATTCACATAGCCCATGCTCTTTTCAAAGCACGGGCCCCGTGGAGTTTTATCGGACATCTGGAGCGGGGCTCTGGCAAGATGCTGAGGGACTCGGGCTCCCATGGATCTCTGCACTGGCAACAGGCGCTCCAGCCTTGCAGAGGCAAGCTCTCTCCAAATGGTAATGGATGAAGTATTTTGCTCAAAAGTGTACAGAGAAGGATATTTTTACTTTTACCCAAGAGGTATAAGGCATATTTCAGATATTTGGTCTCAAGACCCTTTGACTCCACAGAAAGTCAGAAATGAAACGGCTGACAAGAGCAGGCTATGGTAGCCAATCTAAGGCTATTGAGTTTTTCAAACACACCTAAAATAGACTCTGCTATATTTCATCTAAAACTGTGTGTATTCAAACATATGGCTAAGGGAAGAGATATATGCAAAGGCTTATGCACACACAATGTTTAGCATCTACTTTCAAAATATATCTCACATGAATTTCAGGAGGCCCCAAAATAGCAAATATTATTCGCTTGATTATTAACATCTTCTCCTTTTATACCAGTCAGTTGAAAAGTATGCAATCACTGGGTATTTTTGGTGGCCTCTCAATCATGTCAAAGATCATAAGACAAGCAGATGGTGTACATCTGGGCTTACCCAGCAGTAAGAAAAATATCCCCAGCACAGGTAGAATGATAAAGATGGGACTAAACATACACCATTCCTTTTGGACCAGTGGAATGGGATTAGTCCCATGTTTCTGTTTACCTGTCTGGAGCAGGATGACCCAGAGAGGAACAACAGCAAACAGCACTTATGACGTGAAGCAGAAAGAAGCCTTGCAACATCTCCTGTGCAGCCCTTGGCCGTGCCACCAGATTAGGCTGCCCCAGTTCATTTAACGCAGAGTCGAGAAGGAAGAAGTTAATGAAAGAGATCTGCAGGGAGGCGATGGGGGTGACCCTCCCTGGGATTTCAGTGGAGACGTGATGAGGGGGCCAAGCCGCCCCATAGCATCAATCACCAGCAGAAGGCTGTTTATCTCTGCAGACCCGCATCGATTTGCACTGAGAACCTGCCCCAACCTCTCGAACACTATTTAGGTTTGTTTTGGCCACATGGTCAGAGTTCATATGAGCAACAAGTTTATGGCCAAAGTCTGCCCTGAAGTGCCATTTTGCCCACTTGCATAAGAGCAAAAAATCGCCCTTGGCTTGGCCCGTCTTCATGCGGCTGAAGCTCTGGGTGAGTTTTTAGAAGCAGTCTCAGAAACCAAAAGACATTTAGGATGATTATTATAAGGGCCTGTTGCTATTCTGCTGTGAAGAGAGCTTATCTGGATATAAGGGATGAAATTAGCAGTATTTATTATCCACATCAGATGCAGCTATGTGTGCTGTAGCTCCTAACGCCAAACTTTAACCTTTTTTTCCATAAAACTGTCTTGAAACCAATCACCTTCCTGCTTGAGACATCCAGAGTCTGTCACTAGAAGTCTGAAAAGTTAAAAAAGTGTTACTTTCCATCATTAAAACAGTAATACCATTATACTGTGTGGAAGCCTCTATTGTAAATGCTAGGATGCAACTAACTTTGCATATAGAGTTAGAGGCTCCACACAGCTTACAGAGCACTCGCTGCATTGTACCCAGGATCCAGATGCCATGCATACTTAGTTTGTTCCTTCTTTTCTTCTTTACTTTTCTCCCCCCGCCCCCCCCCCCCCCCCCCCCCCCGCAACACCAAAATATCAGATAGCTGATGACAGGGAAGAAATGTTAACACTGTAGTTTGAAAGTTTTTAACCCTTGCCTTTCATCATCTAACACTTATTCAAT
The DNA here is from genome assembly GCF_965638725.1 of Aptenodytes patagonicus. Classification (NCBI taxonomy): domain Eukaryota; kingdom Metazoa; phylum Chordata; class Aves; order Sphenisciformes; family Spheniscidae; genus Aptenodytes; species Aptenodytes patagonicus. The sequence goes on from NC_134953.1 coordinate 60,432,051, forward strand.
CTCATGCCCCTTGCTTCACTGCTTCGAAACCTCCCGTACATACCAAGGCGATGACCACAATGTAAGCTTGTGCACTGACTGATTAGATTTAATTAGATGGATACTTTGTTCGACTGATCTTTCAGCTATAGAAAGTATTGGGTTACTTAACCATATCAGTGAAAACACTGCTTGCATGTTTGAATGTGATGGATGTGTGACACTGTTCCACATTAGAAAGTGCAATAGTTGGCTAAGTTTTAATGGCTGAAGTGAGATATATAAATATCTATTTTAATTGAGTTTGTGTCCCTGGAAGATTGTCTCATTTTTCCCATTATACCAGTCAGTTTAGGGAAACACGATGCCTCTATGTATGATCCTTATCCTGCCTATGTTCTTAAACAATCACCACTACCTTAAACTATTATTTTTTCCCTTTTTAAAAAAAAGTCTTGCTTCTTTCAAGTTTTCCAGTGTGTTCTTACTATTTGCATCCCACTGCCAGTTCTCAGCGCAGCACCTCGCAGCACAGAGCAGGCTGATGTGTTTTCATGGGACTGGTTCCAGTGGCAAAGCACCAGTCCATCGATCAGGGCTGAGCAGCCCAATAGTGCACTGGCACAGAGGGCAGCAGCCTTCGGCTGCCTTAACCAGCAGGGCTCTGGCAAAGCACGAGCAAAGGATCACAACTGAACTCTTTGGCATCGTCGCCTTTCCACAGTTAAAGTATAATAATGAGTGCAAACCCCGTGCTCTCTGCAAACACAAGGAGCTCTGCTGTTAATAAGAGCAAAGCAAACCCAACGTACAACCGATTACTTTGAAAAAGTCTATGGGCTAGGTCAGCCTGGCAAAGAAAATCTCATACAGCTCTGCTGGCAAACTACTCTACTGTAACTGTACCTTATACAAATAAAAAATGCTTTTGCCAATAAAGTTCATACTAGGTCCCCCAAAGCAACGGGTTGTTTTGACAGAAATGCCTTTAACACTAAGCCTTTTGCCAGTACACAAATGCTGTATACAAAATGACAAATTTAGAAGTAATAGATAATGTTATTACTTGAACTAAAGTTTCTGCTGTAGCCATGGTTCAGATTAAATGTTAATTTGAGATTACGCTTATTTTACTTCTCCTTCGGATTTATCTTTTTTATCTTTTATTACTTTTTAGTTTATTGTTTGTTCTTCACCCAGACCTTGTAAATCGCAACTGAGATGAAGTCTGCTATAAAACTTTCAGTTTAATTCAATACTCAGAACCACATAGGCTACTGCTTTTAAAAAAACAGCTCCATATAATTATTATAATCTCAGTGCTACCCAGAGCTCAGCTCCCCCTGGTCAATAATTGGTGCGACTGTGGCTTAATACAATTTTCTTTTTTTCCCTGAAGCAAATACAATCTTTTTAGATCAATTTGTAGGTTGTTACCCTAGAGGAGGACAGCAATGTAAACAAATGTTTTTTTTAATACCATATTAACTCATTTAATTTGCACACAGATAAAAGCGTGAAAATATTTCGTTTCGCCGGCGGAGGGACAGCCTCATACCCAGGCAAGCTTCGCTGCCACAGCAGATCAGGCCTGGGTCTGGACTAGCAAATAAAAAAAAATCCACGCGAAACCTCTGTGCTGAAAATCAAATCCACATGCAGCGTTAGTTATTTAGGCACCGAAAGGCCCCAATTCTTCGCCATAGCGCTGCTACTTTCTGCTTCAGTGGAACTAAGCTGCTTTAACCTGGCAGCCCCGAGGAAAGGGAATCCCTGCGTGGCATACAGCCACTGCCTCCTCCGCTGGCTGGGGGACACTGGGCACGGCGGGAAGGTCCCAGGGTCCTGGCACGCCCAGGCTGCCAAACCAGCCCTTGGGAAGTGCTGGCAGCCCGCAGAGCAGCCTTGTTACAAACTCATCCCCATCTTGCACAAACTTCTCTACGTCTGGGCCAGCCTGACCATGCAGCTCCTCTGGGTCCCCGGCCATCGCCGGTCCCACGCTTGGCTATTTCACAAGTCAAAAGTTCCCCAGGGTGGCAGTGCCTGCCAGACCACGTCAGATCTGCAGCAGGTTTCACTCCGCAGAGCCTGGCAGAGGACACAGTAGCTGAATGCTGAAATAAGTTTATTAGGAGGAAAGGGAAGGCGAAAGAAGAGACCAGGAGGAAGGGGGTGAAGCCAAGGATGTCTGGCGTGGGCTCTAATACAAGGAGCGAAACACAACTTAATCAGAAAGCAATGCATATAAGCCACTTTTACCACCAAACTCTGCTTGCTCCTCATACGTATTATGCAACTGAAGTTCCTAAGCCCCATTTCAGCCAGGTTACTGCCCTCTTACACCAGCACTGTGGGGTAAAGGGGACAGAAACCAGGCAAAATTAACTTTGCCTAACTTGAAGACTCCTTCAGACAACTGCAGAGGAGCCCAATAGTCAGCTGCAGTCCCATCCCCTGCATCTGCCTGGGATACGAGGGTATGAACAAAGGCAGCAACTTAATGAAAATTCAATGTTACAAAAACATTGTATCTATATGAAGAAGATGGGGCATGATTGTACTTAAAACACAATGAGAAATGTGTTCACTGACACATTTTCCCAGTGCCACTTCCCCTACTCTTCTACATACACATTTCTAATGACAGTTCTTAGTTTAATGATTTGGGGGAGTTGGGGGTGAATCGGCTTTTTATTACTCAACATGTCTAAGAAAACACCATTGTGATGGACAAGGGAGAAAGGAAGAGAGCTCCAAAACCAGACAGGAGCTCTAAATACAAGGGACAGCTAAGTGAGACATACTAACAAGTCAGTGCCGCAAAAATTTAGCTTAACTGAAGAGGGATTCGTAAGAGTACCATCTGGGAACACCTAAAGAGCCCTTCTGCAGGATGGAACAAGAGTTTGCAAATGCACCTTGCACATGACAGTACCTTGACTTACAGCGTAGGTGTGCTATAGGAGAATAAATCTGTTTACAACAAAATTGTGGGACTGCCTGCATACAGATAGTTTTCTATATCCTGTTTGAAAAGTATACTTGGTATTCAGTGGCTTTTTTGGGAGACAATATTCATCAGTCAACTGAAGCACATCATTTTGAATCATTAATATCTCTGCAGCCAGTGAACAATTTAAAATCTTGAAGGAGTCTTCCTGCTACAGCCATGAGCCCGTTCCTCCCCAAAATGTATGGGTCTGTAAGTCCTGGGACACCAGTTAACTCAGAGCAGGAGAATCATTCCCACATGGCTGTTGGAGACACAATTTTGCCACAGGGATTTTGCTAAAGGAATTTTCAGATCTCAGAAATCGGAGGGGAGGATATGTTGTATGCCCACACACACTTTTACCAGTACAACCGGTATCAAACATGGACCACTCACCTCAGAAATTAATATAACTCCTCGAGACCATTCTGCAGGAGACTGCTGTTATAATTTACTCCCAGTTTGCAGGGAGAGAAACTGAGGCATGCATGTTTGGGATCAGAGTCTCAGCCCCAGTCACTGTGAGAGGGGCTTCCCAAGCACCCAGAGCCCACCCACCCAAGTCCGCGCGACATAACGTGATTCCAAGTACCAAGATCCTCCCCAAGCAATGTGCCCAGGACGTCTGTGGCCAAGGCGTGATCTAAAGCCAACTTCCTGGTGTCCCCAGCCACTGCCTCTACCACAAGGCCATGTTTCCGCTATAGATTACACTCAGACCATTAATCTTTAAAAGAGCAGAATTTGCCACTAATGCAATCGGAAACGACGGTAAGAAAGGCTCCCATTAATGACAGCCAGCTTAATGTAACAACCAACTTCTACATTTCTTATCTGAAAATACCTCCCCTGGAAGCTGTGGATATATTACGGGCTTAAGAAGAATTACTAATGCATTAATTCTTGTCAGATTTGTAGTGTCCTAACCCACAGCTGCTTCACCCACTGACCTGGGTAACATTAGTGAGAACTATATAATTTAGTAAATGAGGGCCCAACTGTGCACCGTGCACTTGGGCTGTTATTTGGTCCCGTCGTGAGCAAGGGATACCCGCTCAGGCATTGAGATTATCATTAAACAAATTTCTAGAATCTTTGGTCTGAAAATTAAATACTTTTCTTCTTTGCTATTTTGTGTTTATACTAACGCAGACTTACGTGTCTACTTTTATGTAGTAAAAGCAGTCATTCCTCTTTATCCTGTGTGAATCTGGGTGGGCTAACGTTAAAATGGCAAGTGTGGAGTGGAGTAAAAATGCAGTTGGGTTTTGGGGATTAAATGATGACTTTGAGAATACACCGAAAATCATCCTGTGTTGTGGCAAAAAATGATTAAGTGGACATTTGCAAACACATCGGTTCTCAGGGAGCCAACTGGCTGTGGATGAAGGCAGCTATCATACGCACTCCTGCAGGATCCTGGCATTGCACACACATGTGAGCGGATCAGCCCGACTCAGTCTGGGAACCTTTGCATGCACGCGCTGCAGCCCTGGTCCCGAGCGCGGCTGTGCTGCTGCCTATTCCCTAAAATAACCAGTCCGTGCATGGGAAGACCATGAAAGTCCAACTCCTTCCCTGCAACAAGGCAGAAGCAGAGTCTCTTCCATCACAGGAAAGGAGAGAACATCCTGACAAATGCCTGTGTTTTGGACGGGTGACAAAGCTGTCATGGGAAAGAGGCGGCAGCTCCCTTCGGAGACGGGAGGTGGGGAGTGGGATCAGGAAACTTCTGAGCTCTTCTGGCAGCCCAGGTCTGGCGCCGGGCCACCAATCCCCCACTCCTCGCGGCAGATCAGTGCTTAAACACAAGCAGATTGACACCGAATGCTTGGTGGCTGCTCCGTGGTTCCTATGAAACAAATTTGGTATTCGGAGACCTGAACCCATTGGAGAGGCTGCACAACCCATATTCACCTCCATAATTAGCACAGCCTGGTACCTTGCGGGCTGTTTCTGCACAGACCGAGCCCCAGCTCATCCTGGAAAGTCACCTCTCCCACTGGCTCCCAGAAGGTCGCTGCAACAGCCTGGAGAAATGCCTTGAGGGGCATGCTGCAACACCTACTTACTGCCGCTGGGCTGGCCCCATGGCGTCCTCCTCAGCTATCCTCACACACATCATTCACCTTTCTTTATATAGAGATCATGTGGGAAAGGGGCTCTGTGTGTATACGGAGGGTTGGGAGGAAATTAAACTGGAACTGGGACAAAGATCTTTTAAAGCACCGTGTTGCGTGCCCCGTTCTTGGGTTATGTAAATCGTGACCTGCCGTATGTTAACCTGATACAGTCCTTCACGTGCACCTCCCCGCACCAGAAGTCAAAGCCTTATCCCATGGTGAGACAATCAACTTCCAGCATTCCCAGGTAATTCGTACATTTGAGTTTCGCTCTCCATAAAAATTGTCAGGATTTCATCTTACTTTCTTAATTATCCTCTACTTGGAGCTCCATCAGGTGCCTGGCCTCATGCCTGCTTTTAGGAGCCTCAATACCAAACGTAACCAGGGGAGAGAGGCAAGCATCTACAGATAGAAAATGAGAGCACCCAAATTCGTTGCCTGTATGGAGAGGTACGTGCTGCTTACGGCTTGCAGAAGTAGTAATATATATGCCTGGACAGTAATTTTACCCTGGTTTATTGATTAAAAAACAGACCATTTCTCTTAATTCCTCAAGTTTTTAGTATGTTCTTTAATGGTGCAGTTTGATTTATGACGTTAATGGCATTCCTGTGCAAACAGTGGATTTCCAGTTTTTAAATATGCATATGAAAATGTTCTAAGAAGAAATATTTTCATAAATTTTAATATTACCAAAGTCACCATTACCAGTAAGTAATGAACTTCATATGCATGATTTCATGGGTATTTTGTTCTTAATCGTTTTTAAAACTTCAGCATATTCATGCTGCTACCGGCCTGATGCACCACTGTCCCACTCCACTCTTTGGCTGTGCAAACTCCCAAGTTTTGATGGTGTAAAACTGGAGTAACATAGTGATGAATCAGGCCCTAACACAAAGAGTACACTGTATACATTTTTATTGTATAATTTATTGTTTTTTCCACTGAGCTGGCTATATTGTTTTATCCATTTGCGTGACAGGATGTCTAGGAAACAGCTGAAAGAATTATTTGCAGTGAATTTAAAACACACTGGATTAGAAAGACGCAGACACAAAAATCTTTGTTAAGCAAATAACAGGGTGCTACCCTTGTGTCAGATTGGGAAACTTAACTCCTTCATGTCATAAACTGCACGTATGATAGGTACAACAGCTCTGCCTCCTTTATTGCCTGTGCTGATATCCCTGACCTAGTTTTACCTACATGAAACTAGGCACTTGGTCAAAGCCAGTTCCCCAAGCTTTCCCAGGACAGCAGTGGACAGAGAGCAGACAGCCTTCCTATCCCAAATAGAGCTCTGAGCATGGGTTGGAGCTGCCTTCTCCAGCTGCATCCGTCTCTCTCCACCGATGAAAAACAGGCATGTGACTTGTTGTGACTAAACACCTAACTCTGAGAAAACTGAAGGAGGATTTCCCTTTTTAACCTGGGGGATAAATCTCATTAAAGAAAACAGTCTGGTAAGAATGAAACCACAAATATCGTCTTGAGAAAACAAGAAGAGATGAGCCTAAAGCCTGCAAAAAGGAAGGACTTTCAGAGGTGGGCTCCAAAAACCTGTTGTCAGGACTGCAAGTGCAACAGTCTAGTGCAAGCAGGGGGTACAAATAATGTGATTTTTTCACCTATCGCTGCACATGTGCAACAAACAAGTCCCCAAGGGTTAGCTTGAGGGTGGGGTGGCCTTTCCTTCAGGTTTACAACATTTTGTGAGTTTAAGCAGGACAATGGATATTATTTATACATCGTTTCTGGAGGTTTATCATAAGGAAGTGAGCCCTCAAACCAGTTTCAGGCTGTCTCACCACTTACCAGCCGAGACTGAAAGCCACAGCCATGCAACATTTACTACTCCTGAGAACCTTTCTCTGCAGCCACGATAACCCATCAGAGGACACGGGCACGCCAAGTGGCATTCGCGCAGGGCGTAGTCATCTGCGTCTAATACTGACATCTTCAGAGCACTCGGTGTTTGCATTTCAGATGGGAACATTCCTCGCGTGTTTAATTAGACCAGGACTTTCATGTACTCAAGTGTCCTGGTCTGGGACACAGGGAACAAGATCCCGCCTGAGCTCACTGCAATTGCGCAGCACCGAAGGGACCCACCCCAGCACCATGCTATTTGGTGGCTGGCGAATATATGCATATATTGGAAATGCAGACAAGCCATATGCCAAGGGTTACAGTGTACTTGTCTCAAAGAAGGTTTCTCCGCAGTTGATGCTTAATCAAATTTGTTTTAACTGCTGCAAGTTACTGGCCGGCAATTTTATTTACCATCAATGTCCACTTTGATCTTTTTAAAAATGAGATCTCTATTTGCGTCACTGAAAAAACATCCAACAATATTGCTTAAGACTTCAATAATCCTTAGGCTTGTTTCCTTTTAACTGAGAAAAGGAAGTTTTTGAAACAGTAACACCAGCATTTACAAAATCCAGGGTTTGACATCCACTGACTAATTAATCCTCACACATTATTGCCATTTCATGGAAGAGGAAACTGAAACACAGGCAAGTCCCCAAACCCCGGGGCAGGTCAAAGGCAAAACTGGGATTGGACTTCATAAAAGCTGATTTCTCCACTAGTCGTAGACTCCACATCTAACTTTACAAAAGACATTTACGTTTTGTATTTGTATCAAATTAGAGCAGACATTATAAAGTGTAAGAAAAGTCATCCTAACAGCTACTTAATTTCCTCCATTGCTATTCATAGCAGCCCCGCAAAAAGTCAACAGTGTATATTACACAACAGCGTAGGTTTAGTGGCAAGAGTTTTAACAGGCTGGACAGTCAATATACATTGAAAATAAAACATATGCCAGACTCTGAACTATGGAAATCACAGGAGCCAATGGAGCTGTGTTGTGTGACGCTAGCCAGGAATCTAACTCAATAGCTGGTACAAATATATACTAAATAAAAAACAGCAACTAGCTCTGCTGCATAAATAGCATCTCTCTGCACTGGCATACTACCCACCAGCAATCGGTCGCTAAAAGAGAACTGAAAGCATGCTTTTGGCATTGTCTTGAAAAAATGTGACTGCCCAGAAAAATGAGATCCAAATACATCCGTTTCCTTGCGCAGACAGTCGTGCACAATATATTGGAGAAGTTCTGTCTGTTTGGAGTTTTTTCTTTCGGGTACCTCATCAATTCTGCAGATAGGTGTGACAGCCCTGCAACAAAGACTGAGAGCTGTATGTTATATCTCTATGACTTGCAATGTGAAAATGAAAATGCCATTGGGGGTACCTGCTCGAGAAATGCAATCAAACTGGCAATAGCAGGTAGGGGACCGAGTTCATTCCCTACAAGTTCTTATCCAAAATCCTGCCTCCAGTCCAAGTGCTGCCTTTGGGCTCCTCTTTGGAGCTGGGATACCGCTTTTGTTTCTGTGATGGAGAGACCCAAACTTGGAAGCGAGTGCTTCACATGGTCCCAGACCTTAGAGCAGGTCAGCATTTCACCATCCTTGGCTTCCAAAACATCTTTTTCTTTTTCCCTCCAAAGGAAATTAGAAGGTTCATTCTTCTAAGATTCGTAATACACCGTTTAACTAACTTGCAGTGATTTAGGAGATTGCTCACACTAGCCATGCCTATGTTTAGAAGGTGAACACCCCAGATTCCCCTTGGGGACAGGAGCAACACAGTTTTTAAAACAACTCTCCCAGGCCATAAAGTCTGTAAACAAGTTCAGATACGGACAACTGATGTCTACCACCAATTTCTTCCAGTTTCTACAAGCTCTGGACCAGACATTTTAATGCTACATTTGTATGCCTTACCAGAAGAGAGCTCAAAAAGTGTTTGTAAGATCCACCACGCTACAAAGAGGTAGGAAAAAATACACATGTATAAAAGAAAATATTTAATAATCAGTAGCCATTTCAGCTTCTTTCCCCTCCTCTGTTGCTCCTCTTCTTCGCAGAAAGATAAGTTGTTCCACAACCATCAGAGCAAACAAAGACTCGTTTCCTGAGGATTTGCACTGCATGTCTTCATTCCTCCCAGGACAACATCCTGCGCTTCTCCCCCAACTCCTTTATGATTCATCTTCCCCTTCCCTGTGATTCCTCCCTTTCCGACCTCTGGCCCTCACATCTGGAGGAGCGAGAGGCAGCTTGTGTGTGGCTGCTTCCAAGCTCTGCGCCTGCTGATGGACGCGACAGACAGACAAAGGTGAGGCTCACCCTGCTGATGTTCCTCCTGGGAGGATATGGATGGGGGTCTCTCTTCCCTGCTCAGCCACTATTTTCAATGAAAAAAAGTAGAAACTTGGTGTCTTTGAGAGCTTTTATCTGTCTGTCACACTGGAATGAAATTAGCCAAAGGGATAAATGTTATGTGAGCATTACCTACAGACAGAGGGGAAACGGCTGCAGAAACCAAGCTAAAATATGAAAGAACTGAGAGGCACAGCTGGGGAAACCACTTCCACTTCACAAATTATCCCAGTCCCCACTCGACTGACCAGAGTGAGTCCTCGGGTCTGAATTTAGCAGTCCGTAGCATGCCCTGTCCCTGCAACCCACCAGTACCCGTCTCTTCGAACAAAGGGAAGAGCACATGAGCTTTTCTGTGCAAATCCCTTGAAGGATGTTTCCCTGCCCCAGAAGGTGCGGGGATTCACATTCACAGCTTAGGGAAAAGGCTACACCTTAAAGCTTAGAAATCAAGGTAAACGGAGCTGCATTCACCCCAGGTACAGAACAGCGGGGGCTGGTCTTCCACACATCGGCAACTTCAAAATGTCTTTCAGTGGCAACCTGACAAGGTTGTGTTTCAACAGGAATATGTTATCTCTCTTTCCAAGGCTGGGCAGGACACTTCCTAACAGACGACTCAACAGGCCCTAACAAGTGATTAAATAAGTTAGGTTTGGGGGGTATTTTTTTTCCTTTTCTGTTCCAACATTTAAAAGCCGTACTCCAGAGTCAGTTGAAGCAAAGACCTTGCTCCAGCAGTGCTGATAAGGACAACACGCCCTCACAGGTGGAGCTCACAGGCAACGAGCTGGATGGGAAGGCAGATATCACCGCAGAAGTAATGGCTTCGCCTGCACTGATGCCAACAGCGCGTTTCTGCTGGAGGAACAGGACCAGCATGGAAGGAGCCTTTGCCACGCAGTGGGCCGAGGATGGTTTATGGGGATGGCAGAATGGATGTGGTTAAAATTTTAATCAGGATGACATGTGTTGTTGACATATGGCAACGCACCACCATCTGGATTCAGAAACAGACCTGGGTTTTCAAGCTGTTGCTGGCCAAAGCCAAGAACATTGCTGAGGTGCTAGGTCAGACTGGCTGGGAAGGGTTCTGCCAGCAATCCCTCTTGACACAGTATTGCTTTCATTAAAGCAGCCTGCCTGCCTACCCATCTGAGGTGAAAGAGGGATAAAGTCCATGAAAGGTGGAAGAAACAGCAAGAGAAAAGGTCAAAAAAGGAGTTGAGCTAATGCACCCACTTTCCGCCTTGCTTCAGCCTCTGCAGCGTACTCAGGTTACTCAACTGCAGCCACTCATTTTGTGGTCTTGTAGGGTAAGCAATGTCTTCGGCTCTCACAGGAGCAAGCACTGCAGTTCAGTGCGAGGAGTTTCTGCCTGCCTCCAGAGCAGCAGGCATCCAGCACAAGAACAAAGCACCTGAGGTTCAACTCGCTTAACCATTTCATTTCCACTGCATGCCAAGCATGTGCTGAGTTACCTTCAGCCAAGGGGGGAACGAAAGGAGGGAGGGAGGAAAATGTAAGCCACGTTTCTGTAGACGGATCTAACAAAGTAACAAAAGCAAACGAAAAAGAAAATTCCAAGACAACTCTTAAAGGCTTAAAATGTCAAAGCAGCTAACATTTTATCCTAGCAGAATTCCTCTGGGATTAGCTTGGCTTTCCAGGCATAATAAAGTGGTTTACAGTTCCTTTATTTTACCCATCCTATTTCTCTTTTTTATTTGCATAACACTCTCATCAATTAGTGCGCCTCTGTTTGCTCTCAAACAAATCCAGTGCTCATGGCTAAAACTACAGTGCAAGAGAGACACCCAATAAACTCCTGCAGGTTGTGAGCCGTTGCCTCACTCACATCTGATATTCCGCTCATTTGGAAGGGTTTGACTCTCGGCTTCACTGACCTGAATGCAAGTTGCGGGGGGAAAGGAGGGGGACTCAGCATCTCTGAAATTTGGCTCCAAATCATTATGTTGCCATGAAACGTGCCTTAGCCTAACAAAAGCCATGGATTCGGATATACCGGGAAGCATTGCACTGTGTAATGTCTTACTCCGCGGACAGACCGAGGAAGCGACTCGCGAGCCAGCTTGAGATCAACAGCAGAAATTCCTCTTTCCTTCAACGAAGCCAGGCTTTCATCCTCTCTCTTCAAAGGGATTACCTATAAAATTCTCAACTACGAGGCTTGTGTAATTTCAGTCTAACTCCAGAGAAATAGTAAAACTGAAATTCTAGAGTTCTCATGTGTGTCTTAATAAGACACCATTCCCCAAATGCTGCTCCCCGAGAAGAAATTGACAAGGCACCATTACCTCCACCTTTCTTTTGTTTTGCTTAATGTTTGAAAACTCCAAACTTCAGAGCACAAGAGGATGAATTTATGATATGGGAGGCATCTAAGTGCAAGCCCCAAGAACAGCAATGCAATTAACAGCTAACATATATGTATATTCCTCCTTTTGCAGTGCAAGAATACAGCTATATTTTAAGGTTTTGTTAAGCAGTATTATATAGGACAGATCACACATAGCACTTTTTATTATAAATTTAAATATGAATGGGAATTACATCACATTTTATTCTACTTCAAGTTCATTTTTGGAAAGCCACAAACAAGTTGGAGATTAACATCAGTCATCCCAGACTTCAGACAACACTGCTACAAGCTGGGAAGTATAGATATTAAAATTTATGTTCACCAGTTGCAAAACTATTAGCTAGTTTGGAATGCACATACATATTTTGTGCATATCCACCCTAAAAAGCCATAACATTACGTTCTGCATGTCAATATAAAATTTGCAACGACTCCCTTTTAGATATTAATTTCAGTGAAATAGTTAGCCCTAGTGCCTGGAGAACGCAATATTAAAAGAAGTATTTTATTTCTCAATCTATATAAAGAAGAGAACTATTCCCTTGAAAAATGTCCCCTTGATATGTTTCGTAAATAGCCTAATACAATTTCAAATTAAACTTGATTCTGCGGCATGATATTATAATGTCAGAAATGCATTTCAGAGGAAAAGCTGGCATTAATCATCGATTCCAGAATATAGTTACTATTTCACCATAAAGCAGTAATGCCCACAGAATGTTACAAAATCCACACAAACAGGAAGATGCTTACTACCCCAAAGAGTTGCTGTCAATGGCTTAACTAAGCCCTGCGAGCACCCTTAACTGCAGGTTGTGAGAGCGGTGCCACTGACTTCCATCACAGCGCTGGATCCGAGCCGTGTAAGACGCATGAATTCTCTGGCCGTGCACACTCCAGAGTATGAAAACAAACAAAGCATTTTCAAAGGCTCACACAAAAATTTAGATGAGTTAAAAGAAGGCTAGTTTTTTAAAAAAACCTCTATATCCCGACCTTGCACTCTCAGATTTTGTTTAAAGCTGGGGAGAGAGAACACCCTTTGGAAAATTTATAAAGTGATTATGATTCTCTTTTGGCTTTGACTTTAATGATCACAGGTTTACCCCGAAGTTGTGTTTTACTTCTGTTATTTTACAAATGTAAAAATCTCAAGGAAAACAGAACTGGATGCATTATTTACTCAGCCACCAGCCCTTAAATATCACTTACCACAGCATAGCCACCTCACCTTTCTCCTCAGACATCCACACCCCCACTTATCCACTTTCCTCCATTTTAACCTTGTGTCAATGTTTTCTATCTTCTTTTTCCTTTCTCTCGTTCTCTCTGCTTCCCTCTCATTCTTACTACAGTTATTACTTAACCTTCAGGTACCCACTTAAGCAACCCACCAAATAGCAATAATGATCACACAGAGTCAATAGTGTGGTACGTAATCACCTTGCCTACTGTGTTAATGTCAGTTATCTTTTGCTAATGTACATGACATTCTTTATCTTTGCAGAGTGGCAAGAGCGAATTACTGTTTGTTTGGAATCAGCTATTGTTACTGCACCTGGGCTTTTTTTCAATTCTTAAAGTGTTTTTTTTAAGTAAAAAAGAACAGATTAACACGTAAAAAACCCAAGAGAGAAGTAATACAAGATTCTCCTATCACATCCACGCAAACTCGTCTCTGAAGATGATGGAGTTACACTGGTTCAGTGATACTCCTGTGACATCCACACTGTATAACAGCTTTAACTGTGCCAAATTATTGCCTGGATGCTTACCCAGAGACAGGGCACAGCACCTATAGCCCTGTGTTTCCCTACAAGTGACTTTTTCTCACCCCTTACTTACTGCTTTTGTGTTGGTTTGGGGTTTTGGTTGTTTGGGGTTTTTTGATAGCTTTCTTATTTTTTTAAAGTACTGAAAGCCAGGTCTTTCCTGAGGAACAGCACAGCACGCAGAGGGATGTACTGCAAAGCTGGACACCGGACAGAGAGGATACATTGCAAAGCTGGATGTTCCCTGAACCCTATGTGCCAAAATGGTAACCCAAGGCAAGTGAAGTCTCTGGGTGTAAAGCTCATGTAATTTGTATTAACTTCTAACGCTTTCCTGGCCGTAAAGCCACAGCTCCAGAGCAGGCATGCAGAGTCCTAGGTATTTCCCTGCTTGCTGGGGAAAGAGTTTCCTCTGAAAAGCCAATTGTGGGGCAGCAGCGGACCCTCTGTGGTGCTGCCGTTATCTATGGAAGTAGAGTGGTTCAGTCATTTACATGGTAACTGTAATCTGATTCTCAGAAATGTCCTCTTAGCACTTTAGTTCACTTTTATAATACCGCAGGTATACCCAGCCAGCTCCACGGAGAGAAACAATCCAAATACACCGAGAGAAGAATAACTTATTTTACATTTCTGAATCCTGTAATAATATTTGCTCTGAAGGTCTCCTGTTCCCTCTACCAGAGACAGAGAGGGAAAGGGAAAGAGAAAGAGAAAGGAAGTGAGTGTGTGGATACACGTACAGAGAAACACATGCATTTAACATGATGTCAAACCCTTATCTGGCCTTAAAAAACTGGCAGAAGGGTCGACTTCTTTATAGCATTAGACCATTAAAGCTACAAAACCTCAATTAAAAAAATGCCAGAAGATTTTTTTACTTTGTTCCAGAAGGATATAAAACCAGTTATGAGGAAAAAAATCTGCTTTTTACATGGAAAGTCCAAACCATAATTACTGCCACACTTAATGTTACTGCACACCAGGATGACTCTAACTCCCATATAATTATTTTTTATTTACTATTTGTTTTGCATTTTCTATTCCGTACTTGATAAGGCATAAAAAATCCAAATTAAATAATATAACATATCATTAATACAGTTTATTTTCCCCAAGGCCACAAACACACCAAACCAGTTTGTTTACCCTTGGTTTATTCTCGCCTGTAAGGAATTCGGAGCAGGGACAATAGGAAGGAGTGGTGCACAGCACAACCGGGATTCAACCCAAAACAGTACCTTCTGTGGCTACTTGCATCCCTCACATGAAAAATCTAGCAACCATATTCCTCAAAAAAAAATTACGGTAGGCTTTTTTAATAAAATAACAAGAAGACACAGGCCCTTTATTTCTCTTTGGCAGGTCAAATCTGAGACACAGCACAAGAACCGTGCATGCTTTTATTTTATTTGCCCTTTTTAGACAGATTTCAAGATGCAATCCCAGCAAGGTCTCTGGTTTAGATCTTGGCGTTTATCTACCGCAGCAGTATCTGTCTTAGGAATATACAGAGTTGATAAGAGGGATAAATCCAACGGGAGCACTAAGAGGATAGTAATCAGCCTATGCTCCAACGGATTTTGATCCGTTTGGGGGGAAATCAAGCTGCCTCTATGAAATATTAAGGGTAGGAAAAAAATGAGGGTAGAAAAGGTTTATGCCCATTATTTTGTGCTCTGGGAAGATACAATCTCAGGGCTGAGGAAGGTAATTTCCCATTCTTTGCAAGCACGTCCACCACTGCTTGGTGGGGAATGGGAGCCGAGCGCTGGTCCGCACAGTCCACCCAGAAGCGCGCTCTGCCCTCCTGTCCTGCACGGTCCCTCCAGGAATGCTCTTCCCGCCTGGTGTCCCCACTGGCAGGAGGACCAGGAGGTATTAATGGACCGCTTTGGAACCAGAAAGTTCTCAATACGTGTGGGCACATGGTGTTTCTCTGATGCGATGGGCATACTTGTCCTGGCTGGCTTCCAACTCTTGTAATTACATGCTGCTGACCCAACGACCCCTTGCAGTTTCCATAGGCTGTGTTAGTTTTCACTTCCTATTGTGTTGCTTTGCACCTTCCAAGAGTTGCCATGTGCAGTCCCAGAGACACCTGCATTTTGTAGATGAAGCTACGAAGTACTGCTTACCTTCTCAGGGAAGCTTAATTAATTTATTACTGTAAAGTTGGTTTGGTGCTAGGAGGTGCTACTATAGTGTGACAAACCCAGGTAATGCTGGTTATTTGAGGAGGAAACCCAGTGTTTCACATAGGTTCTCCTTCTTTCAGAGACGCACTATGAAAAAAAAAGTTTTTTTCTAGAAACTTTTTTTGCCCTGATTCCAACCCCTCTGATGGCCCCCGTTCAGCGGCGTGCAGCTGTGGGTGCTGCCTTTAACATGTGTTCATTTGTTTTTCAAGGAGATAGGAATTAAATGAGAAAGCGAGATGCATGAGGCAGGTTGGGGATCTGCTGCAGGGAAGACAGGGTTAAACCAGCCCTGAGCACTATGGAGCATGTTTGAAGGAAGTCTCACAAAAGTAATTTTAACTCTCTCCGTGTTGCTCGCTCCCTCCCTCCCTCCCTCTCTCCTCCCCGCCTTCTTTCCCCCTTCGTCTTCCCGGTTGTACATTATTCCTCTTTCTTTACATTGTGGTTATATTTATTCCTTGTTCCATTGAAGCCGTATATTAAAAGTGCCAGTTCCGAGCTTCTGCTGTACAAGGGGAAAGAAAGGAAGAAAGAAAAAAAAAAGGGAAAAAAGTGCTGGTATTCAGTTCCTGTGAGCTCTTGCTCACTTTGAGCACTGTTCCTATTACACAATAATGTGTTATTTTGTTGAATTTTGGCATCCATCTAGCTTGTCTGGTCAGGAGCCAAAAAATTAGAGTGTGTCAGTCCACCAGTTCCTCTGCAGAGAAGCGCTCCCCTCGCCCAGCGCGTGCTCCGCGCTCCTGGCCTCAGGCCAGCAAGGGAAATCCATTTTACATAAAGAACGCACAGAGCTCAAGTGCTCAGAGACTTTTTACCTACTAAAATAACTTTATGGACAAATGCCAGTCTGCGAGACACATGCGGCAGAGAACATTTGGCACCAAAAACAAGGTAAAGCGCTCCGCAGAGGTACCAAAGTTTTTCAGAAACGAGGAAATGGCTGTCAGTGCCGTCGTGGCACGTCACGTGACTTGGCACCGCCCGCCCCATTGGCCGGCCCCGCAGCCGAGGCAGCCGCCATGTAAGGAGCGGAGAGCTTCGCCCCTTGCTGCATTCTTAAAATGGCGGACCTGCCGCGCGCCCGGCGAGGCGAGCCCAGCCCCAGCCCCAGCCCCAGCCGCAGGGCTTTCCCCCCCCCGTTTTTTTTTCTTTTTTCCCCCCTCCTTCCCCCTCCGCTGAAGTTTTTATAAACCTTTACAGATTTGAGTAGAAACAGATTTCTCACAACTTGCTCTGCGTCTCAATTTCACAGCTCAGCATACACTCAGGCACTGTCAAAAGCTTGACAGCGTTCCAGGGAAAATATTAACTGTAAACTTTCCAACAGGAATTGAAGGCATACACGGCTCCCGTCAGGATGTCCCCTCCACCAAGCGCGGAGAAGGCAATGTTTTCACAGGTTTCCAAAGCTCACACCGCCGCAAAAGCCATTGCGACCCCCAAGATGGTCCTGCTTTGCCGCATCGCAGGCGCAATTAAGAGGGACGCCTCCACTCCAGCGACGAAGCATGCCGCGCGCCTCGCGCTCACAGGCCGGACCCGTTGAACACTGCATGCTCCAATGTATAAATATTTGCCTCTGGCTAAAGTTCAAGCAGCCCTCTGTGGCTGCCAGACACAACAGAAAACCAACATCCAAGGGAAAGTGTTTACTGCAGCACTGGCCAAAGCAGCGACTGCCAGCGAGCAAGCGGCTCGCCTTGGCCCGGCCCGCGGGCGCTTATCACAAAGTACCTGGCCGGCCGCCACCCAGCGCCTGCCACCCTTCCCGGGAAATGGTTAATTTATTTAATGCACCCGTTTGTTCTCGCCTGCACTGAGGGCCTGGCATGTGGGGTCTGTGGTGGCGGAGGGCGAACATGTCTCTCCTAAGGCATTAACCCTTCGTTAAGGGAATGTCACTAATACCACCAGTTAGTTCAGACGCTTTCTGCCCGGCCCCGTTTCTGAAGTTGAGCTGTTATCTTGGACTCGAACGTGCACGCACGCACACAAAAGCTCGCAGACAGCTACTCCTCTGCAGAGCCAACTGCCTGCGCACTCTGGAAAGAGACAACAGAAAAGCGGTCGCATACGGGATGTCTTTCAGCAGCAAAAATTAATAGATTTTGAAATATACAGTGCTGGTTGGTGATGCAATGCTGTTTAAGGGATACAAAAATAAATTTTCTCACCCCTCTCCCACCCTCCAAACCAAACATTACTTAGAGTCTTCACCAAATAAGGGTAGCTAAATCCAAGTAATTCAACTCATGAATCAGCAGCTTCAGATATTATAAAATCGCTACAGAAAGGTAAGGAAAGGAGGAAAAAAAGTATCTAGGGGAACCCTACAGGACGCCTGGCTGTGATCAGGGCTGTTATCATTGCGGTCATCCTTGAAACGGCTTCCCAATACACCAATAATCGTAGTGTTAAAAATGCAGTAAATGAACATGCCAAGACCCTGCACATCTGACTCGTTCGTGCCGTAAATGAAACAGAGTTTACTATGAACAAACGGGAAAAACTGTATTTTGGGAAAACGTCTCGAAGAAAGAAAGAAAGTGGAGTTTGTAAGGAAAGAAGAAAATAAGGAATGAAAAAAAAGAAAGCAAGCCTTAATATTATAATTTAACTAAAATGCAGAGAGAGATACAAATAATTATTCTGGTGTTGCCTTTAATAAATGCATTTAAGCCACCTAAATATTTGACTTTTTTCAGAGAGTATATATACTAAAGTAGATGTTATGTAGCAAGTTACGTAGTTTGCTACAGCTCTAAACTGGAAAAAAATCTTTACTCCTTATTCCTCTCTTAGTCTAGCTTTAAAAAGTTGCAAATTCACTGTAAACCCTCACAAATAATCTATCAACTAATCCCATTTTCTACTCCATTTTCTTAATATGAGGCTTAACAACTCTGCTCGCCCTGTCCAACCTGATGGCAGCCTGCAAGCGGTGGGTGATGTCAGTGCCATCGATCTCCTTTAGACCTAAGAAGCCCAGCATTAATAGTATCAGGACGGGCTTCCAGGAGGCCCAAGCGAATCATGTGAAAGAGGATCACAGAGGAATGTTCTGTTCCCACTGCGAACAAGACAGAATTAACTCTGAGATGCTTCCTTCTGCTGCCCGGTTTGTCCGAAAGGTCAAGACGATTAGCTCTTGTATACTCGGAACCGACCGTCAAAACAAAATGTATGCTAAACCTTCATCTATTTTAAACAGACAAGAAGACACACTTAGGAAGGATCGTTTAAGATGCGTTTAAGGTGTAGTGAGTTACGATTTTTCATTCTGCTTGCTAGCTGCTGTGCAACAACAGCTGCCTCTTAACTTTTTGTTATTTCAAGAAGATTCAAGGAGGTTTTTTTGAAGCACAGTTACCTTTTTCTGGTAAATATAAAGAAAGAAAGAAAGAATGGGGACAGAAGAAAGAACGCCTGATGTTTAAGTCATCATGCATTTAAAAAAAAAAAACATTAAACTGTCAAGCTTAATTCATTACAACAATTATTCTATCAGGCAGATTTCTATGGAAATATATACATTGTTTACCACAGTGAGGATTCCTTTACCAGTCATATCTTTGAAG